>NC_068292.1:40266409-40604409 GCF_025860055.1 Xyrauchen texanus
TGATCGGAGTTTGTTGTAATTGTGTTGATAATACAATACCTTTGCATCCCCACCCTTCTTGCATAAAGCTTTTCCAGTCAAAACGCAGAAACTGATAGTCACACAGAGCAGAAGGACTGAAAAAATAATCATCATGATATCTAGTCCTCCGAGGATCATCTAGAGGTGAGAAAAGACCAGTGTGTAAAATTATTCAAAGAGAAACCACACATAAGGCCTTTTAGATACACAGCATGAGCACCAGCTCTAAACCAGTCTGAAATGAATGTGAATCTTAAAGTATTCTGATAGCACGGTACAGTCAGGGCTGGACTGGACTGGGAAGAGAAATCGGCCCAGGATTTTACATAGCAACTGGCCTAAAAGTTGTTGATGGGGTTGGGATGATGTGCTCGCTGTCCTTTTCTGCATATCGCAGCGCCGTTTTGTGGTCCGTTCTGCATAATGCGGTGGCTCATTTCAGCTTATTGTGGACCATTTGGCCCGTTTCGCAGCCGAGCCACCGGACCCCTCGGCTCTCCCGATGGCCTGTCCTCCCCTGATCGGCCCCAAAGTGCGTCGGCCCACTGGGAAAATGCCCGGTATGCCAGATTACCAGTCCAGCCCTAGGTACATTTAGCTAGTACAAATGCATGAACTGTTGGGTTGAAAGAAATAAGAAGCAGCAAAGTCTTCCACCATCTAATAATAACAAGAAAATCATTACCTGATTCAGATTTTTGTAGTACAGACACCTCTCCGTTTCAATCCCCTGTTCAGGGGAAGGTGTTTCATTGTATCTATAATTTGAATAATAGTAACAGTTTACATTCATTCCCATTGCCAGGTCCACTGAACAGAGTGCAACAGCTGTGATGGCCAGTGCAGCACTGACTATGCTCAGGATCATTGCAATGACCAGCTGTAATAAACAAAATAAACAGGTGATTTAAAAAAAATAAAAAATACTTGGAAAAACCAGAACTGTCAAAAATATCGGAATGCAAGATGGCTTTGATGCAAACTTACAAGACAAGAACTGGGAAACTTGGCTGCGAGAACACACACGATACCAACTAGAAGGAACTAAAAGGGAAACAAAATGTCAAATGTTCAAATTTAAAGTGTAAATGCAAACCACCAGATTTCACATTATTCTAAAAAAAAAATAATAATAAACAAAACATCCATCTTGATGAATTACCTACACCACTAGCAAATCAAACAGCACATGAACAACTTACCTAAGTATTGAGCAGCTTTGTTTTAAAGTATTAGAAATACATTTGAAAAATTTCATTCGTCATCATTACAAGCCCATTTAATTGACTTTTTAATTAACTTATTCAATTCACAACATCAACTGATTCAGAAACATTAGAATGCGCAGAATGAGAGATCATTCTTACCACACTACCGATCCAAATAGGAGCTTTAGTCTCCATGAGATCATTAAATATATCGAGGCTTGCAAGGAAAATCCCCACCACGATATTGATGACTCCAACTAGTATCTGCACAATCTATGGAATAAGACACAGTAGTTTTTACTAATTGGTATCAATCAATATTTTAGTACCTTTTCCCAGAATAGAAAGACAGCTATTTATTTTACACACACACACACACACATATATATATATATATATATATATATACACTCACCTAAAGGATTATTAGGAACACCATACTAATACTGCGTTTGACCCCCTTTCGCCTTCAGAACTGCCTTAATTCTACGTGGCATTGATTCAACAAGGTGCTGAAAGCATTCTTTAGAAATGTTGGCCCATATTGATAGGATAGCATCTTGCAGTTGATGGAGATTTGTGGGATGCACATCCAGGGCACGAAGCTCCCGTTCCACCACATCCCAAAGATGCTCTATTGGGTTGAGATCTGGTGACTGTGGGGGCCATTTTAGTACAGTGAACTCATTGTCATGTTCAAGAAACCAATTTGAAATGATTCGAGCTTTGTGACATGGTGCATTATCCTGCTGGAAGTAGCCATCAGAGGATGGGTACATGGTGGCCATAAAGGGATGGACATGGTCAGAAACAACACTCAGGTAGGCCGTGGCATTTAAACGATGCCCAATTGGCACTAAGGGGCCTAAAGTGTGCCAAGAAAACATCCCCCACACCATTACACCACCACTACCAGCCTGCACAGTGGTAACAAGGCATGATGGATCCATGTTCTCATTCTGTTTACGCCAAATTCTGACTCTACCATCTGAATGTCTCAACAGAAATCGAGACTCATCAGACCAGGCAACATTTTTCCAGTCTTCAACTGTCCAATTTTGGTGAGCTCTTTCAAATTGTAGCCTCTTTTTCCTATTTGTAGTGGAGATGAGTGGTACCCGGTGGGGTCTTCTGCTGTTGTAGCCCATCCGCCTCAAGGTTGTGCGTGTTGTGGCTTCACAAATGCTTTGCTGCATACCTCGGTTGTAACGAGTGGTTATTTCAGGCAAAGTTGCTCTTCTATCAGCTTGAATCAGTCGGCCCATTCTCCTCTGACCTCTAGCATCAACAAGGCATTTTCGCCCACAGGACTGCTGCATACTGGATGTTTTTCCCTTTTCACACCATTCTTTGTAAACCCTAGAAATGGTTGTGCGTGAAAATCCCAGTAACTGAGCAGATTGTGAAATACTCAGACCGGCCCGTCTGGCACCAACAACCATGCCACGCTCAAAATTGCTTAAATCACCTTTCTTTCCCATTCTGACATTCAGTTTGGCGTTCAGGAGATTGTCTTGACCAGGACCACACCCCTAAATGCATTGAAGCAACTGCCATGTGATTGGTTGATTAGATAATTGCATTAATGAGAAATTGAACAGGTGTTCCTAATAATCCTTTAGGTGAGTGTATATACTATATGCTAAAAGATAATGTTGTCAAGTTTTAGAAGTAGACTTGCACATTACTGACCTCAACGTTTACAGGCATAGACAAAATGCTACAAAAATCAAATTTTGATTATTTTTTTGTATTGGGTTTGAAGGGTACATTTATCAAATACATCCAAACCAGCCTCAAATCCCAAAACATTATGAAAATATTAAATAGATAAACAACGTAATTGTCTAACTCACCCCAAGAGCTGTCTGTGCGTTCTTCAACTTCCCTGTCATATCTTGAGATACAAAACACACTGGACTGTAGCACATGACACCCAGAATCTGACACAGAACGGGCCATTTGCTTTTTGGATTTGATCTGATGGTGAGGACAGTCACCCCCTCACCCTGAGCCATTGTCAAAGACATCCTGAAGCTGTGAGCAAACGGAAGTCATCAGATTTTGGAGGAGAAACAAGTAAAGCTCATTCACCAACAGTTTAATTAGAAGTGAAAGAAGGGAGTTCTGCAGCTTTTGAGTGACACTATTACTAGAAAATAGATGCAGTTCATTGGCATAGCAGTGCATGAAGTGGCATGGGGTAAGTTGTGACAATGGAAGCCTGCAATTTATTGACACTTATATGAGAATAACCTTTTTTGAAATATGATATAGCAACTCAAGTTAAAAATATATACAGTATGTTTACAACATATTGTTTAACTCAATGTGATTGTAAAATTCACGGAAATGTCCTAATAAAGGTTTTGATGTATGAGATTGTAGGGTACAACAGGGCCCCCCAGGGTAAAATGCACATTTTGTTTACATTTTTCACATAACACTAAATAGAAACAAAGAACTTTCCTTAACACCTGTTTGCTATAATGCACTGCAAATCTTCTTGATCCATGAGGTCATTGCATGTAATGTCTAAAGGTTGATTTTAAGGTAATTTTATCTAATATTTAATCATTTTTTAAATCTTGCAAATGTATGTAACACATTTGGCATTTCATAACATCTCAAGTAGGGCCTATACTATTAAAAAAATTAATCTCAATTGTAATTGGATCAGTCAAGTTGAGCTCACTTTCAAAAAATGTCATAACACATCCGTTCACCCCACTCAAGAAAAACAATGTGTTTTACTTGGGCATTTGACCCCTGCAACAGAGGGGCTTTTATTTACCCCAAATACTATCCTTTAACTTATTGGACCGTTGTTGAAAAACATTTTGATTGAATCACCTAGCACAAAACTGAAAATAACAAATAAGTATTTTGTCTCTAAATAAATGTGATTATTTCAGAATTTTTTTTATTAGCTAGATTCACCTTCATTTGTTACTCAAAAAAAGCAACCTCAAGTTGACAAAATTTGCCCTATAACTGTTTATATCCCTATAACCCCCTGGAGGCCTTTTACCTTAGGTTTGGGGGCTTTATATATTTATTTTTATTAATAATAATAATAATAATAATAAAATCATCCAAATAACCTTCCGTTATTTTAAATATAAATAAATATGTATATATCAAACAAATTATGTTGCTCCATCATTAATGAATACAAATAATATATATATATATATATATATATATATATTTTTGTTTTATTTTTATTTTTCCAACCTTCATACAATTTGTGACCAGAAAAGAAGTGCCTTTAGTCCCGTTGTACCTACCATACTACTAGAAAAATAAACATTTGTGCATTTGGACTTTTGATTTAACAGCTTTAAAATAGCTAAAATATACAGTAGGCCATGTGACAACTTCCCCGTCTTGTGTGTGTCACATGTTATTCCTTATTGCTAAACAAGTCCTAATCATGCCTGATTATTAAAACAGCTTTGTTAAATGTTGTTTTTCAAGAGTCTCTCTAGTCTACACCGCATCAAAAGTTTTGTTGGAGAAAAAGAAGTGCGTCACGTCTGCTACAAAGTTGTCGAGATTCAAGTCTCAGTGTTTATTCACGGAATTCTAGCCTATATGTCTCAAAAGATCATAACAAAAACACACTTCGACTCACCTTGCGTGTAATTCTTTATGCAACAGTCACAAGACAAGTTCGACTCTTTTAGTGATGAACGATCTTGAAACAAACAGCGCTTCGAAAGTTTGAAAAACTATTTTTTTCCGAAAGACTTCAGAGATAATCAAGCCTAAAAAGGTACGTGATTTCAGCAAAATCGAAGAGATGTTTGAAACCTGTTTAACGCCAGCACAAGCTTCTTTTCGAAGTGTGAGTGGTTTGACGCCAGAGGGAGTCGATTCCAACTGTCGAATCAAATGTATGACCTAACTGTTCTCGAGTCAGTGTTGTAACTGCTATTGTTCATAAACTGATTCAAACAAGTTTGGGATGATGGACAAGGTAGATTTCCTGCATATCACCTATACGTAGAGTAAACACAAAAGCAACGTTTCAATTGCGTTTGACCAGCAGATATCCTCAGAATGCATGTTTCGAGCACTCACTGTGAATCATTTCGAGAAGCTGATTCAATTGATTCGAAGTATCAGAAAGCATCGTTTCTCCCGTCTCATGTTGTGGGCGGAGCTGTTTTCCCGTCAGTGATGAAATTCAACAGGAAATGTTCTTCCTCTTCACAAACAAGTATGTTGTATTAGTCTAGTGTTGTTAAGACAAGCAACATGGTATAAACAAACATTAAGCCTCAATGCACAGTATAGACAATTTAATATCATGAAAAGTATTGTAAAAATAATAATAATAATAATAATAATTTTTAAATAAAACCAAACAAGAATAATAACGCTATTAAGCTTTATTTTGTAATTTGACAATGACAATATGTCTTCACAGGGGAGAGTCACATAGGGAAGTTGTCGCAAGGATTATGTCAAATAAGGATTTGAGTCAAAATTTCAATTAAACCAATCTGTTTTCTCTAGCAGTGGTTTTGTATGTTGTGGTCGAACAAGTAGTTCTAAACCCTGATTAATTAATTTATTATGTTAATGATAAATATAATAAGCGTAAAGGTGCACTAAGTAATTTTTTCCTCCTTAAGAAACAAATTATCATTTTGAAGCATATGTAGGAAATCATGACCACGCACTCCAGTCATATCATTAACCTTATAAAAGCCATTTTTTTTCTACATGGAGAGGGTCCACACATGGGGGCGGCCATGTTTGAATCATATGACCAGCTGAATACTAATCGCTTAATCTCAGTATCCATTCTGATATTTGACACTTTAACTCATTGATTAAAATATCATGGCTGACTATGAATTGTGATTTTTACATTGGCATCAGTAATTGAAAACTATTGCGTTTGAATGATGCTGCATCAGGCCACTAGGTGTCAGTGTAAGTCTAAGAAGACATGAACAAAACCTTAGTGCACATTTAAAGGTTTGTGTGATGCTTCACATTTGTTTTCAGACCATACTAATACAAATGCAAAAATAGAAAAACAGTTTGAATTTTTTCATTTTTCAGGTGATAATTTACTTTTTTTTTTCCTCCTTTAAACTGAAATGTGAAGCATTACACAGACCTTTAAATATATCTATAAAGTCTCAATGCGCTATGTAGAATATATGTTTTAGATGTTTTAGATAATATAATTTTTTGAAGTTATTATGAGTACTTTAAATGTTGAGGCTTTTATGTAAATCCAAACAAGAATGTGTTTGTAATGCTTATAAAATCTTTTTGAAATACCGATATTGAGGAAAAAACTGATAATTGATACAATAAAGATAGAAACTGTAGAAATGATACTTTTCAAACAATTTATTCCACTTCCAAACGACTGTCATTCCACCAGTTAAATCAGTTGATACTGGATATGATCACAATTAAAGTCAGTTCCTTTGCTTGATTACCTTAATTAAAAAGTGCTTGGTTTGAAGAAACAGAATCAGAACAAAAATTGGATTAATAACAGAGACTATTTAGCAGAGACAGGCCCCTTCTATTAACATGAGTGGGAGAAATTGGAACGGCCAACAAAGAAGCTCTAGCGCCCAAGTCAACGGATGTAGAAAGGAAGTCCCGCCTTGCAGGTATCTTACAATCACCTTTTAGATACAGACATCACCTGTCAATCAATTTGCTAATGCACATGTGCATCTATACAGTACAAGCCGGGAAAATTGCATGTTTAGTGGAATATGAGGTAAAGAAGCACAATTTATGATTCCAATATTATAACATTTTATTGCTGATTTGAAATATTTTATTTGATCTTAATCTTTACCAACCATTTTTGAGATTTCGGTGTTCCCCCATTCAAGTCGATATAGGAGCTGCACTGGCATGACTGGAAACAGCCTCCCGAGAGCATACCAAAGATGACCGACAGTGGACTGACTTGCTAGAAAGACTTTAGTTAATAAACAATGCCTGAGAAGTCAAAGGTAAATTGATTGATTGTTATGTAGTATTATGTTATGTGTTATGCAATATTTGTTCTTTTGGCCTAAATAATTCCAGCCTATCGGCCTTTGTGGCCCCCAACAAGCTTAGTTGTGAATATATATATATAGGCTATTTGCAACTATATACAGTATTTTCCTTTGCACCAAAGATGCTGTTTGGAGCATTCTCAAATCATGCTGGAATAACATGCATCATCAGGTTTTGCACAAACTTATGGAGTCTATGCCAGCTCAAGTGTATTCTGTCATTAAAGCAAAAATGGGGCACCCCAAATACGGAATTTCTGAATTGTATTCACTCAAAAAATTATTTTAAGATTTACGCATTTTATGCATTTCAGTTGTAAAATTCCATCAAATTGAATTGAGTCATTTGTAATAAAATACAATTAAAAAAATATATATATATTTAAAAATGTTAAGTTTTATTAATTTAATTTGGTTAAACAGTAGGCCTACACAGTTCAATTTGATGGAAATTTGTTATGAAACTGAAGTGTGAAAATCTAAAAATGCCTAAAATATTTTTTTAGTGTATTCATTTTTCAATTCGTATAAACTTGAAGATTCTTTGGGTCCTGTCATCTCGAGACTGCACTACAGTAATATCTGCAGGTTACATACATTTTACTCTTAATTTATTTTCAAAAAACGATGTCCACTCTTTTGACCTCAGTAAAAAAGAAAATTGAGGTTACCCCGTTTAGTTTTGAATACTCACATAAGCATCAGGATAAAGAGAATCATTCCAGTAATTATCATTTTCTTCATTGCCTGTGGTAGGGGAGAATTAAAAGATGAGAATAAAAGTGAATTTAGAATTTGTGTTGGATGTAATCTCAGTGGACATCATTTTAAATGATATAGAAATCAATAAAAGTCAGGCAATAAATATGTAATGTTCTTCTAAAATATGCAATAGACCCACAGATTTGGCCAATTCCTTTTCTAAATTTCTTTTTCCAAAAAACAGGATTCTGCTGGCTGACTTGATACTTCTAACGGTGCTTTTTTGCATTGCATTTCTAATTCCCCTGTTCATTCTCACAATGACACATTTATAACATTTGGCTTTAGCCTGTCCAAGAATGTTACTGTACTTTTATCAAGCCATTTCTCATTAAACTTACATTTTCCCATTATGTCTACTCAAATAGCAACTGTTTATTTTTCTTTTTAACAAATAGTTTTGTTGGATTGCTACTTTATTAAATGCATTGTGTAGGGTACAATGGGGCTAAAGTCCTTGAGGGGTAAAAGGCTCCATTGATTAAATTTCTTTCCCAAAACACTAAATAGCAACAAAAACTACAACAGCACCTGTTTGTCACTATATACTGGAACATGTTCCTGTTCCATGAGATCTTTGCTTGTGGTGTCTAAAGGTTGATTTTGAGGCAGATTGATCTGTTTTTATATATATATATATATATATATATATATATATATATATATATATATATATATATATTTTTTTTTTTTTTTTTTTCAGATGCTACAGATTTATGAAAATCCTTGAAATTAACACGTGTCTTTTGAGACTAAATATTTATTTATCATTTTTAGTTTGGTTTGAGGTGATTTAGTGAAAATGTTTTCAATAACTGTCCAATAAGTGAAATGATAGTATTTGGGGTAAAAAGCCCCCCTGTTGCAGCAGCAAAAGGCTCCTATTAAACACAGTTTTTTTCTTTAAGTGGGGCGAATAGATTTGTTATGAAAGAGTGGGCTCACATTGACTCATCCAATCATAATAGAGATTCGTTTGTTTATAGAATACATGATGAGATGTAATAAAATGCCAAATGTGTTTGACATTAACAGGAAATGATAAACTCTTTTCTGAGTTATTTTTGTAAGTAGTTATTTTGAGTAAGTATTATCTTATCTTGCTGTCTCAACATTTTTTGCATTAGTTGACAAATTGTGCCTTAACTATTGCCCTGGTATCTACGTATGTACACAATATCACTTTAAAACCCCTAGGGGCTGTTTGTCTCAATGAGGAAGCCTTTTATCTCAAGTGTGGGGTAAAAAGCTCCCTCACCACCTTTTAAAATACAAAACAAAATATGCTGATGCTGATTTACTTTGTCTAACCTTGTAAAAAAAAAAAAAAATTTATGCTAAAATTGGAATGACATGCCATTGGCGGTTGACTTTATGCATATTTGCATAATCAGAGTCTGATTCTCATTGTCTTGGCTGTGTTTCTTGTGTCCTTAGTAGCAGAATGAATGCTCTTGTTGTTGATGTAACAAGTATATCAAGTTACTTTATAAATTACTTGGCAATTTGAATTAATTTCTCAATGCCAATGGGCCTATGCAACTAGATTCGTTTAAGGAGGTGGAGGTGTGTGTCAGAAACCTCAATCAGTCCTCAGATAACCAAGTCAAGAATAATATTTGTTTAAAAAAGCAATCTTTTCCATTTATACTCATTCCTTTTGTTGAGACTAGAAGCTTCCTTAGGTTCTCTTATTGGGTTGACTCACCATCAGATTAACTGAAGAAATCTAATTCCATTCATGCATCAAGGGGATAACAAAAGACCTGTGCTCAGTTGCATAAAGCACATTAAGTTTTTCCCTTAAGTGTTATTTCCCCTTAACTAAGGGAATTACTTGAGGGAGTTGCAAATAATCCCTCAGACACTCCTCTTAGGTAAGGGGACCCCTTTAGGTAAGGGTTTTACTACAGTGAGCTACAGTTTTACCATAATACAATTCTACTGTTACCATGGACACATTCGTCATGTCCTTATATCTATAATATAGACATTTGATCAATTTTAACACAAATGATACTTTAACTTTAAACTGGTTTTTATTTTCATTTTAGTGACTAATACATTTCTCAGTCTCAGTATCATTACTGATGTGTAAATTATTGTACGACCTTTTCCGAATTGTCGCATAAAGTAAATGGCATTTTCACGTGGCACCAGTTACTTTTCTCAGCGCTTTTGTGGATGCACCAATTACAGTCGATTGTGATTACTGCAGATTCCTGCATAAAACTGTTTTTCTGAAGGTTACAAGGGCAGAATTTCATTTGTTTCTCAGGTAAAATCCTCAAAATTAATAGATTTAAACACTTTTTATTTGTGTAAATTTTTTCCTGGGTGAATTATAAAAGTTTATCATATGAAGCGATTAATAGAGGATTCTGCTTTTATGGCCACTTGAGTGTCCACTTCAGGAAGACACCTTTGATAGTGAGTAGTGAGGTGAATTTGAGGTGTTATATGTGATAATAGAGATTGCTAATGTGACGTGATATTGAAAAGGCTTATGATATGTTGTGGAAGGAGGGGCTATTAATCAAGTTAGATAAAATAGGTATAGGTGGTAATTTGTTTAACTGGATAAAATATTTTCTGTTTGGTAGGAAAATTCAAGTGAGAATAGGGGCAGAAGTGTCAAGTCAATATGAGGTTGGGAATGGGACTCCTCAAGGTAGTGTTAAGTCCTTTGTTATTTATTATAATGATAAATGATGTCTTTGCAAATGTTTCAGAAGACATTGGAACATCATTGTTTGCAGATGATGGGGCTATGTGGAAAAGAGGAAGGAATATAGAGTACACAATTAGGAAGGTACAGAAAGCAATTGATAAAGTGGTAGAATGGGCTTATGACTGGGGATTTAGGTTCTCAATAGAAAAGACTCAGACAGTCTTTTTACCAGGAAAAGAATTCAGGAAGAAGTTAAGCTAATGATGTGTGGGAGAGAGTTGGAGAGGGTAAGTTCCATTAAGTTTTTGGGAGTGATTTTAGATGCAAGGTTGACGTTTGCAGAACATATAAAGAAAATGGAAGACAAGTGCAAAAAAGTAATTAATGTGATGAGATGTTTGACAGGAAGAGAGTGGGGAGCCAGTCGGTCATCGCTTAAGAGTATATATGTGGCTCTGATAAGATCAGTGTTGGATTATGGTAGTATAGTGGTTGGGTCTGCAGCTAAGTCTCTTTTAATGAGGCTGGAGGTTATTCAGCATCAGGCTTTAAGAATCTGCTGTGGTGCTTTTAAAACATCTTCAGTACCTGCCATACTAGTGGAAATGGGAGAACTGCCACTGGAATTAAGAAGGAATCAATTGATGGCAAATTACTGGGCTGGATTGCAGGGCCATAATGACTCGCATCCCACGAAAGCAGTATTGCAGGATTGCTGGAAAAATGGAAGAAAGTTAAAGGAAAACTTTGGTCGGATTGGAAATAATGTAGCAAAAGAGTTAGAAGTATTTAATCTTAGAATAAGCCCTACGGTAGTTTTTCCAGAGATTGCCCCTTGGAAGATGACATGGCCTGAAGTAGACTGGTATGTGCTTGAGGAAAAAAGGAAGGGAAAGGAAGAAGTTAATCTGAAAAGTATATTTAATATCAGAGTAGGTGGAAACTATAATGAATTTATGCAGATTTATACGGATGGTGCAAAAAAACCAGAGACGGAAGAAACAGGGTTTGGGGTGGCAATTCCAGGGAAAGAAGTAGAAATGAGTATAAAAACATCTAATAATTTAGGGGTATATTCTGTAGAGATGTTGGCAATTTTAAGTGCTTTGCAATGGGTGGAAAAGGTAAGACAGGAAAAGGTTTTAATATGCTCTGATTCTTTATCAGTCTTGGCAAGTTTAAGGTCATTCCATTCAAAAGCTCGGCAAGATATCCTGTATGAAGTACTTCAATTAAACACAAGATTAAGTCATATGGGATGTCAGGTTAAATTTATGTGGGTTCCAGCACATGTTGGTATTACAGGTAATGAGATGGCAGATAGGCTGGCTAAAAGGGCGTAAACAAAAGGGAATGTAGAAATGCAGGTTAATATTAGTAAAGCAGAGGTTAAAAGCATAATTTGGGAGAAAATAAATAAAAGGTGGCAAGAGAGGTGGGATAGAGAGAAGAAAGGGAGGCACTTATACCAAATCCAGAGAAATGTAAAAGAGGATAGGGTGGGAAGTGGGAATAGGAGAGAAGAGGCTGTGATGACGAGGTTAAGGTTGGGACACTGTTCGCTGAACTAAACACTAAAGATGATAGGGAAGCACCAGACAGGGTTGTGTGAGGGATGTCAAGAAGAGGAGACAGTGGAGCACATAATTATGAGGTGTAGGAGATATGAAATGCAGAGGCAGGTGATGAAGAATAAGTTGAGGCAGATTGGGGTGCAAGAGATTACATTAAAAGGGTTATTAAGAGCAGTAAATGGGACAAAGAATAGAATATTGATGACTTTTTTAAGGGAGGCGGGAGTTTTCAATAGGATTTAATTGATAAATAAAGTTTGTTGTTTGTGTGAGTGTTTATTTGAAGGGAATTAAGGTTATGTAAGTGTAGGAAAGAGAATGGACAATGATGTTTTGTAGTTATAGTATCTGATCCACAGTCCGGAGCAGAGGGGGCGGTAATGCACCAAAAAGCTGGATGCCAACCGCCGTTAAATTGGAAAGAAGAAGAAGAAGAAGAAGAAGAAGAAGAAGAAGCTAATGTGACGTCATCGTGACGTATTACCAGTGGTGAACGCAAAGCATTTTGGGAATCCGCGGCACTGCCGGCACAAACAGAAGGCGCCAGACTTGATTGCATGGAGGGAAGAACGCAGTGTTCAAGGTGCCGTCTACCTGCTGTGTTATAAACTGCAATAGTCGTTCTCACGATAGAAGTGGCATAAAGCTTAAGAACGGAAAATCCTTTTATCGTTTTCCAGCGTGGAAAAATAATAGTACAAGCCATGTTTCAGAGGTGACAAAAAGGCGACGAATGGCATGGATAGCAGCAGTAAGGAGGCCCAAGATTACCTTCGATAACACTCCACCACACATGATGGTGTGTTCAAAGCATTTTCACAAAGTTAAATTACAGAGAGTAATTGTAAATGTTATGTTGTGGGCAAATAACCTGCGTGTTTTGTTTGATTTAACCAGACCATTAGATTTGACGTTAGGCCAATGTTAACTGTTAACTAGCATGAAATGGCTAGAAAATGAGCTTAAGTTTACTATGTACTGAAGCGTAACGTTAATCAGTTTTAAATGTTGTACATCTAGGCTGCATAGCAATTTATTTGGTGACCGTTTGCAGGCAAACCTGCCTATGAAATGTTGGAGTGTGATCCTGACTGGGCCTGGGATATGTGGTGCCTTGTGAGGGGGAGGATAAGACTTTGCTGGATAAAATTGTGGTTGTGTGCTGTGCTTTGACCAATATGTGTCCAAGTATTGTTGTTTTTTTTTGTTTTGTTTTTTTTTCAAAAGATTTTGTAATGTCACTTCTCACATGTAATGATTTTTAGCCATCTCTGTAAATAAAATACACAAAGACTGAATGAAATTCTGCCTCCTTTATCTGTTAAGGAAGAATTGTGCAAAATCAGTTTGGATTGCAATACACAATTACGTAACTTAAATGGTAGTAACAACCAACTTAATTTCAGTTTCTTTACATATTTAACATGTAAATACATTTAGATGAAGACATTTATAAAGAGTCCATAGAAAAGATAACTGGAAATGTATGAGGTAGGTTGTGGGTTATAAGTCACAGACATGTGCATCGCATTGCCATAACTCTTCTCTGGCTGGTGCGCTGCTGAATCCCACGCAACCTAAATGGAACCACTGTATAGGACAGTTCTGATTATCGCAAGCAACCATGTCTGCAAACATTCAGGCTGTCTGCAAAAGCACCACAACACAGCCTTTTCAGGTTGACCTCCCCTGACCAGTCACTATGCTCGTAAGAATCCAGTCCTTTGATTCCCTTTATTTTCTCGTCATACGTCTTTGCATTAGGATGTAGTTTTAGGCGGTATGGTCCGACAATGTTTTCTTTAGCCCGCTGCATTTTGTAGGATTATATTCTGTTTTTCACGCTATTTTTTTATTATTATTTTCATGCCACTAGCCTGCTATGAGATGCCAGCCAATGTAGACGGGCCAAACATACCCATAATTCTTTGCGTTCTGATGACGTTGCCGCCCAGTTGGTCACATGTCTTAGCAATCTCTATAGATTGCCTTATTAATCCTGCACTTGTTTATTATCGCTAAAATGATCTAAAGAGATCTACCTATTGCGAAAATTTTTACTCTTAGCCAACACTCCCCCCCCAAAGGTGGGAGAAGATAAAAGTGTAAATAAAATAAAAAACATCCAGAGGGCCAATACATTTTAATATCAAGTGTATGGGAAAATTCAAATGAACCATAATTAATAAATACTGTAAACAAATTGAGTTGATAATTTAACTGTTGTATAAAACCTTAATGTAATGTATTACCATGCAGGGATTGAGACAATTTGAGGGTGGGTAAATGATGATAGAATTAACATTTTCTGGGGTGAAATCAAAATTGTGTATGTTTAGTTCTGGGGAAGTATGAGACTAATACCATCTACAGAAACCCCATAAAAATCCTTACCTGATTGAGATGCAAGTAGTGCAGACATGTTTCCAGAATCTGTTGGTTAGCTGTGTGTTACGGAAACCATAATATGAATTAAAGTAATGATCGCAATCTAACAATCTTTTTTAAAAATAAAATGTTTTATTGCATAACCTGAACAGATCAAAACTTACTATACAAGAACTAGAAAACCTAGTGGCAAGAATGCACATGATTTCAACTGCAAGGGACTAAAATGCAAAGCTGTCAGAGAGCAAGCGCGAGACAAAGAGACCCAAGAGGAGAGGAATCGTTCAAATATTTATTTATTTAATTATGTTTTTCTTTTGTTTTTTTTCTCCCCAATTTGGAATGTCCAATTCCCATTCCTCATAGTGGCATAGTGAGTCGCCTCAATCCTGGTGGCGGAGGACGAATCTCAGCTGCCTCCTTGTCTGAGACATGTCTGTGCATTTTATCACGTGGCTTGTTGAGCATGTTACCACGCACAACTCACCACGTGCCCCACCGACAGCGAGAACCACATTATAGCAACCATGAGGACGTTACCCCATGTGACTCTACCCACCAGCAACTGGGCCAGTTTGGATGCTTAAGAGACCTGGCTGGAGTCACTCAACACGCCCAGGATTCGAACTTTCCACTCCAGGGTTGGTAGTCAGCGTCAATATTCGCTGAGCTGCCCAGGCCCCCCTTTTATATATGTTCATAATTATTTTCTTTTTTATTCATGCAAATTGTCCAATTCATTGTGGCTGGACATTAAAGAAATTTTATCAGCCGTTTATTTTTATTTCTGTGTTATTGCACTCAGTAGCCCCTCCCACTGTGTAAGTTCACTGGTGCAAAATCATGATTGAAATAACCATAAATTAAACATCAAATTGTTCTGATTTGCTGTGATTGTGCATCCATTGTGAACAAATGAAATGTCACTGTAAAATTGTTGCATTGTGCCTGGTTAGGACATGGTTTTAAAGGCTACAACAAATGACGGGTTTTCAGAATGTTTTTGTAACAAATTTGTAACTTTTCTCAAAGTTGCAGCTAGGAACTGAAATTTTTTTGGTTGTTTAAATTATTATTTATTTTTTACTAAATTTATTTATGTTAGTTGTGGTTTACAGAAAAGTTTTAATGATGTAGTTCTGCAACATAACTAAACTATCTGAAAAGAAACGTTAAATGTGTAAATATTTGTGCTTGTGAAAGGTGTGAAAGATTTGTGCATGTAATTATCTTAATATTCTATGTCTTTTTAGAGCTTAAATCAAACACATCCAAACCAGCCTCATAATTAATAGGCATAAATAAAAAATATATAAATCAACGTGTCTAACTCACCCTAAGAGCTATCTGGGTGTTGTTCAGCTTCCCTTTCATATCCTGAAATATGTGTATGACTTTCTTTCTTCACCAGAACACATTTGAAGAAAACAAAAAAACAAAAAAATATCTCAGCTCAGTAGGTCCTTAAAATGCAAGTGAATATTGATACAACTTTTAAAGCTCTTTGACTGGTGTGCTGTGTCTTGCTGTTTCTTCAGCGTCTCGTGCAGCACTTTTTAAACATGTGTCAAGTTAAAAAGAACTTCACATTTTCAAATATTGGCCCAGTTGCTAGGGAGGGTAGTCACACGGGGTAACCTCCTCGTGTTCGTGATTAGTGGTTTTCGCTCTCAGTGGGGAACATGGTAAGTTGTGCTTGGACCGTGGGGACTAGTATGAGCCTCCACATGCTGGGAGTTTCCACGGTGTCATGCACAGCGAGCCACGTGATAAAATGCACAGATTGACTGTCTCAGAAACAGAGGCAACTGAGACTTGCCCTCCGCCACCCGGATTGAGGTGAGTAACCGTGCCACCACGAGGACCTACTAAGGAGTGCGAATTGGGCATTCCAGATAGGGAGAAAATATTTATATTTTTTCGTACCAAAAGTGATCATATCACTTTAGAAGACATTAATTTAACCGCTGGATTTGGATGGATGACATTTATGCTGACTGTCTGTGATTTCTTTTAAGCTTCAAAAATCAGATCACAATCCACATGCATTTTAAGGACCTACTGAGCTGAGATATTTTTCAATTTTTCTTCAAATGTGTCCTGGTGAAGAAAGAAAGTCAGACACATCTGGGATATCATGATGGCGAGTAAACAATGAGATAATTTTCATTTTTGGGTGAACTATCCCTTTAAAACTTTAGATGTCCATCCTGTTAGATGGCCAGGGTCAAGCTGAACAAGGTGGTCATTCATTGGGTAAAATTAGCCACAAATGGTCTGTGAATGATATCTTGGTAACATATTTGTAAACTTATGTTGATTTTATTTAAATTTCAAGAATGCAACAAATATCCCCTTATTTTCCCAGAGCAGAGTGGATGCTTGACCACATGAATTCACAGAAGAGTTACACACTTCAAATAAATCATTATTTTGCTGAGTGGATGATGGACACAACCAAAAATACACTATTATTATTGAAAAAATGATATTTATTACAAATGAGATAATGCAATACTTACCACTTAATATATTGAAAAAAAATAATATATATGTAATATTTAAGTTTTGCCAAGGTTGTTTGATATGCATTTCTGGACACGAGGAAACGGTATAAGTGTAATAAATAAATAAATAACAAATTTGACTTTTAGGCCCACAGAAGTGTCTGGCATATAAATAGTCTTAATTATCTTTTAATAAGCCTAATAAAATTAATTATAAATACGTGCCATATTTTTACTAAGGACATCCCATCCATCCATCTTCAATCGCTTATCCGAAGTCGGGTCGCGGGGGCAGCTGCTCCAACAGGGGGCCCCAAACTTCCCTATCCCGAGCCACATTAACCAGCTCTGACTGGGGGACCCTGAGGCGTTCCCAGGCCAGTGTGGAGATGTAATCTCTCCACCTAATCCTGGGTCTCCCCCGAGGCCTCCTCCCAGCTGGACGTGCCTGAAACACTTCCCTAGGGAGGCGGCCAAGGGGCATCCTTACCAGATGCCCAAACCACCTCAACTGACTCCTTTCAACGCAAAGGAGCAGCGGCTTTACTCCAAGCTCCTCATGGATGACTGAGCTCCTCACCCTATCTCTAAGGAAGAAGCCCGCCACCCTTCTGAGGAAGCCCATTTCGGCCGCTTGTACTCGTGACCTAGTTCTTTCGGTCATGACCCAGCCTTCATGACCATAGGTGAGGGTAGGAACAAAAATTGACCGGTAGATCGAGAGCTTTGCCTTTCGGCTCAGCTCTCTTTTCGTGACAACGGTGCGATAGAGCGAGTGCAATACCGCCCCCGCTGCCCCGATTCTCCGGCCAACCTCCCGCTCCATTGTCCTCTCACTCGTGAACAAGACCCCGAGGTACTTGAACTCCTTCACTTGGGGCAATACCTCCTTCCCTACCTGGAGTACGCACTAAGGACATCCCAAAAATGAAAATTCTCTCAGAATTTACGCACCCTCATGCCATCCCAGATGTGTATGACTTTATTTCTTCTGCTGAACACAAGCAAAGATATTTAGAAGAATATCTCAGCTCTGTAGGTCGTGTAAATGGTGACCAAAATTTGGATGCTCCAAAAAGCACATAAATGTAACTTTTGGGTGAGACTCTTTTATATTGACAAAGCTTGCTGAAGTCAAGATATATATATAGGCAATGATGATTGCAAGCTTGATTACACTTCCTAGTGCCATCTAGCACTCTACGCATGCATCAAGCACTTGGAAGTGTAATAGAGCTTGATTTCATGACATAGAGACTGCAGTGGCAAAATATACTGTGAAAAAGGAGTTATATTTTGGTTTGTTCTCACCCAAAATCGACTGGATCGCTCCAGAAGACTGTGACTGTGTTTACATCAACGGTTTATATACATTTTTAGATATCGCATAAATAAACTGCTGGATGGAAATACCAAGAAGCAAATAAAAATCTTATTCTGTGTTCTGGTGAAGAAAGAAAGTCATACATGTAAAGAGGACTCAGGCTGGTTGGGATCCATGTGCGGTTTTATTAGGTGACAGGGTTCAGGTCAATACAGGCAAGGTTCAAGGAATGAGCAGACAGGAATATCACAGGTAACAGAGTTCGTGGTCAGACAGTTGTTCCCTTGATCTCCTTATGGCTCATTGGAGGTGGACGTGGGCTTGGTTCCATACGGCCTCGCTACGTTGAAGCCAGCTGTTCACCGCGGGCACTTCCGAAGGTTCACCCGACCAGGGGAACAGAGGAGGTTGGTACCCTAGTACACACTGGAAGGGGGTTAGGTTAGTGGAGGGCTTGAGGATGGAGTTTTGTGCGTACTCGGCCCAAGGAAGGAAACGGCTCTCAGTGTGCAGCTCCCCAACTCGTAGAGTGATGTCGGTGGTGGTGTGACGTACTTGGCCGGTTCCCAGCGGACGCCCATCTAGTGCTGCCACTGTTAAGGGAGGATCACAGGAGATCAGGGGAATCTTATATTGTTGGACCAAAGCCTCAATGAAAATACCCGCTGCCCCCGAATCTAACAAAACCCTGGTGTTGATATTGTCAGACAGACACGTGAGCCTAACGGGCACCTCGAGACAGGTTGTGGGTTGTACGGAGGAGATTAGTAAACTCACCTCACGCCGGTGTGATGGAGAGGGTCGCGTTGGGCAGTTGGCTCTCAGGTTTCCCGCCTGGCCGCAGTAGAGGCAGAGGTGGTTGGAGATGCGTTGATTTCGCTCCTCTTGAGTGAGGTGTGCCCGACCAATTTGCATGGGTTCAGAGCTGTCGCAGGGGAAGTGCATCGGAACGGAGGGCTTGGGCCACTGGGCTGGTCTCCTGAAGGTTATCTATATGGATCGCCAGGGTGATGAACTGGTCGAGTGAGACGCCCTCATCGTGACAGGCTAGCTCAGACTGCACCTCCTGGTTCAGACCCTGATAGAAGAGCAGCTTGAGTGTGTCTTCAACCCAGACAGTCTGTGTGGCGAGGGTGCGGAAGGACAGCGCGAAGTCCGCCGCTGTCCGGCTTCCTTGGCGGAGTGTTAGCAGCTGCTCACCGGCGTTCTTGCCGCTTTCAGGGTGGTCGAAAACCTCAGACAAACGTTGCATGAAGGCGTTAAAAGAGGTCTGGTTTAAGCCCTGATTGGTCCAGACAGCGGTAGCCCATTCGAGCGCTCTTCCCGTGAGCAGGGAGCATACAAACAAGATCTTACTCTCATCACTGGGGTACAGAGCAGGTTATTGGGACAAGAATATCGAACATTGCATCATGAACCCTTTGCATTTAGAGGGCTTACTGTCAAACTTCTCGGGCAGTGCCAGTCAATAGGCGGCGGTTGTGCCGAGGAATTGCTGAGCCGCGGGCGCTTGGCTGATGGGAGGCACTGCGGGCACGGGCAACGATGCAGGCTGGTGCAGACCTTGGATGGACCTCATTACTTCCTCCATCAACGAAGTGAGTCAACCAAGCTGATGTTGATGGGAGGCCAGCAGATTTGCTTGAGCGGAGAGCTCTTCAGACACTCGGGAAATGACCGCTGGATCGGTAAGTGGTGAAGTCTTCTGTAACACGGACTCAGGCTGGTTGGGATCCATGTGCGGTTTTATTGGGTGACAGGGTTCAGGTCAATACAGGCAAGGTTCAAGGAATGAGCAGACAGGAATATCACAGGTAACAGAGTTCGTGGTCAGACAGGCAGAGGATCGGGGCAGGCAGCAAACATCAGAATCAGGTAGACAGGCATTAATACAAAGAAGAGCAGGCGGCAGACAAATGTAGTGGTAATACAGGCAAGGTCAATACACAGGAGATCGGTAGTAGTAATAGTAGTAACACTCAGAGATGTAGCCGGGACCAACAAGACTTTGCAATGATTCAACAAACAAGCGTGGTTTAAATAGCATGGATTTGATCGGCAACAGCTGTGGGGTAATCAGGCCAGGTATGTGGGCTTATGGGAAATGTAGTTCTTCACCGGCGTTCATGACGATACACATCTGGGATGGCTTGAGGGTGAGAAAACCATGAGAGAATTTAAATTTTTTTAAACTACTCCTTCAAAAGGCACTGAATTATAGGAATGACCCAATTATAAAATAATAGAAAAGAAGAAGGTGTGTTTTAAAGGCTTCAATAGCGCATTTGTAAAGTTTTAAATAGTTTGTTATAAGTTCATAGTTTGAAATGGACAGTGCTATCTACAGAATGTTTGTATAAAGACTAATCTAGTTGTGAAAAGTAGAAGATACCATTGGTAGAGGTTAAATTTACATAGATGGTTTTTGACACTACTAGAACACAGGGGCGTGTCTAGGGGGAGGCTGGGGGAGGCAGTGCCTCCCCTAGGATAAGCTCTGCCTCCCCTGAGAATTTGAGAAATAATCTGTCCATCTGATCAGAGGCGGCGGCAGCCGATTTTGCCGGGGCTTCAGCCCCGAATGTTTTGAGTGTAGCCCCGAATGTATTTTGAATAGTTGACTGACAAATATGAAACCGGAAAAAAGCCTATATAAACCCCCGAAATCATAAGTTGCCTTATTTCATTGTGCTTTGGCTTTGCACATACTGCATACAGCCTGTAAAAATAGACATAGGCATAATCTAGCCTATAGAATAAGTTCCTTTGCTGTCGGTAGCCTATGGGCGACTCCGTTTCTTCCTCTCTGTTGAATATGCAGCAGGTAGAGGAGGAGCTTGCACAGTCGTTGACATCAACTAACGTTACTTAGTGGCGAGTAACGGCAATTAGCAGGAAAGACAGCAAAAATTAAGCAAATGAGGCTTTGGGGATTTTTCCGAAAGAAGTCAGTGGGTAAGAATTCACATTTGTTTTTGTCCTTAAAGTCTTAAGATCATCATCTAGCTGGCTTTCACCCACAGTAGGCTAAACCTCAAGACGTGTAGCCTCTAACCTCCTTGTGTAGATTGATGCAGCTTGGTAGCTCCGGGTTAACGCAGTCGCCTCTCACGCCTCTCACGGAGTCCTGTTCGGAGCGTACTTTTCTTGTTTATCAGGTGTTGTTTTCGCTAAGGATAACCAATAAGCATTAACATAAAATGTATGTGTGACTTGTTTTGTGATATTAGTTTGTAGGAAATATACATTTGATTAAATGGTTTTGTAGAGTGTAGCAAAGATGAGCAACAGACTGAGGAGCAGCAGCAGCAGCTGTGCCAGAATCAGGCATGGAAACTGGTAACAATTAATCAGTCACTTTACTTTAGAGAAAGTTAAAAGTGAAACATTGTTTATCTCAATGATCCTAATGAAAGGATTTTGACAGATGAACATGGAGAATTATATACAGTTCGATGCCATGGTGTGTCAATGAACTTAGACTAAAGTCATTCATGTATTGCTTTAACTTAGGATCTTATACATCATTTTGACTATTTATGTCAAAAAAATATAAATTATTTATATTCAATATTTTTTTTACCTCACTTTACTCTTAGGGCAATCCCACTGATCTGCTCTTCCCAATACATTTTCTTCAATGGTATTGGTCCACAATTTGACATATGTAGCACTTGATGAATTAGTTGTTTGAAGCTGTTTTGCAATAAGTTATGTGCTGTATCTGTTCTTTTGCATCACAGATGATTCAGGGAGGAGAGAGGATGTTGAGGATAGTACTAGAGTGGAAGATTTAGGAACTGTAGAAACAGTCCCAGCCAGAGCAAAACTCAAAGAATACCCTCTCACCAGATTTGGACTACAGGGAAGTGGTTGCTAGTGTGAAAATAAAATTGTCTGGGCTAAGCCCCGGATGTCCTTCAATGCTGGAAACGCCTCTGCATCTGATGATATATTACAATTTAAAAGTGGATTGTTTTGTGCATATGTTTCCATCGCTAGCAGATGAGTGAGGTCTGACACAACAAAAATCCAGTTTAAGACCTATAGTCTAATAGGGGCCCTGTGCCTATCTCTGGGTTCCTGGCTTAGAAAAAGATATGCACTAAAACAGATTGTGTGTAGTATAGCTTAATTTTGCGCCGATTTTTTCAATTGTTTATGTTGCCCCCCCAAACAAGCCAAATGCCCCCCCAAACATGATATCCTGGTAACCCCTCTGCTAGAACAGCTTAAGAAGCTCTTTTCATGTATCTATTTGAATGCATAGCTCTGACTCACAAGGAATACTTTAATTAATTATTTTTGTTAGACCGATTAATCTCAAAACGGCTATTTGAGTCAATCATGCAGTAATCGTGCAGATATTTCACATGTATAGTGTTTTGATATCTGCCTGATACAGAATTTTTGGGTTCCATTTGTTAACATTAACTAACAATGAACAATACTTTTACAGCATTTATTAATCATAGTTAATGTTATTTTTTTCAACAAATACTTTTTCAGCAAAAGTTGTATATTTTAACATTAGTTCATGTTCTTTGAACTTACATGAATGAACAATTGTATTTTTATTAACTAATATTAATAAATGCTGTAAACATGTATATAGTTTGTTCATGATCCCAATGCATTAACTAATGTTAATAAATTGAACTGCATTGTAAAGTGTTACCAAAACATTTTATTACGTCTGGATAACATAATACATTTTATTTATATGATAAATGTTAAATTTATTGTAAGTTACATATCAAATATATAAAATCTTTTATGACTTTTAGTCGGTTGTGAAAAGTGGTCTTTATATGACAGGTGGTTGGAGGGGAGGGGTTGAAAAAAAGTGGGCTTGATGACCTCAGCTTAAGAAAAGAGGAGGAGCAATTTATTACATTATAATGAAAGATTGTGAAAATTATCATAATAAAAGCAGGAACATGTATAAAGTTTTTTGGATCCAATTTCACATTGACTTTAAAGGGACTTTTGTGAAACTTAAAGAAAAAACCAACCAACATTATCTCACCTGATAAAGCCAAACAATTATGGAGATAAGAGCTTTATTATGATAATGCTTTATTATTGAGAACACATTTAAAATATTGACATCACTTCAATCAATTTATGAAGGATCAAATGAACATTCAGATCAGCTTTAACCCTAAACTTTATCTTAATTAATGGATAAAAAATCATGAATGTGATGAGAGTGAATCAGTTGATAAACAAATTGCTAAAATGACAGACTGGAAAATCTAGGTATTGAATTTGATGATCATTTGAATCAAGTCAAAGCCTGGGAAGTCCATGGCTATGATCCCATAACAAGACTTGGGGTTCATTTCATATGCCGTTTTAAGATAATCATACAGCCAAGGGTTGATGTTCTTTGCCACTGTACTTGGCATCAAAGTAAACCCCTTGCGTGTACCAACGCTTGTGCCGCTTGAATAGCTCAGAATAACTTCACTAGGAACTTTATTTGTACATTTATTAGCAGCTTCCATCAGATGCGATTGAACTTTTACAATTTTGTCATTAATATCAGTTACTTTATAGTCTCCATTGTTGTCAGTGCTAAACAGAGGGATACCCAGAGTAAAGCTTTCTTTCTGAACCAAAACAACCTTTCCTCTTACATCACCTATGTTTGGTATTGAATTACTGATCCAGACATCATTGTCATTATTAATTATATTCTGAATCAAATTTTGAACTCTCCCTTTAAACCAATTAACAGGCTTAACTCTGACAAGCACCGTCTCACTTTTGTGTTTAGATAAAAAATCCTTGATTATGTTGAGAACCTCCGGGAATGTTATATGTTGGTAAAATATTCCATGTTTAATTTTCAAATTTTCCCCAGACACTCTAAGGTCCAAGTAGCGTATCCCAGCCAGAAGCTGGTGCTCTAAAGACAATGACTGGCATTTTGCTGCTGGTCCTCCATAAAGGGCCATGGCATCATGAGCACCAGGAATAGTGATGGTAGAGATTAACTTGTTGTTGTTTATAGATCTCATCCAGTCAATTTCATAAGATTTAGTGAAGATGAGTGTATTAAAATCATTAAATGTTTGCTTTTCTTCATTGTCATTGTTGACTTGCCCACTATCCTTAAGCAATCTGTGGATTGAAAACAGATTATCAGGTCAAATATGGACCTGACACAAAGGTTGGTTCATCATATCAAAATCCATACATACAAACCACCAGTGGTGCACAATTACATTTTCTGTGCCTCCCTGTAGTTCTGCTTGACATGTGTGGCAGGGTGGAGGGCAAGGGCTGGGTCGTGATCCTACACACCCGGTTCCGTATTAGGCTAATCAAGCCACCGAGAGGGATAAAGGTCGACCTAATATGGGACCGGGTGTGTAGGATCACGACCCGGCCCCGCCCTCCGCCCTGCCACAACATGATTTCAACACAAGCCATTCTGTACACACTTGGTGATTTTCATACTCACAGCAACATCAGGATGAATAGAATTTCCCCAGTAATTATCATCTTCGCCATAGTCTGTGGTTTGCAGAGAATAAAATACAGTAATACATTAGCAAAGGCTATTTTCTTTGAACAGCAAAGTGAACAGAAGGTTCCACTGCAATAACAGTTTGTGTTTATTTATTGGATGAAGGCATCCCAAAGCAAGAGTTTGTGTTATAAACATCAGTCTGATTATATTGAATTGTATGACTGGTGATGACCTCCTAATTAGATATAGTGGGGCTACTTAAACACTTTGTTGGATTGCCTTTGTTGTAAGAAAATGGAGCTGTTCTATTGTGAAATTTCACCAAAAGAAAATGCAACAGCCCAGGTCATATGTTGAAAACAAAATGCTTTTCTATTCTTTAGGGGCCAAAAACACAAAGTTGTTTAATGGACTGTTGTATTTGCTTGGTCCCCATGTATCTGTTAGTTTTAGTCTTATTATTCCACATTCCACACTGCGGCATCTAAGGCTTTATCTTCACAATGGTTTTGACATGGAACTTGCCATGAACATACAGAAGCATGCCAAAAGCACTTGTCAAAGCATTCATGTAATTCATTTTAAACTGGGAAATATTGTTATATATTCTCAATATGTTCAACTACTTTTCCTGAACTGACCATTAAATGTATAATGTTACACACACACACACACACACACACACACACACACACACTCACACACATAGAGTCATTTTCAAGTCAAGTAATTTTTATTTGTATAGCACTTTTCACAACAGATGTTGTTTAAAAGCATGTGAAATAAGTGGTAACCTGCAATTGTCAGCTCAAGGATGATTTTCTACTTGATCTAACCCATAACAAATTTCATTGGTGTAACATCATTTGTCTGGTAAATTCAGATTAAATAACATTTTTGAATGGAATAAAACCAGGTTATTCCATATATCTTATTGCCACATGAAGCACTTTTAAGTTGCCTGACATGCACACACATCCCCAAATTTAAGACCTTCGAAAATGATTCAGATAATTCAAGTTTTGAAATATAACCGTTAAAACATTCATTAATAACAAAACTGAAAGAAAGAAAAAAATAGGTACCTCACGATTCTTGATGGATAACCAGAAACCACAATATGTTGAGCAGGGCAAAGTTCCTTGCTTTGACACCGATATCGTTCTGAATATTTATAGTTGTAAGAATTTCATGCAAAAATTGGGTCGGCACCACTGATCTATATACAGGTACATTTGCATACATATGCATGTTTCATACTGCTCTGTGAAATCCAAGTGAGTCAAGCAATCATTATGACATTGTGCATTAATGTTTTATAAGAATAATTATTATTGCTTGATAGTTTTCATGTTTGGACAGTTAAAGAGGCAAAAAAATTATTTTGTCACATTTTTGCCTGATGCGATTACCCAACTGACCAAAATTTTATGAATTTATGCAATTCAAATACTGAACCCATGTTGAAACAGAATTAGTGTAGCACTATATACTGTCCATATATTTGCCAGAAATTAAGATATTATAAAATACAAATGATTAATCATTCAAATAAAAGATTCATGCAAATGTATAAAACAATAAATACATAAATTGAAAAATACAACAATAGCAGATGCTGGACTACAGATTGTTTTGAAGATTTCTGTTCTGTTTTTGTTTCATCTGTCATGTATAACTTTTATTTTGATATGTCATATTTTTTGATGTGTTATTTGTTGAGGCATGAGGTCAGTTTGAAGGCAAGACCAGTGTTATGCACATTTGTCCACATCTGATGCCACAGCAATTAAATTGTTCAAATAACTTTAAGTGGGTACTCTATTCAATACCTGATTAGAAATACTGCAAAACAGTTTTATGTTGATATAACTTTGTAAATGACATTTATGACCTTTAAATCACATTACACATAATTGTATATAATCAAAGTGTGTGAAATAAAACATTTTCATTCTTTGCGTTTATCAGATAGCTTAAATTTAGCAAGCTAACCAATAGTCGATTAGCGGGCTAATTTTGCATAAACAATACACATGTCACTTACGCTACATATAAATACAGCAATGCTTTGAACAATGATGTCAGTGTTAGATGTGGAAATTATCTATTTTCTAAGATCTGAAAAAAATAAAAAATAAAAAATACAATCATACATACAAACTGATTTTCGAAATGATTTTCAATTAAATTGTTAGTTCACCCAAAAATGAAAATTCAGGCATTGTTTACTCACCCCTGTGTTATAACCCCATATGACTTTCTTTTTCTCAACATAAAGGGAAAAATTGAGGGAAAATGTTGTGCTCAGTGATGACATACAATGACAGTTTATGATGACCACCTCTTCAAGCTTCAAAAGAACACAAATGTATAATTCAGAAGCCTAATAAATTATTCCATGAGACTCATGATTGTTATGAAAGCATACAATGAGCTTTGGTGAGAAACAAACCGAAATTGAATGTCTTATTTAGTGAAACGGTTGACAGACCATTGATCTCCGGTGCGTGTTCATGAGACTGCACGAAAGCACTAGTGAAATGTGGCGTTCAAGTGAAAATTTGTTTTATCTAAAAACTAGTCCACCACAGTGATACTAACAGCAGAACACAACTGCACAGAAACCAGAGAACAGAACTTACTCTACATGTCTGATGCATTTCTATGTCCAGCCTCATTTGTTTGAGACCAAAGACTCAAACAGATAGATTGAGGCAGCGGGAATGTCTGTACCCTCCTCTCCATTCTGAACCAGTGAGAAATTATGACATACCTCCGCCTGAAGAGTGGGACACCTCGATCAAAATAAAGTAGTTTTTAACATGCTCATGAGATGCTAGCTTCTATATAGTGTTATGAGGATGATTTTGGACCGGAGGCAGATCATAGTGGACAGGGATTATTGAAACCAAGCAAATGACAGAATGTACCAATGTGCTTGACACAACTGGTTAGGACAAAAACTAGATTATCAGGGGATGATATATACACAAGGGATAGTTAGAGAAATGAAACACAGGTGAAAATAATAGGAAACAGCTGGTAACGATCAGGGCAGGGAATCATGGGAAGAGTAGTCCGGGGTAAACAGATCACGAAGGCTAAACACAGGGCAAACAATGATTTCACTAACTTGGCCTGACTTGTAGGTCTACTGTATGGTGGCAACATAATGTATTGTAAGTAAATAAAAAGTCAAATGTGTCATTCCGGAGACTATATCTCACTCATTTCTTCACGAACACCTCTCAACTGAATTCACACATGCTTTGAATATGACTTATCATATGTGATGGGAGGAATGAGGCAAACACAAAACGGTAGTGCAAATTTACCCCAGTCCCAATGAAGCCTTTTATTGGATAATGTGCAAACAAGATAATGTGCTGAGCGATAGAGAGAGAGAGAGAGAGAGAGAGATGGGGGGGTGGTAGAGAAGGAATGTTCGGGGTAGATGTAATGTGGTCTCAACGTCCATCCAGGATAAATGGTGTGACAAGTTCGTTGGGGTGAAGGGATCCATGCAGTAGAAGTAAGTGAATCACAGAGAGCACCAGCCGGGTGAGGATCAGTCTGTTTCTGTAGAGGGAAACATTAGATCATTAGATAGATCATTATTTTCTATGTGGAGATGGTCCCCGTCTGAGTAGAACACTGACAGCATTTAATGGGTAAACAGGACCAAAGACTGCTTTTTTCTCTTCGCAGAGTGTTTCAGGTCTGATATATATATATATATTAGGGCTGTCGATTTAACGCGTTAATAACGTGTGATTCATTTTACAAAAAATAAAGCTTTAAAAAAATTAACGCAATTAATCGCAATGCTTTCCTGAGAAATTCCTGAGAAATGCAAGCTTATAGTACCACCTGTTTACTCCAGAGGGCAGTAAGTTCAATTTCAGCTAAGTGAGCAACACACAGTTTATTACAGTGAACAAAACATTAACAACCAGGTTGGTGCTGGTTGCCAGGGGCGATGCTGACTTGTGCTTGGCTGATTTGCCACACATAAAAGATTACAAATATTGTGGAATGGGAGTATAAAGATAAATTAAATTGTTGAGATATCCACTTCTCCCATCTGCAGGTATTTGGTTAAAGGTCTCTTAGGTTTGCAAGCCATCTGCAACTGTGGAATTCAATGTAAATCAAGTGGCTGAATCACCATGGGCATGGCCAAAATGTATCAACACCTTAATTGTTACAATTATAGAACAAGATACATAAAGCACACATGCACATTCACTTTTGTGTTCGTTTTATTTTTAAGAAATAAACCTGCAGTGCTAGACAGCTCCTTGAGTAAGCTTGATTAATATAGGAGGAGAACAGGGTCAGCTGTAACCAAGGGCAGACTGGCCATAGGGAGAACCAGGACTTTTCCCAGTGGACAGGCCACTAAATGGGGCTGAATGAGGATGAATGGCATAACAACGACTTAAATATATTTTTTACATTTTAATCCCAGGAACCAGAGTACAACTATACCACCATTTATTTGGCAAAAGGGAGTTGTCTTTTTCAAACAGCATTTTAAAGGGTTAAAGGCAGGGCTGGCAAATGAAATAAAAGTTTGAACAACAGCTGATAACAGGAGTTATTTGTTGGCCAATATATGTGTGGCAGGGTGGAGGCCGGGTCATGATTTCACACACCCAGCCCCGGACCATGCTAATCAAGCCTCAGAGAGGGATAAAGGCCGACTGAAGACTACAGTGGGACAGAGAGAGAGATTTACCGACTGACTGCCTGGAACGGGAGAACCACTGCCAGGTGTGGGGGAGACCCCCTTCTGTTTCTCGAGAACACTGTGGGGTGTTCAGTCCACCAGGGGCCAGAAGACTGCCTCCAATCTGCCTGGGGAGGCGCAGTTGTCATCCATTGGAGGTTGGAGGAGTGGCTGAGGGCCAAGTTACGGCATATCAGAGAACCAGCGAGTAAGAGTTTTTTTTTTGGTTTCCCTCCCCTTGTCCCCTCTCTCATCCAGGTAGACGTGGATGACCTGCCGGCAGATGGCAACCTGCCTACCAGGGTGGTGTACGTCATGAGAGAATGAGGGAGGAATGTGGCAGGGTGGAGGGCAAGGCTGGGTCATGATTCCACACACCTGGCCCCTAATCAGGCTAATCAATCCTCAGAGAGGGATAAAGACAGACTGAAGACTGCAGTGGGACAGAGAGAGATTTAGTTTAATTAATTAATATTTTTTTTGGGAAGGCAGGTTAGTAGTACATTGCAGTAGTTTACCCTACTGGTGATGAATGCATGAACAAGTTTCTCTAAGTCTTGACTGGATACAAAACATCTCATTCTGGCTATATTTTTGAGAAGATAGTATGCTGATTTAGTTATTGCATTGATGTGACTACTGAAACTAAGGTCTGACTCCAAAATGACACCAAAATTTCTTAATTTTTTCTTTTTTCTTTAGGCCCTTGAGTCAAGGTATGTATTCACCTTTGGAATTTCACCTTTGTTGCCAAATACAAGGACCTCTGTCTTGTCATTGTTGAACTGAAGGAAGTTTTGGCACATCTAACTATATTTTTCATCAATGCACTGGCGCAGAGAGTCTATGGGGCTGTAATCATTTGGTGATATGGATAGATCTGGGTATCGTCCAGGGCTGGACTGGTAATCTGGCATAATGTATTTTACATTTTCCTTTGGGTATAATGTGTATTCTTGTGAAGTAACTGCTGATCTTCAGCATGTACAAAATGGGTCTTATTGTGGATGTACGTAAATATCAACGTTACAACTGACCCCTGTAACAGCTGCCCCCGGACAGGTTTAATTTGGACAGGTTTAATTTGGACCATGAGACATAATGCCAACGGAGAGCCCCATCTTACCATTTCTATGCTGGAAGCAAGTTGCACTCCTAAAATAATCAATGGAGCTGTACAGCTCAGGCACTCTGGGGCGTAGATGGCAATGGACTTTCAGGGCTCAATATGCAAATAATTTTTCTAGCACTGAAGCCGATTAATTTATCCACTTTCTCGCTTGTTATGCTACATTTGCCCCTCTCCCCTGCAATAATGTAGAGAGTCTCCCACACAGTTATTTTAATGACCGTAGAATGAAGTAAAGACACCCAGCAAGTATGAGATGGATACTGGTATCATTCACCAAAAAAAACACTGCAGAGAAAGAGAATGAAGAAAAGTGAAGCTATCTTCACGTGTTAGCCAGACCTAGTCTGATTCCGAAGGTTCAGCTGAGCCGTGAAAACAAGGTTTGTGATAGGACAAGTAGTATAGTTTTGTATTGTTGTCAGCAGTGTATATAATGAAAGTCAGCTCATTTATACTTTACTACAGCATGCAGTATTTTTTTAAATTGTGTAGCTGTTGGTAGAGCCCCACATTAAGGAAAATACAAATAATGTTATTCAGACTTTTACAATTTCTCATTTTTCTCTCAGGGATTTACGTTAGCCACAAGGCCTCCTTTGCCCCATACTGTACATTATCTATATTTAAAAATGTGTGTGAAAAATATAAGCATGCAAACACCCCATTTCTACATGGAATTAAGATGTGTTTTGGGTAATCCAATCACAAGTGGTCAGCGCTAATAACAGGTCTGAATGGGGTCTAAAACTTTTTGTGATCAGACAATGCTCTGTCATTTGAATGAACCCTTGAGAAGGATGAGCATCGCTTGTGCAACCTCCTGCAAAGATAAACAACGCCTTGCAAAGTTCTTTAGCCTTTGATATAAGTTGAACAGATATTGCGAGATACCATTGCGGATAAGGGTTGAGTTTGTAAAATATGATAAATACTACAAAATATGAATTAATAATGTTGATCATATTTTTTAAAGTATCAATAGTTCACAGATTAACACATGATACAAATTCTTACACTGATAATGTGGCCAAACTGACATCTAAATAAACAGAAATCACAAAGTATGAAACACAGAAAAAAAACATCCCTGTTGTAATATAATAATCTTTGAGCAGCAATAATGCATTATGTGCAGTTGTTTGTTAATTCAGTGGTGTTATTTACCTACTACTAGATATCAGTAGGCACGCAGCAACAAAAATCATCATTCCCCTTTAAGAAAGGGAAAAAATTGATTGTACACATCTGAAGCAATCAAAACAAGTGTATGTTATTTTTGCAACTGATTGACTAACAGAAAAGAAAAGGAATAGCTGGAAAAATACTAAAGAGAAGAGATACAGTAGTGACAACACTACAAAAGGAATAACAGCCATTTGACTTATAAATACTAACGCAACAAAAGCCTCAAACTTAACAGAGAGATTATAAACAGACCACGAACACTTAAAGTACATAAATGAATAGTTCACCCAAAATTACCTCATCATCTATATGACTTTCTTTATTCTGCAGAACACAAATGAAGATTTTAAGAAGAATATATCTGTAGCTCTGTAGATACAATGCAAGTAAATAATGACCAAAACTTTGAAGCTCCAAAAAGTCCATAAAAGTATGAAAGTAATCCATTAAACTCCAGTGGCTTAATCCATGTCTTCTGAAGTGATCCAATTGGGTTTGGGTGAGAACAGACCAAAATGTAACTCGATTTTCATTATAAACCTTGACACCTGCTGTCTCCTTGGCGATCATGATTTCAAGCTCAATTACACTTACTATAGCGCCATCTAGTGCTCTGTGCATGCATCAAGCATTAGGAAGTGTAATCGAACTTGAAATCATGATTGTGCCGAGACTTTGCCATTGAGCTGTTCAGGTTGTAATCCACAAACCCAACAGAATTCACCATGAGTTCCCTCTGGAGTTTCCTATGGGATTTTATATTGGGAGTTACATTCACAACATATATTACACACATACCTCAAACATACATTTTGAAGCTGTATTGAATTGAGTTGTATTAAACGGTGGCTTCCAAATTCACATTTGAGGTATGAAAGTGTGTAACATATGTTGTAGAACAATATGCCCTCGTATTGTCAAGTAATGTTTATCACAGATCTTATTTTACTCATAAGTTGAAAAAACCTCATAAGAAAATCCCAAGGGAACCCATGGTAAATTAGCTGAACAGCTCTATGGCAAGATGTCGAAATGCACATTAGCTTCTTACTAGTAAAAATAATAATTTTTGATACCAGTAATTACATTGTTAGTGCTATTTTCCTTCCTAATATCAACAATTGAATTGTGACTAGTAATTAATAAGAATTACCATGTTACATTCACTAGAACAGTTCACTCTCTGGGGTGGCATGACAGGGTACCTGATCGGCCCCGAACTGTGCTGCCATGCCCATACCTCGCAATGGGAGAAAGGTGCCCCCAATCGAGCCACCCCAACCCTACAGAGAGCTCACGAGATGGGGAAAGGTGCCCTGAGTTGTTCCTGATTGGCTACTCAGCCTTAAAGGCTCTGTATGGTTAAGATTATGAATGATCATATGTAAATGATTCTTACATTCGGAACAAGCATAAGATAATCATGATCAACAGTATAATATACATCCATAAAATGCAAGTAAATGTTGGCCAGAACTTTGAAGCTCCAAAAAGCACAAAAGGCAGCATAAAAGTAATCCATAACAATCCAGTGGCTAAATCAATGTCTTCAGAAGTGACATGATTGACGTGGGTGAGAAACAGATCAATATTTTAGTTCCTTTTTACTCTAAAACTCCACTTACACTTTCAGACATGAAAGTGAGACTAAACAGGCATCAAAGGTGACTTTCATATGTGAAAGTTGAAATTTTAGAGTACAATAATAAGGACTCAAATATTGATCTGTTTCTCATGTTGTTGTTGTTGATGATGAAATTAAAGGAGGCACCACGTTGGATCTCGCCTAGGGCACAGTAAGCCAGAAACGCCTCTGGAATAATATCTATAATTCTTATTGTGCGTGTGATTAAATGTCGATAGATATCGTATGCCGCATGCGTTACATAGACATTAGATTGACTGACAAATGACAGTTGACCCCGCATAGTCGTTTTATAGCGCCTCCACACAACCAGGAGTCGCTATGGCACAGACTGTGGAGGCTTGCAGGCGTGATTTCAACTCTTTTCCCCGCTGCTTGTCGGTGCAATGATGTAATGAAGTAAAAGAGAAGTAAAGATGGCGGAGAATAGCGGCACGGACCCGGCCGTGGAGACGAGCGCTGAGGAAAATGCCTCCGCTAGCGCGACTATCATCAAAGTTACCGTCAAAACACCCAAGGACAAAGAAGAAATAGCCATTCCCGAAGATTCATCCGTCGCACAGGTGATTTTTCGCATCTCCCGCTGTTTGTGTCGCCCAGGCGCGCGCTACACCAGCGGCTAGCTGCTTTAGCCGGTGAGCTAACGATTGACGACGACGAACCGAACGAGACGAAAATCTCCTTAGTGGACGTTTAAACTCACTTTTACTTGTATAAATACCAAGATGGTGATATTGTGATCTGCTAAGATAAACTATTAATTTGTGGTTTTAGAAACCTACGCAATGCGAGGTTTTGTAATGCGCTGTTGTGGTTGTGAAAGAAACGGCCTGCTCATGTAGAAGGTTCTAGTGTGTCATTTATTGGTCGCGCTTTTTTCCTGGAATGATTGATTATTGTTGGGTTAACAAGCATATATATGGGTTCGCAGTGAAGTATGGATATAACAAGTATGTTGAATGACTATATTGTCTTTGGATTGGAAATAACTGTTTAAGTTCATTTCGTTTTCATTATAGGGTGGGATAGACAAGGTAGCTGGCGATGCGATATTATATCGATTCCTCATTTGTTTTATGTTTTGCGATTTCAAAACTAATATATATTGCGATATTTCACTCCGTGTTTCGTGTTTCTCATTCGTCTTCACTGGATTTCAGAGGACTGTTACCAAATCACCAAATGCATTGTGAAATGAATATAAAAGAGCAATTTTACAAAATAATGTGTTTATTTCCTAATATCCATGTACAGTACATTATTATAGTCTTTACGAATACAGTAGTAGCATAAACATTTTAAAATCTTTTATTTTTGTAACGGTGGTTGATTATGTGTGAAGCACCGATGTTTATATCCTAGATTGATTTGTGAGAGGAATGTTTCCCATCACCATAATGTGAAAAATTGTCAATTACAATATTGATACTTAGCCTGCAATCAATACAATATCACGATATATCAATATTTTTCCCACTATTTATTTTATGCTATTACTGTATCATGTTGATAGTTACTAGCTAGAGTTTTTGGAAGTGTGTCCCTCAGGTGGGATTGTATTGATCTAATTTCGTGTGTAAAGTTACGTTTTTTTCTTTTCTTCTACTGAATAGTTTAAAGAAGAAATATCCAAAAGATTCAAGGCAAAGCAGGACCAGTTGGTTCTGATTTTTGCTGGCAAGATCCTGAAAGATGGAGACACGCTCGGTCAGCATGGCATTAAAGACGGACTCACAGTTCATCTGGTCATCAAAACCGCACAAAAGTACGAAGATTTTCATATCCATCACCATTTGTTGTAATATGATGATGCTTATGTTTTATGTTGCATTGGTTTAAAGGGAATATTTGGATCACATTTAGGTTGTTTTTGTTTTCTAGGACTTCAGGTGGCGATAGTCCACAGTCTTCTGCCTCTTCTGTCCCTGGACCATCGCAGGGCAACGATGCCGGGACCGCTACCCCCAGCCCGACTGGCAACCTGGGCACAACCCAGGGCAGTGGGCAGACCCCATCCCCGTCACAGCCAGCTAATTTACTAGGTGGGTGATCAGTTCATTGTCTCTGATTGTTTTCAGTGTCATTCCAGAATATTCTTTTTGTTTGTTTTTCATATACCCTCAGATTTTATTTTTTTAATGCTTTGTGTTTTTATTTTTATTATTATTTGTTTATTCATTAGAGGGAAATGTAACCCAATAATTAAAATTGTCATGTACTCCCATGTTGTCCAAAATTGTATGGCTTTTGTTAGGCAGAATGTTGGCCTCAGTCACCATTAACTATCATTGCATGTTTTTTTTATGCAATGGAAGTAAGTGAATGGTGTCTAAGGCAAATATTCTACCGAACATCTTTGGCGTTCCATGGAAGAAATTAAAATGGTTTGAAACAATATGAGGGTGAGGAAATGATGACGATTTTCAGGTTAATCATCCATTTAATAGATAAGTTCTTATGTAAATATATTTGTTTAAAAGACTTGTTAGTCCTAATGAAAAAAATGTTGTCTTGAGATATTTCTGTACTTTTTATTTGTATTTATGTCATATTCTGGTTCACCCTGTGTTCTCAGCTGGTTTTGGTGACCTGTCAGGCCTGTCTAATCTCGGTATGGGCTCTGCCAACTTCATGGAGCTCCAGCAACAGATGCAGCGGCAGCTCATGTCCAACCCAGAGATGCTCTCTCAGATCATGGAGAACCCGCTTGTGCAGAGCATGATGTCCAACCCTGACCTTATGAGGCAGATGATAGTGGCCAATCCCCAGATGCAGCAACTAATGGAGCGCAACCCAGAGATTTCACACATGCTCAACAACCCAGAGCTCATGAGACAGGTATGTTTGTCTGGAGATGCACTGTGGTATCTAGTGCATTTGATATTGGTCATGTGGCACAACAGATATTGTGCTTTTCCCATAAATAAAAGCTTTTTTCTCATGTAGTGGTAATGTACTAATATTTAATAAATTATAACAATGAATTATACTAATGTATCAATCAAGATATATCAAGCATAATGGTATAGTAACTTTACAAAAATCCTTTTTGCTTTGCAAGACAATGGAGTTGGCAAGGAACCCAGCCATGATGCAAGAGATGATGCGTAACCAGGACCGGGCGCTTAGCAACCTAGAGAGTATTCCCGGGGGGTACAATGCACTCCGGAGGATGTACACAGACATTCAGGAGCCCATGTTTAGTGCTGCACGTGAACAGGTCTGAGGAAATAAAATAAAAAGATATTTAAAATGTATTTATTATTATTATTATTTAATAACCAAAATATTTTACACACAAATGACAATTGTCATTTACTCACACTCATGTTGTTCTAAATCCCTTTGGGCTGACTTTTTTCCATGGAACACAAAAGATAATGAACACAATGTTAGCCTCAGTCACCATTAACTTTCATTGTATGTTTAAATATATTTATTTAAAACAAAAATGTGGGTCTGCTTTCCACACAATATAGGCTTGAATTGCAACACTAAAGGTCACTAATTATGTTAAGTATTGTCTTGTGAAATTACAATGTGTAACAATATATTTAACCTTCTTTATAATAGTTCGGAAATAACCCCTTTTCGGCATTGGGTGGTAATGCTGATGGCTCGGGAATACAGCCCTCCAGGACAGAAAACAGAGAGCCCTTGCCAAATCCCTGGAGCCCCCCAGACACAGCCACCTCTGGGACTGCTACCACCACAAGCTCCACCACAAGCTCAACCACACCCAGTGTGTCCAACCCACTGGGCATTGCCTCCTCTAACCTTGGCAATGGTAATGGCCTTGTTAAATGTTGTTGTGGCGGAAAAAGGAAATGGTGTAGAGAATTTGCAATTAGATGCATTTTAAGCTCCCAGGATCTTATTGTTAGTTGCTTCAATAGCATTATTGTGTTTTTGTTTACACATTTATAGGGTCATTTACCCCAAAACCAAAATTCTGTCATTTACTCACTTATTATATTCTAAACCAAATGACTTGATGTCTTCTGTGGAACAGAAAAGGAGATGTTTGTCAGAATGTTAGCCTCGGTCACCATTCAATTTTATTGTATGTAGAAAATAATAAAAATTTAAATCATACAAGTTTGGAATATTGAAATGAGGGACTTTTAGTTTCGGTGAACCATCTCATTAAAACTTGCTTATAAAGCTGAAGAAATAATGTTTAAAAGGGTGCATTGAATGACTTGCATTGAATACACTGCTGAATTAAAATGTTGTCATAGATTCAGTGATTTCATGTAATACGATTTATATCTGATCTCTCTGGTTCACCTGTTGTTGAACAGGTATGTTTAACAGTCCCGGCATGCAAAGCCTCATGCAGCAGATCTCGGAGAATCCACAGCTTATGCAGAACATGCTTTCTGCTCCCTACATGCGCACCATGATGCAATCCCTGGCTCAGAATCCTGATGTTGCCTCACAGGTCACAAACTACCATCTCTGTTTTTTTTAACAGTTTGGAATAGCTTCTATGTTCTCTTACTAATGTTTGCATGTGTTAAAGATTTACAAATGAATTGTGTGTTTTTCAGGTGATGATGAACAACCCGCTCTTTGCTGGAAATCCACAGCTACAGGAGCAAATGAGACAGCAGTTACCAGTGTTTCTACAGCAGGTATGTGCGGTTTGAATTTTAATTTGTAGTGGAACTATTTCTTTAATTTAGGTTTATAATCTGCTTTTATGTGTTGATGGGCTTGTTTATCGGACTGATTTGCAGATGCAGAACCCAGAATCCCTCTCTGTAATGACAAATCCTCGAGCCATGCAAGCCCTAATGCAGATACAGGAAGGACTGCAGACACTTCAAACTGAAGCCCCTGGTCTTATGCCCAGGTGAGATTGTTTGTCATCTTCCATAGAAACATGCAGGGCAGGCGTATGTTGTACAGCATAAGAAATCCCAGAGAACACGTCCTCTCTTTCATCAAGTAAAAACAGCATCCTCTGGATTAAAACATTTTTGTGTTATATGCTTGCACGTTATGTTTCAGCCCTTTGAGAATATTCAATTTATGTATTTGCAAAAAAATATATAATTAACCAAATTCTTCAAGATGTATGACAATAAAAATGTAGTTAAAAAAATATGATCAAGTCCTCATTAACTATGTATAGTAATTAACAGTAATGCTTGCATAACGTTTCTCTAAAACATTTAAAAAACATAAATTGCCACATGAGTTAACATTTTTGTGATGGCACCAATGGATCAATTAAACCGTTTTGAATATATTGATTGAACTGGGGTTTCTTCTGGGTTTCAATCAGAGGCGTTATTAAGATGTCTGAATGCTCACATAGTCACGAGACTACAGGATTGCAAATTAATTTCATGACACCCTTTAGGAAGGGTTGTGGCCATATAAAAAGCACATTAAAGTCATATCAATATTCACGGCTTAATTTTCATGAATTCTTGCTTAATTTATGACTTAATCGAAATACAGGTGAAACTCGAAAAATTAGAATATCGTGCAAAAGTTCATTAATTTCAGTAATTCAACTTAAAAGGTGAAACTAATATATTATATAGACTCATTACAAGCAAAGTAAGATATTTCAAGCCTTTATTTGATATCATTTTGATGATTATGGCTTACAGCTTATGAAAACCCCAAATTCAGAATCTCAGAAAATTAGAATATTGTGAAAAGGTTCAGTATTGTAGGCCCAAAGTGTCACACTCTAATCAGCTAAACACCTGCAAAGGGTTCCTGAGCCTTTAAATGGTCTCTCAGTCTGGTTCAGTTGAATTCACAATCATGGGGAAGACTGCTGACCTGACAGTTGTGCAGAAAACCATCATTGACACCCTCCACAAGGAGGGAAAGCCTCAAAAGGTAATTGCAAAAGAAGTTGGATGTTCTCAAAGTGCTGTATCAAAGCACATTAATAGAAAGTTAAGTGGAAGGGAAAAGTGTGGAAGAAAAAGGTGCACAAGCAGCAGGGATGACCGTAGCCTGGAGAGGATTGTCAGGAAAAGGCCATTCAAATGTGTGGGGGAGCTTCACAAGGAGTGGACTGAGGCTGGAGTTACTGCATCAAGAGCCACCACACACAGACGGATCCTGGACATGGGCTTCAAATGTCAAACGTCTTACCTGGGCTAAAGAAAAAAAGAACTGGTCTGTTGCTCAGTGGTCCAAAGTCCTCTTTTCTGATGAGAGCACATTTTGCCTCTCATTTGGAAACCAAGGTCCCAGAGTCTGGAGGAAGAATGGAGAGGCACACAATCCAAGATGCTTGAAGTCCAGTGTGAAGTTTCCACAGTCTGTGTTGGTTTGGGGAGCCATGTCATCGGCTGGTGTTGGTCCACTGTGCTTTATTAAGTCCAGAGTCAATGCAGCCGTCTACCGGGACATTTTAGAGCACTTCATGCTTCCTTCAGCAGACAAGCTTTATGGAGATGCTGACTTCATTTTCCAGCAGGACTTGGCACCTGCCCACACTGCCAAAAGTACCAAAACCTGGTTCAATGACCATGGTATTACTGTGCTTGATTGGCCAGCAAACTCGCCTGACCTGAACCCCATAGAGAATCAATGGGGCATTGCCAAGAGAAAGATGAGAGACATGAGACCAAACAATGCAGAAGAGCTGAAGGCCGCTATTGAAGCATCTTGGTCTTCCATAACACCTCAGCAGTGCCACAGGCTGATAGCATCCATGCCACGCTGCATTGAGGCAGTAATTAATGCAAAAGGGGCCCAAACCAAGTACTGAGTACATATGCATGATTATACTTTTCAGAGGGCCGACATTTCTGTATTTAAAATCCTTTTTTTTTATTGATTTCATGTAATATTCTAATTTTCTGAGATTCTGAATTTGGGGTTTTCATAAGCTGTAAGCCATAATCATCAAAATTATATCAAATAAAGGCTTGAAATATCTTACTTTGCTTGTAATGAGTCTATATAATATATTAGTTTCACCTTTTAAGTTGAATTACTGAAATTAATGAACTTTTGCACGATATTCAAATTTTTCGAGTTTCACCTGTATTGCCCAGACCCAGTCATAATTCACAATCAAACAAATTGTATGAACATATCTTGACTCCTCAAATAAACTTGCCTTATTTCTTTCTAGTCTGGTTCCTGGTGCCATCCCTGGTGCCATCCCTGGTGCCATCCCTGGTGCCCCACTGCCAACAGGGGTAAATGTGACCCCTGAGAATGTTCCACCCTCCGGCCAGGGCTCCACCCCCACAGCTGGTACTAATCCTGCCCAGCAGCAGCTCATGCAACAGATGCTACAGATGTTTGCTGGAGGAAGTGCATCGGTAAATTTTTTTTTTAAAATACATTTGTTTTATTATTATTATTTTCCTTCTGCTGTTCTGTACGCTTGGAATGGACCTTGTATACTTGTTTTTGTTGTCACTTCGCGATAAGGTGCAAAAATCTATTTTCAACCTTTTGGCAATATTCAATATATACTTGAATATATATCTCACTATTTATGTATTTTCTATGAAGAAGAATAAATATTTTGCCATTGTAGCCAAATTGATTCAAAAAGTTTAATGCTAGAAGTAAAATACAGTAAAGATCTTTTTCATCTATTATTGTAGTTATTCATGAAATGAACATGGTAACTTGTGAACGTTTTCATTGTTTGGACACCGTTAACATTTTTGAGTGTTCATCGTTGAACTATAATTCGGAATTGTTATTTGAAAACGGAAGCCAACTGATTCATGAAAATGAGTTGAACTTATCAACTAAAATGCTGTTTTTGCCTTTACGTTTTTATTGGAGATTTTATTTGAACAGATCTGTGTTAACTTTCACATACTTGCAAGTTGTGAGACGGAGGGATTGTAAAACTAGTCTAATGGCCACATAAAAAGCAGCTGTATGCTCACGTCACATATTTTGCTTCATCTTGCAGACTCAGACTCCAGAGGTTCGTTTCCAGCAGCAGCTGGAGCAGCTGAGTGCCATGGGCTTCATAAACAGGGAAGCCAACCTTCAGGCCCTCATCGCCACCGGGGGTGACATCAATGCCGCCATCGAAAGACTGCTCGGCTCTCAGCCTTCCTAATTCCACCAGCTGAGAGCGTGCAAAGGAAGACATGAAATGAACATAGTCCATCATCACATAAAATCTGACAAGCCCACATAGACAGAATTCCAATTATTTCTCAAATTTTTTTAAATTTTTTTTTTTTTTATCTTTGAATCAAGAGCAAAGGGGTTCCAAATTTGTTTCCTTGAACAAAAAACAAAACCAGAATCGCTGTGGAATGACATCACACTAACCCACTCATCACTAGTAAGATGGGACAAAGCTTACACTTGCTGAACAAGTTTAGGTTACCATTCCTTATAATTAAAACATACTCGCATGAGACACTGCACAATAATTAGGGGAATAAAAAAACATATGCTTGAATTCCTAAGCCAAAGGAATTCTTGTCTGTTGTGAGAATGCTTGGTTTCCTTCATTTCTTTCTGTTTCTCCTAAATCATGCCTGATCAAACCAGTATTTATTGCAGAAATGTAGAGCTTAGTCTTTACTCCCTTTAAGCTTCCTCGGTTCACGTTGATTTGAGTTCCTTGACATTTGATGTGTTATTTGAAACCTAATAGACATGAACATGTCAGAGCACTATAACACCTTGACTCTGATCGCTTACATTTAAGCTATTTTAGAAAGGTATGAGTTTTGGAAGTGAGATTCAAGATATTCCGTCATCTCGTTAGTCGTTTGCCTTTGTGGGGAGTGTAAATGAAGCAACGGTAAAGGCTTGTTATATTGGTAAGGTTGTAACAAAGCTTCAATAAAATTATTTCTCAGCTTAACGAGCAATGGCGAACACAGGCAACATTTTGTCTTTACCATATCTTTTTGCTTTGACATTGAAGTAATCTAGTGCCTGGAGAAGACGTGTATTGTATACTGGTTACATCATTCTCAAGTTGATCTGGCAGTGAACCTGGTTACGGCATGATAGTGATGCTAGCTTATCTCAGTGCTAATCAACAGCCATCTAATGGAACTAACAGCTGAGTTTTGATGTGAATTAAAAATGTGTTCAACTTGTTTTGCTGTACGTCCATAATCTATATATATAAAAACAAAGTCTAAATGAATTACATGGTAAACACCTGAAATTATTGGGATTTGTTGTTTCTTAAAGCCAACAGCAAGTTAAAGTATCATTGAGGGTTGTGGTTATCATGGGTGAGTCAGATGCTGCTTACTGAAAATATGACCACAACACAAGTAATATTAGTGTGGAATTCACAGACCAAACTCCAGGAAGTCATATTTATAAATGATATAATTATTTTTAAGCCTGGAAAAGTCATGGAAATTTCTATAGTGAATTCAAATAGGCCCACTTCAAGTAATGTTCAACTCCAACATATTTCGTCAGCTAGAATTTGCTTCACTATGCAATCTATCAATTACATAGAAATGACATGGAATCATGTCTTTTTTTGTATTTATGTACATTAAATGCCATTTACATATTTTGAACAGACATGGGAACGATAAGAAACTAAAGCAGAATCTAAGCTACTTGAATACTTGGTCAACACAAACAAAAACTGATAAGTACTATATGCTGTTACAGACTAAGGCTGGGCGATACAGCTAAAGCTTTAATCTTTATATATTTTAGGCTTTTGAAGATTTTCTAAATAGTCTTGTCTAAATATAGACCTTTGTGCTTAAAGGAATATTCTAGGTTCAGTAAATGATAATATCAATCTACAGCATTTGCAGGGTTGGGAGCGTTAGTTTTGAAATGTATTCCATTACAGAATACATGCTGTAATTTGTAACGTAGTCTGTTATATTACTCAAGTTCAGTAACTTATTCTAAATACTTTGGATTACTTCTTCAGCACTGGTAGATTTTTCCACTTGTTTTGATAAAAAATATATAAAAACTCTGCCAGTACAGCAAGACGAATTACACATTTTAAAAATGCATTCTCTGAAAAACCTAAATATCTTATGCAGTATAGTTTCTAAAACAAGATTAATCAAATTGATCTTGTTTTAATGATTTTTAGATATTTTTACAGGAAACAATACAAAAATTATAATCATTAATACGAATTTGGCCAAATATCAAAGGTCTTACTAGAAAAAATTAATGATGATCCAACGTGAATTTTCTTGATAAAAAAATATGATCATGTCTGGTAACGTGCATGTAAAATGGCTAGAAATAGCATTGTAGCTTAGCATAAAGCTGACAATATACACAAGGTTTATTTATATTTCTTTTGCCCCAAATTTACTTCATACTTACTTCTCTGTCTGCTCGTATGAATGTAACACATCATAAGAAAGTGTTTCACCGCTATTCAAATGCACTTTGGATCACATCATTTATATGTCATTTTTCCATCTGAAAGGACTAAATATTAAATGAAACAAATGACAATAAAATGCAAAGTAATCTCTTCAGTAATTAAAATACTTTTTGATTGTAAATGAATTCTAAATACCAATTATTTAAATTGTAACTGTAGGCCTAGTAGAATACAGTTACTTATATTTTGTATTTTAAATACGTAATGCCGTTACATGTATTCCGTTACTCTCCAACCCTGAGCATTTGTGGCAAAATAATTTGGACTTGTCCCTACTGTCTAGGTTACAGTGAGGCACTTACAATGGAAGTGAATGGGGACAATCTGTAATACTCACTGTTTCTAAAGTATAGCCACAAGACGTAAACAACATGCATGTTAACATGATATTAGTGATAAAATCCCTTACTAACCTTTTCTGTATAAAGTTATATCCAATTAAACAACCGTTGCTATGACGATGTTACTCAAACAGTTAAACCTCAAAAGTAATGATTTTTAACAGAATTAAATTAAAAGTGCTTTTATAAAATTATAAGCTTCACTTTTTATGTTTTAAACCCTCCAAAAAGGTCTTTAGAGGTTTATAACGTATTCATAAAAAACAATTTGTCTATGGAAAAAAATTAACGGTATTTGTATTTCCGGAACACGACTGTCCATGATCTCAAATGTGTTTCAAAACTACATTTCCCATGATTCATCAGCACGGAAGTCAAAGTCAGCTGTTTTTCATCTAGTCCTGCTGGAAGTTGGTTGCTGAAAGCTCTGTTACATTTGAAACGTTTATTCGTTTTTTGTTGTTGTTGTTGCGTACTTTTCCATTAAATTATGTTGCGTCCTAAAGCACTAACACAAGTGCTCAGTCAAGCAAACACAAGTGGCGTACAAAGCACATTGTAAGTACTTTAAATTCAATCATTGCTCATGTGGTTAGCTTAGCTGTCAGATAAACACGCAGGAAACAATAAGCATAATAAGTAATGTTATTATAATGTGATATAATATTTTTTCCTCTTCATTTAATATTTTGGGAAATATGATTGTTGATTTGCATGACAAAGCATATATTATAATATATATGTGTGTGTATATATATATATATATATATATATATACACACACATATACATATACATTACTACAGTAGGCCCAAAAGTATTTTGCACACAAGTTACATTTAAAAATGTATGAATTGTAGTGTCAGAAATTAAGTTTTATATTAAAGCCAATATTAAAACTGGATTTTGTTTTAACCTGTGTGTGTGTGTGTGTGTGTGTGTATTTGATTCAGACCATCGGTCTCTTCCGTTTATGTAAAATACATTCATTTAATAAATTAATTCATCAAATTTTCAAGATTAAGAATTCAACTTATCCAAAGATTTAAATCAGCATCAACTCATGTATGCCAAAATATGTTTAAATAGAACTATAATAGAATATTTAGATCTATATCAGATGTAAAAAAATAAATTGTATTTCAAAATCGGCCAGATTAATGTCTGATCCTGATGAATGGCATTGCATTTGATAACACCATATCAATTTAGCCTTTAAAGGTAAATAGGTAATGTGAAATTATGTAATTTGTAATGTGTAATACACCTGTAAATTGTGGTTTAAGTGTCTAAATACTTTGAATGTTGCAATGTTGCAATTTTTGAAGTATGTTTTGTTTTTTATTTTAGATTACTGAATAATGAAGGCTCCCTGTTGGCCTACTCTGGATATGGAGACACTGATGCAAGAGTCACTGCAGCTATTGCTAGTAACATCTGGGCGGCCTATGACAAAAACGGACATCAAGCCTTTAATGAGGACAAACTGAAATTTATTCTGATGGATTGTATGGTATGGACGAAATGAGACAGTGGGGTTATTGTTTTGTAGAGTTTTGATTCATAGAGTATATGTAGTAAAAGGTGTAACAACATTAGAGGCTGAATTATGTTTTTTTTTTTTTTTTTCTTCAACTGCAGAAATGGAAAGGCTATCTACCATCCACAAATATGCTATTATTAAAACATTTATTTTACACTATTTACTCAGTTACCTTGATTATGAATTTACATTAACATGGTGATATACAATAAAACATATACAGATCAAAATGTTTACACAGATTTGAATTGGAAATGTGCGTTTTCTATGCACAGTTCAATAACAAATGGATGTATTGGTCTGCAATGATGATATTTTATAATGTACCACATTTTTCCTTTTCACTCCAGGAGGGCAGGGTGGCCATTACCCGTGTTGCTAACTTGTTGCTTTGCATGTACGCCAAAGAAACCGTAGGATTTGGAATGCTTAAAGCCAAGGTGAGACACTGCATATATGATCTGACAAATATGAAAGAATATATACAAATTCACATGGCATGTATTTTCTTGAACAATCATAAAATCATCATTATTATAAATATGTATTTATTTGTTTGCAGGCGGAAGCTCTAGTGCAGTACCTTGAAGAACCACTAACACAAGTGGCAGCATCATAGGGTGTTTTTTAAATACTTTTGACAACTTGTATTTATGTTCATTAAATGCCAGTTACATATTTTGAACAGAATCTTCTCAAGTAATTACCCGTTATTTATTTGCATTCTCAATATGATCCCTATTGCAAATTGTGTGCATATTCCACTCATTAATCTTTACATGAGCATGAACTAATCCATTTAATCTGCAGTTTCCCAATTGTTATTTTCTTGTTTTGTTCTCAGTAAGATTTTTGCAGTTGCTGATCAGGCTGTGTCTAGTGTTGAGCAATATAAAAAATATATATTAAGTTGTTTTACTTATCTAAGACAAACATTATGTATGTTCATTATGCATTTTGGCAGACTATTCAGTGGAGCAAAAATATCTGAATCTGGGTTTTTATATTTTTTTTATATATGATTAGTTTATTCCCCCTGGAAAATTAATTGAGTTTATCTAATAATATATCAAAAGAACAGTGAATATATATATATATGGATGGATGTATGTATGTGTATGTGTGTTCAAGCAAAATAGTAAATGCATTTGGTTAGAATAATGTGTAAATTGTATCACAGCAAGCAAATGTAATCTAAAATATGTACCATGGGAGGGGCTCCTCTAAGATAAGCGTCTTCCTGATCTCAGGAAAGACTGCTTAAGTGAAAATGATTGGTTGTGCATGGTGTGTATGTCGTCTTGTTATTGGCGGAGCAGGTGCACTATCACAGCCAGTATCATATGACTGCACCTGCTCTTGCCCTACCTGTCTGACCTGACTGCAGCTCACCTAAAGTCCCGCCCACCCTGCCTAAGTTACAGCACATTTGATAGCGGAACTGGCTGGCTTAATAAGAAAGCTAGTTCCTCGTACAAGCAAGTGAACTGTCCACCATACACTGTAAGGTTTGATTTCTGTTTATTACTGGGTTTTTTTAATAATTATTATTATTATTAATTGGTACTTTAGGCCAGCCTTGGTAATCCCGTTGGGATTGGTTGTGATCTTGACTCATGCAGTATTAATCTAAGTCTTTTAGAAAAAGGATATACTTTCAGGAGTGAGAATATGGGGTCTGATGAGGCCTACAACTTTGTTTTCAAAGGTAAGCTTTACTACATATCTGTGACCTTATACTGTATACACCTGCACAGATTGAAACATGATATAGAGTAGATACTGTACTGCCATGTCCTCTTTCCACCTCATGGCATTGTCAAAGAAGTAGCAATGTTACTTTCTTTACTTTGTAATATAAATTAAAAGAGTGCTTTTCGGATGTCTAATTTATTTCATCATCTGCAAACGTTCCACACTGTTTTTGCACTGTGTGACCTGCTGTTATTTTTCTTATATGACTAGATGTGCTAGTAAAAGTGTTAGAGAAAATGTAACATGGCAATTGTGGTAAGAAAACAGGGTGATGTCTACTTTGCACATATTAAAAAAAAAAAAAGTAGAAAATTGTTTATTGGCTAATAGAAACACTAGTATAATCTAGTGTGACTCTTTAAACTTTTACTTTTGTAAAACTAATCCAATAGGTTGGTTCAGTGCATACATTCTAATTTCCATGACAACAGAAGTATTGTTTACTCAAGATTACTGAGTTTAGTTAATCAGTCTGCACTGAAAAATCTAATTAGTTAACCTTTGCATGTAAGTCTTAAGTAAACTGAACTTATTTTACAGTAAATATACTTATTTGGCTCAAGTAATGTGAACTAGTCAACTTGACTTGAGCCAAATAAGTAGCCTATATTTTCTTGTTTTTTTTTTTTGTTTGTTTGTTTGTTTTAAAGGCAATTGGTTTCCTCGCTTTTTTTTTTATTTTTTAAAGTAGTCAACTTGTTACATTTTACAGTGTGGGAAGGGAAATACTTTTTGAAACTCCATGTGAAACCTCAAAAAGTGCACAATTACCAGCGAAAAGCATAGCAACCCTTTTAAAATCCTTTCATTTTGATCTGATTTCATAAAGGCTAAATTGAAGAAACAAAAGCAGTTATTTTATCATCTTTATCAAGTTAACAACATAAGAGCATGATCATTTGTTACAAGACCAACATAAAACTGTTTATAAATGGAGAAAATTGTTTAATCTGCTTAATATTTTGTTCATTGTGCAATGGCGGATGTCTGCAGTCTTTATTTGGTAGTATTTTAGGATTACATGAAAATTGGCAACTGTAGTTTTCTCACTAATACTTAAGTTACTAATTTTTGAGCACAAGTTAATTGATTAATACCACGTATACTATAATTTGACATGACATGTTAAATCCATTCCAATCCCAGCAATTTTATATTATAATCCAGGGTGGAGTGTTGATTTTGTTTAAGATCTTTGAGAAGTTTGAGTCATCCAAGTTTGCACCCACAAGTTTTGACATCACTTCTGTCTCGAATTGTAATGAACATGAAGCCTGGAGAATTTCCTTACAATGATTCAAAAGTAGAATTGAATAGTAAATATTTTATCTCTTAAAGTTGCAGTTAAAAAGAATAATTCTAAATTGCTGACAAATGAGTTTCTGTCAAGGAAGCATTGTTTCACAGAAATGTAGCCAAGTTTTTTTTTAATGATAGCATCTATGTCGAAATTGTATGTTGAAATACTTCACATTCCCGCTCAATGGAGCAACAGGATTTCAGTTAATGTAGATTTACTGTCAAATTAAGGATCAGAATGATGGTTTTAAATGTAATACTGAATATTTTTATACAAGGTTTAAAGACTGGTGCAATTGAATAAATCGATTTAATCTAGGTTTAAACTAAATCCTTATTAGTGCCTGCAGAAGTCCAAGAAAATTGTAGCTGATTGCATCATCAGTTTATATGTAAGTGGTTGCTCCTTTAATCCACAACCGATTATTGCACTTTACACAAAGACAGTGTTGCTAAATACACTAAGCAGGGCGTCTCGAAAATCTCTGGGCCCAGGACAAAAGATGTTTGGGTGGGGCCCTCTCTCCCCAGGCCCAATGAGTAGCCTATACTATAGAGGACCTGCATTGGCCTCCCTTATCATATTGCCTGGGTTTGGAACAACGTCCTGGTTGTCCTCCCCTGTCAAAAAGTCTTACAAATCTTGGTCAGTATTATCCCCAGCCACTTTGACTCATACACAACTCTTCGTTTTATTTCAGTGGTTTTGATTGGTGAATCTGGCGTAGGCAAGAGCAACTTGCTATCCCGTTTCACTAAGAATGACTTTAGCCATGACAGCCGCACAACCATCGGAGTGGAGTTCAGTACAAGGACTGTGCAGCTGAATGGTCTCACCATCAAAGCTCAGATCTGGGACACTGCTGGACTGGAGCGGTATAGGGCCATCACCTCAGCGTGAGTTATGCTTGGTGTAACATTGCAGTACTAGACAATTTACTCATCTACATGTTTTCCAAAACCTTTATGATTTGCTTTCTTCAGCAGAACATAGCATGAGATATGTAGTTCTGTTCCTGCTCTTTTTCTGTACAATACAATTGAATGGTGACCACGCCTGTCATGCTCCATGTACAAATAAAAGCACTCTGGTATCAGAATCATATTGCTATAACTACCTTTTTGCAATGTTATTTTTATGTGCCTCATAGTTTGTAACGTGGCACTTTCCTGGTAAAAATAAAAACTAAAGGCACTACAAAAACAATGACTTTTATTTACTTTCACACAAATCAGAAGTAAAACGGCATATTATCAGTTCAACTGGTTCCTCAAACAATGCAAGCTTCTGACATATAGACACTTTTTACTGAAGTACATGACATGTACATCAACATTTGCATTACAAAACGAACTACATTTACAAGCTTGTTCAACTGATAAAACGTTGCACTTGTGATGCAAATGACTGAATAGGGTCCTGAAGAGCATGCAAGTTGATACGTGAGCTGAAAGTGTCATAGAAGAACCACAGAATGATGTGGTTGCTTCAGCAATAGCATCACATTTGCTTTATATGACACTTTCGGTTCGGTTAGGTTTAGTGTAGGGAGGTAGGTTTTGTTCATTAAAACACGACAGAGCATCATCTCTAAACACCTCATCTGTTTGAGAGAAAATTTAACTCACTTTAAGGGCCACACAGTGAACATTTCACTTCAGAACTGTTGCAATATGTGTGAGGAGCATTGCAATATAATTTTGCAAACATGTCGCCACAGTCGCGTAATTTTCATAGGATCAGACTGAATAAGAACCATAAATACCATGAAAGCAATCTGTACAATTTGTGTGCTTTGATCAGAGTTTTTTAAAGCCATACAATATGATTGTGTAAGGAACAGACCAAAATTTAAGACGTAATTCACTGAAAGTCTTGCCATTATGTCTGCTATAGTCACCATCCATTTTCATTGTGTGGAACAGAGCAATCTGGTGAGTAGATGAAGGCAACATTTTTGGCTGTACTATTCATACTGTTCTCTCACATGGTACAAAAAGGGACAAATTTATTCTCCTGATCTGGTGCAAAACTGTTACTCTATTTCAGATATTATCGAGGAGCAGTTGGAGCTCTACTAGTCTATGACATTTCAAAGCATTTGACCTATGAAAGTGCTGAGCGTTGGCTGAAGGAACTCTATGATCATGCAGATCCTCATATTGTAGTGATGATCGTGGGCAACAAAACAGACTTGGCAGCAGTACGATCCGTTCCAACAGAGGATGCAAAAGACTTTGCAGGTATTTAAGACTTAAAAAATTAAGGAATAGTTTCATTACAAACCTGTATACTGGAACACAACAGGAGAAATGTAGTGCCGTCAGACTGATGAAAGACTAAAGTGACAGTGAAATTGAAAACCGATTTTTAGCTAAAATCGGTCTGTGTTTACAGAAATGCAAAACACTGCCCCCAGTGGCCAAAGCGGTAAGTGCTGTGGGGCGTGTGAGCTCAATTGTCCGGCTGTATTGTCCACAGAGGGGTGCCAAAAGAGAGTTGTTTTCAGCTGTAAAGGTTGTAAAACAGTTCAAAAGAATGCATATTTTATAAACTGAATTGAACCATCAATGGAGTAGAAATGTAATGCAAGAGGGAAAAATTTAACTTCTAAATTCACTCAGTATTGAATATGTGAACGCAATTACTTCCTGGTTTCAACGCAGGATCCGAACCCAGTTCTCCCACGCTGCTAACGCAGCATGCTTCTGGTCACCCCACAGGGAAAGGTAAACAAACTGAAGCCGATGCAAAAAAATTTGATAGGAGATGGCGTATGTCAGTGTGGAGCGGAGGGGGGCGGGGCCGGGTCGGAATATCGCGCGCCCGGTCCCCAATCGGCCTGATGAGGCGCGCGAGGGATAAAGGCGGCCGGTGACGATGGTTCGAGAGAGAGAGAATTACAGGCATGTCCGTCATGTGTGTGTATTGATGTTTGTGTGTTTTGAGTTTAATTAAATTATCATTTATGTTGACAAGCCGGTTCTCACCTCCTCCTTGCCCATCCTTTAACTGTGTTACAGTCAGTTAGTCGGAATGTGGCCGATCTTAGGGTATATACTGGTACTCTCGGAAACAAATTGCCGACTTCCTGGGTGATCATGTTGGTGTCGTAATTGCCAATTGTTGAGAGCCAAATTAGAGTTGAGGATTTCAGTGAATAAGTACATACATTTTGTTTTTTTCACTCAAACAAAGTTTGTATGGCTTCACAAGACTTGTATTAGTGCATTAGTCATATGCAGTACTTTTATGGCACTTTAATGCTGTTTTTTGGTCCTTTTGGAGCTTGAGTTGTTTGGAAAAGCTGCAAAAAGATTATTCAACATTTCTTCTTTTGTGTTCCAGAGAAAAAAACAGCATTCAGGTTTGGATGGGGTGGAAAAAAAATGACATTTTTAATTTATTTGTGAACTATTTCTTTAAACATATCTGTATGTCATGTACAATATTCATTTTATAACAAAATAAATACAATTTCAACTGTTAAAGGGACTCTTTAAGGGATATATTATCATCATTCCTTGTCCCCTCTATAGAAAAGAATGGTCTTCTGTTCATGGAAACTTCAGCTTTGGAGTCAACAAATGTTGAGGCAGCATTCAACACTGTCCTTACAGGTAGCAACAGTTTATTCTCCACACATCACTCCATATTTACATGTACTTTACATGACTTCCTTTATCTCTGGATTTGTCTTCAGTTAGGCTTGACATAATGAACACAAGCACTTCACTTCATTGTCATAATCACGGTGCCATTATTTGGTCCCTTTCTTTCAGAAATCCATAAAAAAGTGAGCAGCAAAGAGGTGACTCGAGGGTCCATCAATGCTGTGACGTTGTCCCAACCCAAAGCGCCAACAGCTGATGCACAAGAGGAAAAGAAGCCCTGTTGTAAGAATATGTGATGGAACATTCCAGATGGTGGGACATTCCAGTGTCTTGATGAAGTTGCAAAATTCAGTGTGTAGACTGAGAACCACCAGTTCTTGATTAGAAAGAACCAGCGTGATAAAAAGTGAAAGAAACTAAATCTGACTGACATAGCCATATTTGTATTTTTAAATATTATTTTATAATTAAAAGGCATTTTTAAAAGCTTGTCAGGTGTGACAAGAAAAAAATACATTTTGTTTCATTTAAAAGTATTTTCCCCATGTTCCTTCTCATTTCTTTGCATAGCAAAGACATTTGCTTCTGTTGATATTATTTATGAGATTTCATGCCAAAAGTTCCACATCATACTTTGTTATTATTGTAAGTGCATCAATGGATGCAGGAAAAATAAAGAATTTTATTAGTAAGATAAAGGGACATTTTTTGTTTGTTTGTTTTCATTTACATGCTCATTAACACATTTTGTGTTAAATTGTATTCATTGAACACACCTATGCAGATTTGAGCATAAAGGATACACCACATTCTGTGAAAATAATAATTTGTGTTAATTTTTAAACTAATCAGCACTAAATCAACATTGTGCTATTACAATATCTCTCTTTCTTTCTCTCTCATATATATATATATATATATATATATATATATATATATATACACACACACACACACAATTTTCTTTGCAATTCTTCCCATAAGTCCTGCACCCCTGAGTCTTCTCTTTACTGTTGTACATGAAACTGGTGTTGAGCGGGTAGAATTCAATGAAGCTGTCAGCGGAGGACATGTGAGGCGTCTATTTCTCAAACTAGAGACTCTGATGTACTTATCCTCTTGTTCAGTTGTACATCTGACCTTCCACATCTCTTTCTGTCCTTGTTAGAGACAGTTGTCCTTTGTCTTTGAAGACTGTAGTGTACACCTTTGTGTGAAATCTTTCAAGCAATTTCAAGCATTGTATAACCTTCATTCCTCAAAACAATGATTGACTGACGAGTTTCTAGAGATGCCATGTTTGGCCTAATATTGACATTAAGACATGCCAGTCTATTGCATACTGTGGCAACTCAAAAACAAACACAAAGACAATGATAAGCTTCATTTAACAAATCACATATCTTTCAACTGTGCTTGATATAATGGCAAGTGATTTTCTAGTAACAAATTTGCTATTTAGCATGATTAATCAAGGATAAGGTGTTGGAGTGATGGCTGCAGGAAATGGGGCCTGTCTAGATTTGATAAAAAAATTACCTTTTGTTTTGTTTTTTTCAAATAGTGATGGTGCTGTTTTTCACATCAGTAATGTCTTGACTATACTTTGTGATCAGTTGAATGCCACTTTGGTGAATTAAAGTACCAATTTCCCTCCAAAACAGCAAATTCTGTTCATTATTCCAAACTTTTGGCTGCCAGTGAATATATGAAGCAAACTGTTGCTTTTTATCTACATAAATCATAATAAAAATGCTTGATTTTTAAACTAATTTCATTATATGATGATAAGATTTTCACTTATGCTGGATTTATTCTATACAGTTGCAACTGAAGCAAACAGTCTGAAGTCGAACTGTGGTTTATAAAATGAAATTAAAATAGAAAACACACAAACCTGTGGAAAAATGCACATAATCTACACCCTTATTGTCTGTGAAGCTGTTAGTGTGGACATCAATGAACAAAGGCAGATTTAATAGAACAAAATCACCAGACACGCATACCAAGTGAGTTGAGTCATATTCTTTCAAAGGAAACGAGTCATCATTATCTACTACGTGGCATTTCCAGGCCCATAAGACACTGTAAAGTATGGGTGAAGTCATAGCAATGCTGTGGAATATGGAAGTCTCACCTGAGACAGCTGTATACTGCTGTCAGCAGTTCTTTCTTATAAAGAAACTTTTTTAACGAGTTAATGCTTCGTATTTTATTATATCACATGTTTTCTTTTAAATACTTTATATGTTTACAACGTTGTGTTTTATTTCCTGCCCAAAAAAAAGACACACCTGTGACGTTACACACCTGTACGGAAGCTCCGTCAAGCATTCGATTGGGTTACACAGGGACACTCGTGTGTTTGACAGGTTCACAGGCCAATTAGATGAAAGTTAGTGTCTGGTAGGCGGGGCTACATTTCAACACCATGACGTCGGTGTTTGCCTTAAGATGAGAAGAGAACGGGGCGAAGTAGGTTGAAGTTGACGGTTTGTTATCTAGACGAATTACGGACTTATTTTGCCTCAAAGGCTACGTTATATTTACCGCTCGACAGTGAAACCCGTACGATATGGTCTTATGTTTGAATATAGCTTTATTTGACGTATGAAGTACGCGCTTAATGAAGCACTCGTGATCAGCTCGCGCGTCTCATGGAAGTTTCTGTGACTTGGCGATAAATAAATGCGTTTTTTCCGAAGAGAGCAACACGTATATACTTTGTAGTGCACGGACTTATTACTGAGCCGCTAAGAAGATTAAAATCATGACGGGTAGAGAGGACGAATATGACTATCTCTTTAAAGGTAAGTGTAACAGCTGATTTATAATAATGTCTTCCTGATATGTTGCGTAGCTCGCCTGTTCTGGTTGTCTTGCACTTATTAAATTTTTTTATTTTTTTTGGCCCTATTGCTAAAACAACATAAAGAGTCATTTCAATCATGGCAGGCTACATGATAATTTACATCGCTTAATGTGTCTTGTTTTACGAGTGATGCTATAGTTTATACAGAGCTTTGTGTCCAATAATATGCATTTTATCTGTATGATATGGGATCACAAAAAAATATCAAAAACCGCCATCTCAGAAATGTTTGTCCTTTTGTGTAGAAAAGTGATTGCGAGAAGCTTCCCTTTTTTAAGTATCCGCAATGTAAGTGCAGTTAAACCGGTAAGACCTGTATAGGCCTAAATCAGGTCTTTCTCCGGATGGGTTTGCATCGTCAAGGTAAAATCTCATTAAAAGATCACGAGAGCTTGCCCATTTTATTCTTAATGCATGGCCTTCTATAAGATTAGATCAATCATTTGACTTGTAGCAATGTAGATTTGACACTTCCTGGTTGTGTTTTAGACATCACTGTGTGGGTGTCTAAGCTCTCACGTTGTTTGATCGTGAATCAGTCAGTGCTGTTCAAACACTAGTACTCACAACTTTAAACATGCCCGTCCACCAAATTTTAAACGGGAGCATTCAAAGTTATCGGAGTGCATTCCTGTGTGCCTACCTCAACCCGTGATTTTATTAGCTGAGACTTTTGTTAGTGGATTTCCTCCCGTCATACTGATGAGTTGGCAATGTTGCAGTTATTTTTCAGCTCAACACAATAGGAAAAGTTTACAAGACTCTTTACGGAGCTTTTTCCCATAATGACCACATCTGCCAAAACTGACAAAAGTACCTTCATATTTGTCCGTATGACTCATGCACTAAATTCCAAGACTTTTAAAGTCATACGATATGTTTGAGTGGAACCGATCAAAATGTAAATCCTTATTCACTGAAAATCTTCCCCTCCGTTGCAGCTCTCAAATGTCATTATCCACTCTACATAAAAATGACATGTCTGTTATTCCTCACAAACTTATTTTTGGACTACTTTTATAATACTTGAATGGAGTTGTTGTCCTTTTAGAGCTTGACAGACATGGTCACTATGAACTGTCATTATATGGAAAAGAACCGTGTGAAGATTATTAAAAAATTCTCCTTTGTGTCCTACGTAAAACAATAACCGCATATACAGGTTTGGAACACACAGTGAGAAATTAAAAGCAGAATGATTCCTTTCAAACTAGTAATTCACCCAAAAATGACAATTCTCTCACCCTCATGCCATCCCAGATGTGTATGACTGACTGACTTCTGCAGAACACAAACAAATATTTTTAGAACAATATCTCAGCTCTGTATGTCCTTATAATGCAAGTGAATGGTGACCAAAACTTTGAAGCTCCAAAAACCACATAAAGGCAGCATAAAAGTAATCCATGAGACTCCAGTGGTTTAATCGATATCTTCTGAAGTGATCTTGTTTTGGTTGAGAACTGACCAAAAAATATCTCCTTTTTCACTGTAAATCTTTACATCAGCAGTCATCTTTGCAATCACTCTTTCAAGCTTGATTACGCTTCCTAGCACGGTCTGCATGCATCAAGCACTAGGAAATGTAATCAAGCTTAAAATAATTATCCTGCCTAGAAATTGCTACGGTAAGATTTACAGTAAAAAAAAAAGTTATATTTTGATCCGTTCTCATCCAAAACTGATTGGATCGCTTCAGAAGACATTGATTAAACCATGAGAGTTATATGGATTACTTTTATGCTGCCTTTGTTTTTTGGTGCTTCAAAGTTTTTGTCACTATGCACTTGCATTGTATGGACCTACAGAGTTGAGATATTATTCTAAAAATCATAATTTTTGGTCTCCAGAAGAAAAAGTCATACACATCTGGGATGGCATGAGGGGAGATGATGATGAGAGAATATACATTTTTGGGTAAATCAATACTTTGTTCAGAAACCATAGGCATGTTCATAAATTATTACCTTAAGAATAATGCCTCAACCATATCTCTCTCTTAATATTTGCCCAAGACTCCCTCTATGAGAGGAAAGACGTTCCCAGTATTTCATAATTCTATGTGTGGGTGAAAAAGGGAGTTGCTCTTCGTTCTTGCCCTTTTTACTAATTGTTAAAAAAGCTTTGTTGTAACACACCCTCTGTGTGTGAAATATTTGACTCCTTGCTGTTGTTCGGAGGTCAGTTCTTGCCAGCACACGCACAGCATTTGTTTTAAAGAGCACTCACAGTGTCATTGGTGTCTCCAAAGAAAAAAAGCACACACACAATAGCATGTAAAGGTACCATAAAGTCGAACAAAATTTCAAGCATCAGTATCCTCTTCGTCCGCAGTGGTGCTGATTGGTGACTCAGGCGTGGGCAAGAGTAACCTGCTTTCTCGCTTCACCCGTAATGAGTTCAACCTGGAGAGCAAGAGCACCATCGGGGTGGAGTTTGCCACACGCAGTATCCATGTGGAGGGAAAGACCATCAAGGCTCAGATCTGGGATACGGCTGGACAGGAGAGATACAGGGCCATCACATCAGCGTAAGTGTGTTGTTAGATCTGGTCATCTAACCTATTGTTAGAACCGGTGGTGATGTTAATACAAGTATGCATCATTATTTCTTAATAACATGTGATTAGACCCAGACGGTGTCTGCATGTGAGATGGCTCCATAGACCCCCATTATGCAAAAATATTCAAGTGGCTTAGAAAAGTTTTGTTTTGTTTAATACATAAGGTTTGTCCCCCCCTCATACACTGTGTTGGAATCACATGACTAACCGAATACTGCTTTGTTCATCTCAGTGACCCTCCCGCATTATGTGTGTTCACAGGTATTACAGGGGTTCAGTTGGAGCCCTGCTGGTGTATGACATTGCAAAACATCTGACCTATGAGAATGCAGAGCGCTGGCTGAAAGAGTTGCAGGATCATGCCGACAGCAATATTGTAATCATGTTAGTAGGGAACAAAAGTGACTTGCGCCATCTGAGAGCTGTGCCTGTGGATGAAGCAAAGGCCTTTGCAGGTTAGCGTTCTGAGATTTATATTGAGATAATCAATGAATTTTCTGTATGGTGCATACTAGTTGTCTTGGTAATATTTTACTGTAACTGTTTATACCATAGTTGTTTATTAAGTGTATTTGGGAAGAGACAGTTTGGACATACCCACTTATTTGTTTTCCCTACATATTAGAATAATAGTCAATACGTTTGGGACATTATATCAAATTTCAATATATGGCAATCCCAAAAAATTATGAACCATATAGAAGCAAAACTCTATATTTCATCATTTGAAACATTGTTTTCTGTCCATATGATTATAAATGAAATGACACATCAAACATTATAATCTCTATATCATTTGATTTGACCCCTACCTGAGTTCACACAAGGTCCTTGAATTGCTTGAGCATGTTCGATTTGGTATTTTGACGTATTTCCTTCTAAAACAGGAAGTTGCGGCAGGACATGTCAAACAACTCGTCCCATTTAAAAAAAAAAATAATTATTGACAATAGGATTTAGTTTATAGACACCCATCCACCCCTTTCCACCATGCTGCTAATGTCGGAGCCACTTGCAGTGGAAACTTGAGAAGCGATCTCAATACTGGCCAGCTTTTCCATTGACTTTTAGAAACAAACTATGATCTGATAGCATTAATTCATAACCAGCCCACAAATGCACATAGCCTTCGCTTTTGATGAAGCTGGAGCTGTTTTGCAAGATGAATAACAAAAAACAAGCGTGTAATAATATATCTATATTTTGAATCCCATTACACTGAGAATAAAGAACTTACTGGTGCTGTTGATCCCAAGAAACCTCCGGCAACACACAAAATATAAATAAATCTCCAGCAACTTCTCTCGTGTCCAGATCCAGTGTATTCATGGCCCATTCACAAGTGATCATCCCTATGCCCTATTCCCTTTGAAGACAAATACCCTCCACTGTGAGAGCTACAGTTGGCTGAAAGGTGAGAATGGTCAGTCAGAACTCACTTTTTAAGTGATTTGAGTTGTTTGGAACAACCCTACAGCATGGATCGTGTTCCCTTCAAAGTGCCCTGCAAAGGCATTATGAGTGCCAGTTCGGACACAGCCGGGCATGCTGAACAGATGTAGGGAGAGGGTCCATTTTACTTCTAGAAAGTGTTTGGTTGGACAGGTTTCTGAACCTCTATGTGACATCATGTCTGTTGCTGCGTCTGTTTAGCCGGAAGAGAGAAAGACAGACAGCAGATTTAACTTCTGAAAACAAATTTAGTCAACTTTTAGAAGTACACTAGCATAAAGATGACCTTAAATCCTGTAGATATGGACTAAAACAAGCAAAATTTTGATTTCATGAAGCCTTTAAAGTGCTTAAATTTAGCTTTAAGAAATTGAAGTTCTGGAATACCTGGAAAATTGCCTTGTTTTGTTGAAAATTGCTTAAGATTAAAATGGACTATTTCTTCCTTTTAATATGCATCCATCAAAGTTGAGATCCCGCAGTCCACTTTCATTGTATAATGTGTCTTAACATACTTTCTGTGCTTTAGTCAGATAAAAAAGTAAAAAGAAATATTAATTTTAACAAATATCATGGATTCTCTAAAAACGAGACTTCTCTCTTGTTAATGCATGAACAGAAATGCCTGTGTAAGTCTGAGACAGTACCATGATAGCGCTTGTTATACAAATGAATGTAATCTTAATGTTAGTACTTGTAAATTGTACACATCAATTGAAACATTCACAGATCATATCATCATTATTATTACATTCAATTTCAAGAAATAATATTAATTGATATAATGTAGAATTTTTAAAGTTAAAGTGTGATTATTATAATCAAGACGAACAAATTATTAAATAGTTAAAAATATAATATACTTTTTTGGGACCGGTTCTGTTCAGTTATATTGCTTGTTCTGCACCTGATCAGCCTAAATGTGGTCCACTATTTTTGAAGGCTTATTTGTTTGTGAAAGGTATATGAGAAATTATAGTGTGCATTTTGCACAAGTATTTAAAAATATAAAAATAAACACAATTTTCTGCCATACTTTGTCATTTAAGTGTTGTCATATCGAATTGAGATAATATCGAATCGTGAACCTCAGTAGTCAACCAGTAGTTAGTGTAAGTCTTATGCCGGCTTAGAATGTATGACCACCAGACCAATGAATAAGCTTTTGACCATGAACTTTATGGATCTACTAATGTTTTAGTTATTTCAAGTGTACAGATATTCTCTCTAAACCCGCACAGAGCTGCAGGAGGTAGGAGTGCAACTGATGGCATGGGCAAGACAGACTGTTCCACCAATCAGAATGTTCATTTCATACTTGATTGGATATTTGCTAACAAATCATATATCCATTTCAGTTAGGGGCAGGACATTTCCAGTCTCTAATGCTGATGCACAAGCATCCCTGGAGTCACCATAGTGACACACACACACACACGTACATTTAAATGTAACTTATGCAATTAAACTTTGTGAAAACACTGCGTGTTATTGCACTCGTGCTAGTTTTGGATGGTCATCGCAGATGCTGGACAACTGAGTCCAGTAATGATATCAATTGTCTTTCTTCTTTTTTGCCTTTTACGACTGTCGGTGGTGCCTTTGTTCATGATATCAAATCACAGTATGCACACCTCTTCAGAGACTATACACCACTGGTTCCAACTTATCCATATAAAAAAACAGCACAATTTATACATGTGTACTCAACAAATTTGAAGCATTTAAGCATACACATTTAATTTTCTTCTTCAAGATCACAAGAAACACCACACCCACTCAAGTGTGTCCAAACTTTTATTTGACTATTAGTGTTAAAAGTAAAATCAAAATGTTTTTTGTGTGATCCTATATGTTCAAAAAATCTACTTGTTCAGGTATCAATGATAGTATCAGTGAGTAAAATACCGTTCTGTTGGATTGTGTGTTTAGAAAAGCATGGCCTTTCTTTCTTGGAGACTTCTGCTCTGGACTCTTCTAATGTTGAACTTGCCTTTCAGACCATTCTTACAGGTCAGTACCACAAAACATGAGCAAATCATCTCAGAATATTTAGCTAAAGTATGTATGGATTATGATAGTATTTGATGTGCGGACTACTTGATGCTGATTTAATTTTAAATGCCGTACTAACTGAGATGCAGTAAAAATCATTGAGAATAAAGAAACTCAAAATTAAATGACCCAGATGCAACTGTAAATGTACAGTAATACAACTTTTTACACCCAAAATCTCAACCGCCTTGAAAATGTATTGTTTTCTTAATGCAAAAAAAAAAAAATTATATATATTTTATCATTTATTATTTTATTTTTTATTATATTTATTTAGAGTTTTGGTGATTCATCCACAGATGTGGTGGGCAATCCTGGTAGCTCTTAAAAACCACAATGCTCCTTATGTCTGAAGTACTGCCACTAGATGGAGGCAAACTCCAAGCCACAGATATGCTGTTGCTACTCTTGTATGAATGAATGAAAGTGTGTTTTAAGGTCAAACTCTCCAAGTTTGCTATGATGTAGTCGTTTGCTTTTTCTGCTATTTTGGCTGGGGAAATACCTATGTTGGCCTTGTTTAATTTGTCAAAATGAACGGCAACTGATGAAGTTCCACTGTCAATGACTTACCACATCTGTCCGACTCTCTCTCTCGCACAGAAATCTACCGTATCGTGTCCCAGAGGCAGATGTCAGGGCATGGCGATGCCGACTTCTCCCCCAGCTCCAAAGTGGTTCCCATTACTGTGCAGCCTACACAGAATTCTGGCAAGCAGGGCGGCTGCTGTCAAAATAACTGAGCTGCCACCACGGGGCCCGGGGAAAATCGGCAGCTTTGGAGCACGCTATCGGGATGGGGATTCAAAACGGTTCGTGTCTGTGTCCAAATAACTGCGTTGTATTCCCTCGTCGTGGTGGTTAATGTATGTAACAAACTTACTTGGTTATGCCCAGAATCATCAAGTAATAAGCTTCAAACTTGGAGTGAGAGGCCATGCTTCCAGTTTCAGACTACTTAGAAATGAGCAGTTAGCTGGGGCGCTCGGATGTGGCTGATCAGTTTATTTTTCGGAATTCTTTGTCACAGACATTCTGCTGACAAACAACGGACTGGAAGAACATCACCAGGACAAAGTGACACTTGTATAAAAAAAACAAGTGTCCTGGCATAGTTTACTCACCCTTATGTCTTTAGAAACCTATTTGACTTAATTTCATCCATGGAACACAAAGGTAGTTGTTTAAAAGAATGTCCAAGCTGCTTTTGTTTACATACAAAGTCGATGGTGACCACAGATGTCAAGCCAGATTTTCAGTACGTTTCTCACAATGCTATTGTATGCTTTCAACAGTCCTCTTTGGAGATTGACAGCTCCTGGTCACCAAACACTTTCATTTTGTGGAAGAGAGCAGCTCAGAAATTCTTCAAAACAACTGCTTTTGTGATAAATGAAAAAGTCAGTCATATAGGTTAGGACAACACGAGAGTGAGTTTATGATAGCAGTTTTTTAATTGTATTTTTTTTATTGGTGAACTATTCCTTTAAGCACCATAGAAGTTAAACCAAGTTACCACCAGGTAAATTAACAGTGGTCACTAAGCCACCAATGAAGTCATTTCTGACAGTCACCACTGTAACAGCCCTTCTGTATTAGCTGAATGCAGATATGATCTTGATATTCTGTGGTATTTTTACTTTGTATTGTTATGCTTCTTTATATGAATGAACTTTTTTTTTTTCATGACTTGTATGACAATATTGATCGAATTTCTTGGCAAACACATGACACGCATTATATTAGACGTGCTGTTAGTGTTTTCTGAGTATCAGTGTAATGTTTATAGGTTAATTGATAGATATGCTGTAGAGATTGAATAGTGTGTAATAATCAAATTTAGTGTTGGGAATTGTGGACTGGTTCTTAATAAAACAAACCATGGTGCCTTAAATGGCATGGTGCATTAATATATGCATAAAAAAAATGTACAATGCTGTATAAGCATCAGTCTCACTTAAACTTTTCAGTACACATCTGAGTTTCTCTCAGGTGTGCACAAGAATTGGCTACACACTTTTTGGGCATGTAATTAACTGTTTCCTGAAGTGTGAATGCACCCTTTGAGGTGTATATGTCATGTCTGTGCTGCCTTTGGAGAGGTAAAACAACGTGTGAGTGGGTACAAATTGGGTTTACCCGTTTCACAGTACCTATATTTTTACAATACATTTTATTTGTGATTGCCATTCTGTATAAATCTGAAATAATCACATCTCTTGATGATAACATGCTTTTGAAGGTAGTGAATGCAAAAACAATTGTTTTCATACATTGTCCATTAATTCTTCCTCAGAATTACAAAAATATTTTTTAATGCAATGATTAAAGGAATATTATGGGTTCAATACAAGTTAAGCTCAATCGACAGCATTTGTGGCATAATGTTGATTAACAAATGATTTTAATGTGTCTCTTTTCTTTAAAAAAAGCCAAAATCTGGGTTACAATGGATGTAAGTGGGGCCAATAAAGAATATACATGTTAGCATAATTTTACCTTGATAAAATAACTTGCTAACCGTTTTTGTGTAGTTATACCCAATATTACAACTTGGTACCATGATAAACACCGTTAACCCTAAAAGAGTATATGTGGCGATTTAAACAACTTTACAGCTCAAATAATACACAAGTTTTAATAGATGTATTAATGGAAGTGCTTTTGTAAGCTTCTCATTTCTGCATCTAAACTTGCCAAACCTGGCCCCACTCATTATAACCTTGATTTTTGCTTTCTTTAAGAAAAGGGAATGAGTTGAAATAACTAATTTTGTAGTAATCAACAAATTCTGTAGATTAAGCTTGACTAGTATTGAACCCGAAATATTCCTTTAAGGAACCAGAATCATTCAATCAGTATCCGAGTCAACAAAATCCTGATGATTCCCAATCCTACTTAAAATAGAGACCCATGATACCAGTAAGTTGCTTATATGCTCAATAACTTAATTTTGACTTATTTTCTGTGGATCAATGGCTTTCATGATTGATTTGTCTTTCCCCGGGTGTCCTAGATGTTGTCCTACCATTAATAGTTATTTTTGTCTGTTTGTTTGAAGAATGAGATTGAGGTGGTATGCAGTGCTTCAATAGAAGCCTCCATCATTGGGTTGATTCACCATATTATATTGCAAAGCAGGGGAACTGACAGCTTGAGAAGCACTGCTGAGGTTTTCTTACTGGAAATGAATTCATTGCTGCTCATCCCTGTTATCTGCTTCATGTAACCTGAAGAGCACCATGTCTCTGGAGATCTTTCCTCAATGTCCCAGCTTCTGTCTGTCTTTTACCCCTTTTGGTGTGGTTCTGTCTTTACGAATGTTCAAAGGTGTGTGTGTGTGTTGTGGCATTCAGATGTTCCCTGCCTTTAGGGTGATGTTTTAGCTTTATCCTTATTGTACTGTTTTACTTTACACAATTACACGAGGTGTTTCCCTGAAATGCCTTGCCTGTAAGATTTATGCAAATGCTGTCAATCTGTCATGCTGAATATCAGCTGTTTAGCTGGAGTTATGATAATTATTGCTTTGAGAAGATTCCGTCATCCTGCCTGCTCTTTTCCCAGTGGGAATCTTGAACAAAGGCTTGGAATATTACAAATACATTTTCAATTAACAACATGGATGTTTATAAGCCGACAGGGTTATTTGAGAACACAAGACAGTTGGGTCTTGAGGGAAAAATTACTTTTGTTACGTACAGTGGACTGATTTGACATAAGAGCTTGTCTATTTCACAGAGTTCCCACATTGTTTGACCATTGAATTTCCATGAATTTTCCGGGACCTTTCCAGACATTTGTGATTACTGGAAAATAATTTTATAGAGATTGCACGATGGCATATTTATGAGCTTAACAGAACTAGAAAAAAATTATATTCACTACAGAAATTTCCATGACCTTGCAAGGCCTGGATATCAGCATTCCCTGATATTTCCAGGTTTCTATAATAGCCTTTTAAACACCACAATTTTCATTTTATGCTGTCAATCTTGTGAAGAATGGTTCTAATTTTCACAAATAAAAATTCTGTAGTTTGAATCATTTTGTAGAAATCAACTTCATGTGTTTTCGAAATATATTATACTTTTTAAATGTATAAATTAAATGAATGATTCAGGTTCAGTATACAAGTTAAGCTCAATAGGCTCAAAATAGTTTGTTGTAATCAACATTTTGCTACAAATAATGCTGATTAAGCTTAACTTTTACTGAACCCCTAACGTTAAACGTTGAAGCTTTCACGTGACTGAGCCTTTGAATTAGCCACGCCCCCTCATACCAAAACCCCGCCCTCAAGATAATTTTGAGAACAAAACAGATCAAAAGAGCAGGATTGTTTTTCCTTTGGCTGTCAAATGCAACAGTGGCACAATAGCACCCTTAACTGACAAACATTATGAATCATAACCTCAATGATCAAGTAGGTATAACTGCAGGCCAGAAACATCCAAACATGGTCCGGATCACCAAATGAGGGTGGGGTTACCACAAAAGGGGGTTGTGCCAATTCCAAAAGGGGCATGTCACTTCCACTCACTGTTAAGATTAGATAAGGGCGACCGCCCCTTTTTGGAGCAATGCCTGCAGCTGTACCCTTCTCCAATGATCCGCTTCAAATGAGAACGAGCAAAATGATTGACAGGTGAAAAGCGTCAATGTCCATGGTCCACGAACACGTTTTTGAATTCTGTTTACAAAGTCTACAGCTGTCACTGAGACTGGTAAGATATCTTGGGACACTTATCTCATTAATATCTGTAAGGGAGTAGGACAATTTTTTGCATTTGCATATATCCATGAATCACTTGCAGCTTCTTTGTTATGTTTGCTTCAAAAAGATATCAATAAATAACATCCACATACTGACAGAAATGTTTATACTGACACATGATTATTTCCAGTCCTGGAAATAATAATTTCTTGAAATATTCAATTTTTTATTATTATTATTATTATCATCATAGGAACCCTGTTTTTAACCCATGATCTGCTCAGTTTTTAAGCACTTGTGAAATTATTCAATATTATAAATGACTTGAATAAAATCAGTTTGTCAGGTGTGTGACCAACAGAATTCAGGGTAGCGGTGACAGATTATTCTGTTTGTTTTATTAGAAACATTTACAATACAATTTTCAGAAAATAACAAAAAAATCAAAACTAGTATGGCATAGATACATTGATCAAATATCAAAAATGAAACCCACTAATAACATGTTCTAAGAAGAGAAACCTGCAATTTGCGTGCCTCGTGTAGACACCATACTGAAATCATGACATGAAATGACTCGCAGAGTATTGGCTAGCCTCGTCTATGATATGGCAGACCCCTCGTTCATCAACAATAAACTGAACACTATTACCAGGAGATGCTTGACCAAACTAATGCATGAAGACCACAATGAGAACTGTATGAAACACCTCTACTGTGCTGGAAGCTACCAAATACAGACTGTCGGACTGGAGTAACATCCCAAAGTGAGGTCACCGAAATGACCCTCCTGTCAGACTGAAATTGAAACCACTACACAACTATCATTGCCACCACAAAGCCAAAACAGAGTCGAGACGCGCGTTCACCGTGAAGTATTGCTACTATGCGTTTCAGTGTAAACAATAGTTCACCACTTTGACGTTTCACTCGGTTATAATGAGTAATCGTCAGCCCTTAAGGTGAAGTTTGTGAATAAGCCTAATTTACAAGCCTAATTTGGATCGTTTAATAAATTGAAAGAAACTTAAATTCAGGTTTGGCTTCATTCTGGTATGTCACATTATGGAAGTAAATTGGGCTGCAAACTGAAATTCATGTTGACTTCTGTTAAGTGTTAATAGAAGTTACATGCAAACAATTGCGATCTGCTTAGAACTATTACTGTATCTGGAAACAAATATAATAAATGAATATCTGATTTGCAGAAAACAAAACAATGCGCATTTTTAAACAGTTGGAAATTGGTACATCTTTACATGTTTTTGCTTGTATCTCTATGTGTGTGTGTGCATGTTTATGTTTCACCCTGTTAAACTAATTCACTTCACAACAATTGCATTTACATCAGGAAAGCAAATAAAAAAAGAAGATAAAAGGGAAGGGACTCGTTATTCACTCAGCTATATGGTGTGGAGCACACAACACTTCTGAGTGCTTCTACTATGCAAAAATGCGATTTTGAGGCACAGGAGTGACTAAAATACCCCCAAATCCTATAAAATATTTTCTGTCGTTATCCCATTGCTAACACGCGTCTTTAAACCGGCACATATCTGACTTTAAAATATAAGCCTTAGACACCCCGCCCCACTTGTTTTATGCTGTCAGAAGTGTGAAGGATTTTTCTAACTTTCATAAATAAAAATTCTATAGTTTTAATCATTTTAGTAGAAATCAACTTCATGCGTTTTAGAAATATATTAACTTTTTAATTTATTAATTAAAAAACAAAATGTCTTGGTTACTTATAAATATGTTTGCTTCATTAAAGATATTCATAAATAACATCCAGATACTGACCTCTTCCTCTATGAAATAATAATGCACGTTAGCAAAATAGAATCTTACGAAACGGCTATAAGACATTTTTTCCCCTTTTAAGTAAGTTGCTTTGTATAAATGCTGTGAGGAAGAACCTAAACAGATATGGTGGTATTTCTCTAGCCATGGATTTCAACTTAAAGCTTGCTTTTGATAAATAAAAGGCAATGTTAGACATTGGTTGGGTGGCCATTTTTACATTCAAATACATTATTTGCCCTTTGTACTATACTGAAAAGGCATTAGAATTGCTTAAGTGCATCATCTATATGTTCTCTGGTGATTCTCTGGAATGAATGCTGCAGTGGTTATAGATAAATGCATGCAGCTTTGCTATGTCTTATGCAAGAACATATTTTTGGTATATACTTCTCATCTAATCAGGTGGAATAAAAAAAAAAAAAGAAGAAAATATTATCAAGGCTAATAATGGAAATATATCCATTATGGTAATGTGGAACTAAAGATATTTGTTGGGTATGTTGTGCATTAGATACTTCATATTGGATAAGAGAAATATGTTTGGAAAAATAAACTGGCTTCATTGTATACCATTTAGTGGCTCTGTTATATTTTCTTTACACAGGTCTCAGCTGCTTAAAGGTAAATAACACTCTGTAAAATAATTTCTCAGCATGCACAACCAAAAGAAGCGAAACAAGCTGTTGAATTGCAACTATTTAACAACACCACGTCATTACTGGAAAAAGAAGAAAATAATTCACAGTGGATCTTAATATTAAGCTTCACGTTAGACAACACATTCTTGTTAAACCTGTTAGATTCTTAACTTGACCATGTTCATGTTTTTTTTTTTTTTTTGCAAGGGCAATTCATGTTTTGAACTAGGCATAACAGCAGTGCCCTTGTCATTCTGAAATTAAGATGTAATTTGCCAGCTGTGTTTATTTGAATGATGATCATACTGTCATGATACGCATTTTAAATGTAGATATATTCCTCTGGGCTGCTCATAAACACAGTACATCCTGTCTTTATGGCGTTTTTGAATTTTTTTTAATATATTTGTACAAAAGCAATGCACTAAAAATGAAACTTCATGAGTTCGATCCCTTGCTAATTGTGACAACCCAAATTTTTGGTCATTTATTTTCTTAAAAAAAGCTTTGATTATCTTCATATTGTGTTTTTTGGGCATTATTGACGTCACACTTTATTTTCTATTGGGATGACGCCTTATGCAATATTACAAACTAACAAAGTACGCTATTAAAGACTATTACAATATTTTCAGAATTGCTTATATAGTGAAATATATTTAATGATATGCCTATGGTAGTCAGTCTTTTTATAAATCTCCCTAAATGTCAATAAATATAGTCTTATTACTATCAAATAAATAATACTTAAAAAAGGTTTTACTGTGATTGGCTATATAAAGTCTTTTAAACAGTTAAAATGTATCCCTTTGAAAGCCTGTTACACTGTAATGAATATCTCGCTCTAAACACATATACAGCATGGTCTCCGTGAATTCAGGCTACATTCTTTTAAGTATATCATCACTCTACTAGACGCTGCAATGTTTGGTTAAGAAAGGAAACTTTTGATGTGCTGCATTTGCAAACTGAGAAAAAAAATCATTACAGTATTTGTTACATTCTCATAAAAAGAGAGACGTACTTCTAAGGGGTTTTAATGGGGTGAATGAAATGTTAATGGCTATAAAAAGTCTTCGGGTTATGAACCACTGCAAAGCATTTTTTTTAATTATCATTCATTTATTATTTTATCTTGTTGACTTAAGACTAAAGTTATTGCTGACCTACTGACCTTAAAAGAGACAGGATAACATAATAGACACACAAATGTGGTTAAAAAAGAGAGCCATTAATTCAGGTTTGCATAATCAGTTTTGGTTTTGGCTTTATAAACTGACCAAAATGCACATACATTCCTTTAATGGACAGATGTCTGTCCCGAATCAATGTAGAACACACATCTCTTTTCATTAACTTTGTACTGTTGATCTTTCACTTCAAAACAAAATAAAGCTGCTATTTCTAAATAAAAAAAACATAAATGGGCGACTTCAACATATGCAATCAGTGCAAATAGAATGTAACCCAAGTGCAAAAATAACAATATTATTTTTGTTGTCGGCATATAGTTTATCTCAACATGTAAATGCTTTTCGATTGCAAATGCAGTTTGTTTTCTAAAAGATAAGGTGCTTATAAGAGCTTTAATTTGCTAAGCCTCTTCAGTTTTGTCTCTTTAACAAATCTGAAAGTTACTTAAAGGGTCATAACATACTTATTTAAATGTAAATAAAGTACCTTATTACACGGACGCTTCGATAAAGTTGGCTTTCTTGTTCATCAGACAAAACAACCAAACTAAAAACAAACAAAACACTGTCAGGCGGTAATACAGACAGAATACATTGATTTGGGCGGGACAAACAACTCATCTGCTGTAACAGTCAACTGAGTATCAAAAGGAATATATAAGATGCTAATGGCTCAAAGGTAAATTGTTATATTTAATAAATTACAATCACAAGCTTACCCTAGCATATCTTCAACCACCTCACCAGTGGCAGTAGGGAAGAGAGGCTCGATAGGGGGAAAACAGACTCATTTCAAACAGACTACATTTTTAGAGTCTCCATTCTTTTGTAGTGGCCTAGCTAAGAAAAAAAAAAGACTGTTCTCCATCCCTCCAAACGCTGTAATCCCCTATTCTGAAATCCTCCAGCCTGCAATGTGACAGGCAGTGGGTGTGTAATTTGATTCAGCCTGAGCAGCCACCAAATTGGGCGTTTTCCCCCCGCTTTCTTGTCAATTACAATTGTCTGATTTCATTGTGCAGTTCAAGGTTGCTCTTCGATTGGCTGCTTGTGACCATGTATTGGCAGGGCAGTCACGGCAGGATGTCCCGCTTATGAAGGAAGACTCCATGGAAACTTTGATGGCCTGCCTCTAGTGCATATTAAATGAGGATACATTTAGAGAATGGACAAAGAATTCGAAAGGCTCTTAAAGAAATAGTTCATTCAAAAATTGAAATTCATGTCATCATTAATAGATCTGGATCTATCTTCTGTAGAACACAAAAGGACATTTTTGGTGTAATGTTAGCCTCAGTTACCATTCACTTTCATTGCATCGTTTATCCATGCAATGGAAGTGAATGGTGACTGAGACTCTCATTCTGTCATACAAGAGTAAACAAATGAAGAATATATGTTTTTGGTGAACTATCCCTTTTAAAGCAATGAGTTTTATACTTTAAGCTCATTTTACAGCATTTGGGGAATAATGTTGATTTCAACAACCCCTTTGTTTGTAAAAAATATTATAAATCTGGGTAGCAATGCAGCACTTAGAATGGAAGTGAATGGGATAGTCCATAAATGTTTCAAAAGTATGCCCACAAGGCATAAACATTACAGTATATGTGTTACCTACCTTACTAACCATATCTGTGTTAATTACTCTCAATTTTACAACTTCGTTATCATGATGACAAAACCCTATAATCCTGGTATTGGATTATTTTTAGATAACTTTTCACAGATATGGCTAGTAAGTAATTTTATTCCACTAAATTCATGTTAACATGTATAATGTTTACGTGTTGTGGTTATGCTATTGAAACCATGTGTATTTTAGTGTTTATGGACTGGCCCCATTCACTTCTTTTATAAGCAGTGTTGGGTAAATTACTCAAAAACAGTAACCCACTACAAATGACTAATTTCTTTAAAATTATCAGATGAATTAACTAATTACTTAACTGGAAAAGTAATCACATTACTGATTACTTTAATTTTAAGTTACTTTCTAAACCTCTTTTCCATTCAACAAATTCAAAAATAATGTCTCCCTTTCCTCATTCATTGATGTACATTATTCATACACTCAGCACTTCTCATTTCAACATCAAATTGCTAATTTTACCATAGACCTCACTAATTACAGGTCTGTATTTCATGCTTTAAAATTTTATTAAAAGTCAGTGACTGTAATCAGATTACACGAATTTAAAATACAATGTGTTACACTACTTTTTTTTTGTGCCATAAAAGTAATTAGATTACAGTAACGATTACTTTGTAACTGCATTACACACAACACTGTTTATAAATGCCTAACTGCAACAACGATTTTTGCTGTTCAAGTAAAAGATGTCAGTGCAAGTAAAAGTTGAAAAAAAAAAATGTCAAGAATCAACATTACGGCACAAATGCTGTCGACTGAGCTTAACTTGTTTTGAACCCAAATCATTTCTTTAATAAACCAAAAAAAGATTCAATAAAATGCTTTGGGGTAAATCATACTATTGGACAATCTAGTCACCACTCACTCCCTGCCTCGCTCTTTGAAATAAAATCAGCTCTTGAATTTTTTTCCCCTAAAGGCAGGACAAAGGAGGCCCCACTTTCCCCAATGGGAATAGCATGGCACCAAGGGGCAGGGAGAAACGGGAGTGAGCGATCAACAGGAGGGGCCCCAGCTGCACCTAGTTGAGCACTGGGGTTGGATGTGTCCCCATATGCGGCGTTGCGTCCATTCACGCTACTGTACACTGGCCCCCCTCCTTTCTCCAGCAATTGCTTTGCACCTGGACTCTGATGTACGGCTAATTATCAGCTCCTTATAGGGCAGGCCATGTCGGGGTGCTCCGGAGACTGTACCACTACTGCGACAAAACAATATACTATCAGGGCGGAGCTGAAACTGTAGCCTGTGCATGGAACGATTGACGGGTGAGTAGAATTCGAGCAATACGCCACCCCAACCGCAAAAAAAAACAAAAAAACACACAATTTAAAGTATGATATGAAACACCTGCCTCCGTAAAGACAGACAATCAGCATGTGCTTTGCATCTCAAATGTAAGACCACGGGGACCGAGGGAGTGGGTGCTTTACAATGTACTGTAGCTCGGGGTCTTGCTGTCTTTTGTCTACTTGGATCTATTCAGGATCAGATTACAGGCCCCCCTCCCTTCAATCACCCCTATTTTACTTCATTGCATGCCTCGTGCTTGTAATCACTCAGTATTTTACAGTTAAATGTTTGAAAACAAAAAATCATTCATAAACTTACTGAGTGCAATCACAAAAGAGCCAAATGAGAAGGTTTTTATAACAAAATGAGTCGTGGAATACATCTTGAACAACAGACTGCTGAGTAAATTCCAGCGCTTTTGCTGCCCAACACTCTGAAAACTATGTTTTGTTATAACAGGAATTTGTACCTAGTAAGACATTGCTTTCTGATACGTCACACAAAAGGCTCAATGGGGCTTTCGGAAAAATAAACAAGACAAAAGACCAACTCCTCGAATGAGCCAAAACCTTTCCCCTTTTTACTCGTCAATTACCCGTTAAAATAGTTATTCTGCATTGGACTTCTAAATATCAACAAACCGGACTTATGTATGAATTCATAATTGTGTCTTTTGGATTGGATCCAATTTTATCGCCACACTGACCTATATTAGCCCCAGTTGGCCATTACTAAACCATATATTTCACATAGACATCTAGCAATCTGTTTTTGTGTGTTGTTTGTTTCGACAATCAATTTACATCAGTTTTAAGGTGCAAAGATTTAAGATTCTAGTTTGCCTTAAAAAAGAATACTTTCTTTTTAAAAAATTCACCAATATGCTGGGATGTAAAACTATACTCCAATCTTAGGAAATAAACTTGAGTAATAATAATTAAAAAATAATAATAATAATAATAATGACAATAATAAATTTCCCCACCAAAAATGAAGGAAAAGTGTAACATCTTCACATTATTTGTTCTGTTACTCTCCACACTGCATGTGGAAAAATAAGACAGCACCAGTAAAAAATAAAATAAAATGACCAAAACAAAATGAACATGCTAAGAACTACGTTCTTGCCATTTAAAAAAAAAAAACTTTTATAAAATATATATGTATATATGTGTACATATAAAAGAAAATCTGAAAATACTTCTTCCTCTTTTTTTTTTTTTTTTTTTTAAGTAAAGCAAGCAGTTGCTTCTAAAATATCTGCTTGTTTTGGTTTTGTGTTTTCTGAAAAAAAAAAAAAAAAAAGAAAACAATCAGAGTGAATACTGAATACAAAACAAAGAAAAAGGATTCAAATTAAACTGAGTCTACAGAGTAAAAACAAACATCCCACATTAAACAAGAAGACTTTAAGAGAATATTCGGATAGCCTGTGTGACCAGCGTGTGGCAGACAGGGCACTCCGGATGGTTTAGCTCACAAATTCGGATGGCACACTCCATGCAGAACAGGTTATGACCACATGGGACCAGGGCGGCTGTCACCTTGCTTTCAAAGCAGGTCATGCAGTCTCGGGCCACAGTGGGTGGCGAATCTGGCACGGGGAGACGGCCTGTGAAAGCAGCGGTGGCAGAGGTAGGCTCGCTGTGGGCACGGCGTGCCTGGGAATGGGTGGACCCGACGGCGTTGGCGTTGCCACATGGTTCGGGCAGACCCGGGGACAGTCTGGTCAGAGGGAGAGGCAGGCCTCCGAAGCTTTTGGAGCGCTGCTGGGCGTAGTAAGCCACCTGTTTGGGATAGTCGGGATCGCCCCAGCTCTGAGTGCCCTCTGAGCCAAAGTAAGAGCCTGGCTTGTCCCCATTGCCATGGCTGGTGAAGTCACTTTTACTGTAAATTCCCCCTCCATTTCCTCCTCCGCTACTTCCGACAATGGTGTCTGAGAAATTCTGCCTGTAACTGCTGGTGAGCGGCTTGCGCGGGGCCCCCTGTAGCCCCCACACCTGCTGCAGGTGGCTTTCCAGACCCCCGTTGCCACCGTCATGCCCCAGGCAATCATTCTCATTGTTTTGATCGTGCAGCCCACCCGTGCGGAAGGCGATGTGCGCCTCTATTTCTTCCCGAGCTCGCTCAGCATTCCCTGGGGAGCCTGTGATCTCAAAGACAGGGTCACGGTCGCGGCTCGGAGTGACTATGTAAGTGCACGTTTGCTGTTGGATACGTTTTATTGTCGAGCCTTTTGGTCCAACCACCAAACCCACCACACGATAGGGCACCCTCACCTGAATGGTGGTCTGGCCAGGTAACGGTGCAGGTGGGGAGCCGCTGAAAGAGACGCCCAGCTTGTTCCTAGAGGCCCGCAGCATGGAGAAGTGTTCTGCGGCAGAGATGATCTCTCGTCTGGCCAGGGCCACATCTTCTTTGCGACCGGTGATGAGGAAGACTGGTTCTTCACCTCTGACCGGGGTCTTGATGTAGGTGTTTGTCTTTGCACGCAAAGCTTTGATTTTGCAACCTGTTGAGTGGAGAAGGAGTATCAAGATTAGGGCTGATATTAGCCATCACTCATCAGCTTACCTGACACATGAAGTGATCAACATTTTGCTTGTTTCCAGGTTAGGGCCCACACAGAATCTAAGCTGATTTCCACAAAATTTTTAAATTCAAAGTTCTACACAGGTTCCGCCCCATGAGTGTACATATTTTAAATATTTGGCTGATAAGAGTAAAACCTCTCAATTTAACACATTTTATTGTGTTAAAATTAGGGCTGTCAATCGATCAAATATTGTAATCAAATTAATTAAATGGTGTCCCGATTAATTAATCGCGATTAATCACATTTAATCATATTTGCTGCGAAAGCCCCTCATATAACAATAATTCAATATATAAAGATTATAAATTTTTATATCAATATATAATTATACAGTTATCTTTAAATAATTAAAAATGATATATATAATAACAAATATTCCGATAATTAAAATACATTCTTGTAGCAGAAGAGATGATCATTGATAAGACAATACAAAAGCATCTTTAGAATACAATGTATTGTTTACTACCATATTATTGATCATACAGTCAATCATTGGCATACAGTTCAAAGCAATCCATTTCACAAGTGAATTTGTCAATCAGTTCGAGAATTATTATGAGGGCTTGTTTAAGAACCCATACATTTACACCATCGTCAGATATGCTTGTGTAGCGTCTCGGGTGCGTTGCATCATAAACATAAAATGTTTAGGTCACTGTTTCAAGTTAAATATAGTTTAATACTCAATCTTTAAACACGTCTTGAGATCCCTTAGTTCTGATTTGCACTCCATCAAGTGTTTTGAACGCAAGAACGTAACGCATGTTTGTGTTTTTCTGCCTACTGAAGTGTTTTCTTCACTGTGCGTTGCCATACAGCTGAAATTTCACTTACTGCCCTCTGGAGTAAACAAGCTTGCATTTCACAGGAATCTTCCTTATTATGGTCCGGGGGCAGTGCGATTAATTGAGTAAAATATTTACGTGTTATTTTTTGTCAACTTAATCGCACTGAATTAACGCGTTAAATTGACAGCCCTAGTTAATATCCATTTTACAAAATTCAGCAAAAATGTGTAAAAAGTCTGCAGATTCCATCCGGGTCTGCCAATGCCTTTTCTACTGTAATAAATATATAAATTATACCTCAAACTAATTTTTTGCTAATAAATTTGTGCATCATCTTGCAATGTATTCTATTTCACTAAACACAATTGGCCTCATTTAAATTGTTTGCAAATCTGTTCTTACATAAACGGTCACATTCACGTTAATGCGAAAATGTACGCAAGAATTGTTTTACCGAGAAATTTGTTGTGCTTGTGTTTCATGAATGAGGCCCATTGAGTTTTTCTAATTGCAGTGATTGCACAAATTGGCTTCTTTGCTACATATTTTTACTGTTTTATTCAAAACATAAAATCTCATTTGTAGGCTTTTAATTACCTAAAGTGTTTAGCATAATAAATCTCTTTTAGCATACTAAATTAAAGCCTGTGTTGATGCATCCCATTATAATTAAATAAAATCTTTAATTAGACTAGCTTTTAAATGTCACAGTTGTCTGAATTATGCCATCTCCACAAAATACAATGTACAATGTTCCGTAGCTGACATATTCAACACTGATAAAATGTTCAACACTTTCATAATGTTCCAGGTGTAAATTGTAAACTATTCTCTTGCTTGTTACATTTCATGCATCTGCGAATTTCAGGAGTTGACTTGAGGACAAAAAAAGAAAGCTAAACCCTCTATAAAGTTATTGTTGAGACATGAATGCATGGCAGTGCAAGGTGTGGTACAACACTGAATCTATTAGGCTGGTCATATAGAGCACTGTAGAATTTATTAGCACCTCTGTGGTGTCTTTGTCCGCCCAGGGGCCTGTTCAGTGGTTGGATCTCTGCACACTGGTTTCATGCCTCATTGTGTACAGCAGAAGCTAAAAAATAACCTGGATGGACTGTCTAGCACTGACAGCAGGGAGCAGAGATTCCCTCTCGTCGCTGAATCGTCGCTCTCGCTGCAGGAGCACATGTCCTAAGAGGCATTGCAGCCACTGCAGGTGTGCAAAGAACCGGAACCTCGCAGTTCAAATTCCAACTTAATGGTGATATCAAGGATACAGATGATGATGAGTGTGTGTTTTTTTTTTTTTGCCATTATTCAGAACTATGTCATTGTAATTATTAGGCCAAATGCACATAATGGAATCACATTGTTTTTATTATTTGTAGCATAATAAATATTTAATAACTTAAAAGTGATAGCTCATCATAAAGGAACGTTCTTTCATTATATACTCTTCATAATGCTGTTACAAACCTATATATCTTTCTTTTTTCCATGGAACACAAAAGGAGATGTTAGGCAGAATGTTAGCCTCAGTCACCATTCACTTTCATGGTATGGGGAAAAAGAGCAACATTCTTCAAAATGTTATGTTCAACAGGCAAAAGAAAGTCAAATGGGTTTGGAATGACATTAGATGAAAAACATACAAATGTTTCAAATAATATCAGTAGCTTTCTAATGAGATAAAATCATCTTTCCAAATCCTCTTAATCAGCACTTTTCACTCCTTGCACTTGCTCTGTCTTGTCCCACCTCACCGCATCCTAAGTTTCCGTATTTGATTTCAACCATTTCCCTCTAATGAGACATGAAGGCCACTTTAGTGCTCATCATACGCAGAGAATCCTCTTGCAGGAGGCATTTATTAGAGCACACTTCATCTGTACTATCTGGTATTATAGCATTAATGAACAGACATTGTGCTCCATACAGGCCTCCTGACTCCATGCTTTGAGAGCTAGAGCTGTTGTACTGGTAGATGGGGTGTGACACCCTCTTCTTTAAAGTCTGACCAGATCAAAATGCAGATGGCCATAACCAACAAAGACAATATTCGAAAAAGTGTCTGTGATCAATGTGAATTTCACTATAACTAATTTTAAATCAGACCCCCCATCTTAAATAGCTGCTTACATCCTTGCAAATACAACAGCTTTCCAGGAAATAGTCGCATCCCATGCAATTAATTTATTATGTACCTAAGTGACAAAAATGACTAAAAGAGAAATCTTAAGGCAGAATCAGATTAAGATATATGCCTGGGACAACGGTTTCACCAAAACTCCAAGTGGTTCAAATCTCAGCCATTATCTTCAACTTCTTCAAAAGAGCAACAACATACAATCCAAATAAAACCATAGCTAACTTTTCAGCTGAGTCACGTTTGTATTATCCATTTCCCCCCATCATATGTTGAACGCTCCCTGGGGTTGTACACAAAGCTTTTGCCACACCCCTTTATAGAAATCTGATATATGACAATATATTTAAAATACAGGAATGTAATATTTTTGTGTATGGTTTTCACTGCTGTAAAAAGTCGCATACTTGTAGCCTACATATATGCAACATACATTTCAAAATACTAAAAAATTGGCGTTTTCAAATATGTAACATATATTTTCCAAAATCATAGTGGAATTCGAGTATGTAGGCAGGCATATGCCTGAGTTTAGGAACTGTTATTTGCAATGTGCGTTAATTTATGGCCAGATATCAGATTTCAGTATGGGACACGCGGACTTTCACTCCTTTGTCTGGCAACCTTGTCCGAATTTCAGCACTTTTTATTGACAGCTAGTGTTTAGACGTTCATAAGAGACTCCTTCGGCGAGATTTGAACGCCAGCGGACAACTAAAGTTCTCCTTGTCTTTGTCTGAGAGGTAGTCTTGACAAAAACAACGCGGTGCTGCATATAAGCCCTCACGAAGAAACTACAGAAGCGCCCAAAGGAAGGAATGATACAATGTTTCCTGTCAACAAACAAAGACAGTTGAGTGTTACAATGTATCCAGTGCGCGCACGAGCGTTCGAACTGTTAACCGTTAAACGTTCCATTTTTGTTTTTCAAAAAAAACATTTCCGCGCGCTCAGACGACAAAGGAAAAGAAAAGCGCGTCTGCACGCTGGCATTGGTGGCGAGGAGCTGGAATAATGCGCTCTAGTGACTTTGTTCTCTCGCCCGCTGATAACTTTGCTTAACGCTTGGAGTAAATGCTCACGTACGTGTCATCATATGCACTGAGATAGGAGGCTGAATTGTGACACAGTTTTGGGTAAAATGGGCACATTGTCCACCCTAACCCGCAGGAAAAGAGATCACCACTCCCTTTTTTCTTTGTCAGGAAAATCACATGTCGCTCTTGTCTTAACTCAACGCTAGAGCGAATGAGTTGGAAACAATGTGAAAGTGGGCATTGTTGTATTTACCTTGCCTCCCCACTATTTCGGCCACATGTTCGGAGCTTGGCACGGGCACACACTCAGTGATGTTGCAGCCCCGTCCCTTGGACTCGATTGACGAGTTCTCGTACAGGGCGCATAACTTGTTCTTCCCTGGTAAGATCCCAGATTCGGATACGACTCCGTGATTGTGATGGTTATTGTTACACCGATCTTGAACTCCTCCGCCACCCGCAGGAGCACCGCTGCCGTCCTCGCCCTCTCCAAGACCCAGCAGCGACAGCTGGCCCAGTGCAACTCTCAGGGCACGGGAATCGTCCTCCTCCTCCTCGGGTGGCACCAGGAGACTCTCGCCGCCGAAACCGGCTAAGTCCCCGCCGTAGCCCCCGTTTTTCTCCATGATCCCTGCGAGAACCAGCAAGCTAGGCATGGCTAACAAAAGAGTATGAGACAAAGACACTGGGTAAGAGACTGGAGAAACAGCCACCCTCGTTGCCACCCCGCCCCCTCTCCTCGATCCCAGTCCCCCTTTGCGCTAGTCCCTCCCATAGAACGGCCCACTCTCCGATTCCGATAGGCACAAGGCGAACGGGGCGCACGGATGTCTGCGTCGAGAGGGGCGAGGCGATGTTATGCTCCACCCCGTCTGGCTCACTCAGTCTCCGCCTCGCGGAGACAGAGCGAGTCACCGTGCATCCGTCCGTCCATCCATCCATCCTTAGCACCTCCGACTCCTGTCCTAGTGGCAAGCAGCAACTCACTCCAAACGCGTATTCCAAAACATCATTATTACGCTGGAAATATTGAGCTACAACACGCATGGATACTTCATGTTCTTTTGTTTAGTAGGGAGAGGCGTGTTATCAAACTACAGCCAGAAAGAGAACACGTGCGCGCCTGCAAACAACATCCACCATCCAGGCGCCTTTGTTCCCTCTATATTTTCAGTAAAATATTGGAAACATTTCTGTTGTGATTTATTTTTATTATTTGATACATTGAGTGTCATAACATAAGAACATGAGTTAAAACATTTATTCCTAATATATCCACCAAACTGAAAGAGTTAAACTGACATAATTTGGGGGTCCGCCCACCCCGTTTGCCGTTGGTTGCAGCGGGGTTGTTTGGACTACCGTTGCGCATGGAGTGCAACACCGAGAGGAATAAGAGTATATAAGCCACGAGAAGGAGGGACACAGGGAGCTATCAGACAGACGGTGCAGGATCTGCACTGCTGAGGGTCTGTTATATGAGAGAGAGAGAGAGAGAGAGAGAGAGAGAGAGAGAGAGCGAGCACATTTCGCACAACATCGCAGGCAAACCTCGAACAAAGACCATTCGTGCTTCTACTACCCCAGACGCCAGTGTATGATGATGCCACGCCTGGCGGCAAAAATAAAATCTGGAGCAACAGAAACAATAACAGCAGCAGTATTAATGATGATGGTGATAATAATAACAATAATGATATTGATACACTTGTATTAAAATATTAACAATAAATATGCTTATTATTAATAATAATCATAACATGAATAACTATAATAATACAGTTATAATAAAATGATATTATTCATATTAATCATAAATAATCCACAATAATAATAATTGTAGTTTGCAAAATAGAGCTGATACTAATTGTTGATATTTTAGATGTTCTTTGTATAAAGATTTGTGTGTGTTATAAGTGAGAGAGACAACAATTTAGTGGTAATCTTGTGGTAAATTGTGTTAACATTTAATAATCACCCTCATATTGTTCCAAACTGGAAGATGATTTATTTCCGTGGAACACAAGAGGAGATTTTATGACGAATGACAGCCGCTTCACTCACCCTTTACTTTAACCTTATAGAAAAATCTGTGAATGGTGACAGACACTAACATTCTGCCTGAAGTCACTGCATGCACTCCTCCAGTTTTTGCAAAACCTGATGATCATGTTTTCCAACATGACTTGAGTATCCAAATAGCATCTTGTGTTCTTCAAAAGAAGTAAAGAAATCGGACATTTTGTACAAAGGAGTAAACATGGTCACAAGTGTGCTTCTATTTGATAAGTGACCTAGAAATTGTGCAGAATAGGATCAAGTTATAGTACTGTACAAGGGCATAGCTAGGTAATTACTTTTGAGTGGGCCTAAAAAATGGATGTGCAAAATATTTGCCCCAATTTTTTTTTTTTTTTACCAATTTTTCCTTAACAAAAGGCAGCACATTCAAACAGTTCAAACACTTTCAGAAATCAGAATTTATGCATTTTTAAAAAAAATATTTTTTAAATATATATTTGAAGTCGAAGAATAATCTGCAATATTCTGGGTGGGCCTGGGTCTAATTTGGGTGGACCCAGGCCCACCCCGCCCACCCTTGGCTATGTCACTGGTACTGTACAACATCATGACTTAGTAACATCATCACTTTTCTAAGTTTAAAATGTTTTAAAGTCCCTAAAACATTGTTTATGTCCAAGTTTATTAATCACAATGTGAGCACACTGCACGTATACCAAAACCAAATTCCCTTACCAGCAAAGGCAAACTAGTAATTCCTTATAGAAAAGAAGCTTCTAAATGATGCGATTAGCACTAAATAGGGATTCTGTATGTTTGTTTTACTGTGTGTATTTTCTCTGAAATGGGCATTAACCGGCCATTCAAACAGTTTGCCTGCACAATGTGTCCAAAGACATTATTGCAACAAGAGATGATCAGATGGCTACATTAATATGAGACATGCAAGATGGGTCTTTCTCACACTTTCTGGATCAGTGCCAGCATCTTAGTGACAGTCAGTATGTCCAAAAGGTCATCTGCCTCCATTAATGGTGTCTACTGGAAGCCCAAATCAATATCAACTATGGATAACAGATCATCTTTCCCTCCTGCCCCTTCCTGTCTGTGGGCCTGGGTCTTTTGTTTGTCCCCATTTTTGTCTTTCCATTTATCTCCATTTATCTCCATTTATTTTGATTGTCTGTTTAGGAAGGATGCAAGTGTCTAATGTGTATAAGACACTTTTTTTTTTTTTTTTTTTTTTTTTTAAATCTGTGTTGAATAGTTTCTGTCCTCACAGAACCAATGTGTTTACATATACTTGTATCATACTACACCCACACATTCTGAAAATGATGACCTAATATGACATCATAGCAGAGCTTCTGTCAGTACATGCAGTGATCTGGTGTCATATAACACAATGAGATAAATCAATTGGCAATAATACTAGACTTAATAATACCTTAAATCTTGTAATAATAATAATATATAATAGTCAATCAATCATAGGCACAAATTATATTTTTCTAAAACTAATTTCAAGCCTTTAAGCATAAGCCTTTAGATCAAAGTTTGGACATACTAGACTGGATTTATGTAAATAATAATAATAATACAAAAAGTATTACTATAATTTAAATAACTAATTAATACTATCTTTATATTACTAAATTACTATTTATTATTATATACATACAACAATAATCATCAACAATAATAGTCATTATTTATTTATTTAGGTCACATGCTGGCAGGGTGCAGCAACTCCTTCAATTATGTCCAAACTTTGATCTAAAGGCATATATATATATATATAGTTTGCGCATAAGATTTATTTATTCATTTAAAATAAATTGTTTTTCTTTATTTATTTTTTAAATGGATGAGTTGGACTGCATCATAGATTTCAATAGAAACGATTATTATTCCTATCAATGACTAGTGCAGTGTGTCAGGTCTTCTTGCATCTGGGCACTATATGACTCTATTGGCCCATACTCCTCCTCCTCCCTCTCTCTCTCTCTCTCTCTCTCTCTCTCTCTCTCTCTCTCTCTCTCTCTCTCTCTCTCTCTCTCTCTCTCTCTCTCTCTCATATAAACACTTGAGAGTTTACATTGAGTGTAAATGGCTCTCTGAGCTGGGAATATGAGTTAGGTGAGCATGACCTAATCGCTTTTTCCTCTACTATGAGGTAATGTATCTCTCTGGTTTTCTTTCTCCTCTGTGAGCCAATCATAAAAGGTGCTTCAGAGATGACACACCCCAGTGATGATTCACATTCTTACTAGGTCACATGATGCCTGCACCCTCAGGTGATCTTACTGTAAAGACCAATGTCAAGGAAACGACTGCCTGCTGTAACAGAATGTAAGAAAACTCATAGTCCATTCTTTAATAAAAGTATCAGTAATGGGCAAATTTAGTCACAATCTTATTTTACTGTAATTGAACAGATTATAAACCCATCAGTTAGCAAGCCAGCAGGTTTGATAGTGGCAAGAAACTTGAGACACATTTTAAAAATCACATTCATAGGCACATACCTTTTCCAGCACATCACATTTAAACCTTAATGACTGCTTTCCATTGATACTGGAGGAAGCTTTTGCTACTCATTTTCTTTCGAAAAGTGTTCAAACACACCCTCTGGTGGTCGAAAAGCTAACTGCAAATAATGATGAATTATGTGATTTCTGAAAGGATTTCTGCAGATATTTAGAGTAGACAAAAAAAACCTCACTTACATGGACAGGCCTATCATCTAAATCAAAAGTAAAATTCATTAGAAAACTTGATTTTTGTCCTAATTCTTTTTAAAATAAACGTGTTATATTGAATGTACATTATCTTTGCTGATCCAACCAACAATAAACCATGATATATGCAACTTATCTCAATAAACAACTTTGCAAATTGCCTACAAGACAAGGGTAAAGGTGATGGGAAAAGAAGCCCCCACCCCCCCCTTTTTATGTCTATTTATTAATGAGGAATCTGTTGGCACAGTTTTAGATTCGGAGAGTTTCAGAATTTACAAATGAAAAGGTAAAGTTACACCCTTGGGGAAAGATTCCCTCCTCGGAATTAGGGCAGAAGGCCCCCAATGGCATGATCTTGCTGATGGGATTGTACTTTAATTTTATTATTTAATTTATAGGGTTGTTGTTAAATAATGCCATGCATTAGATGTGCATTTCAAACAACTTCACTGTTCATAATAACCTCCAGGCTTATTGAGTGGAATCATTCTTCATATGTGTAGCTATTCTGACATCCCTTTAATATAAAAATATGCATGTATTTATATGCCTGAATATAATGCATAGAATTACTTAACCTACCACATTAATATTTTTGACTGGGATTCTGTTATTTGATTTGTCTGTTTTCATTAATTTACTCAATTATTCAACTTAATTATGAAAATACATTATTGTATATCATATCTGATTTAGTATTTTACATTAAATTACAAAAATACAGTACATACTCAAGAACAATATAAGACACATTTTTATTCTTTAAAAAAAAAAAATCAGATGACATCTACAGGTTTCCCCCCTTTTGGGGGTCATCTTACCCCAGTAGTGGACACTTTTAATGGACACGTTTCATAATTTGTTCTTTAACAAAATGAGTAAGTGTTTTTTGAAAAACACTTACTCAAACATTTCCTGCGACAATGTATTGGATGATGCATCATCACCAATACATGCTAAACTTATATCTAAATATGTTAAAATGTAAAAATAAATCTTCTCCATCTTCTCCATATATGCTAGGACTAATATCAAACAGGTGGAAATAATTATGGCAAGATCAATCCTACAACGAGAAACAAAAAAAGAACATTTGTGTGGAAGACGATGGATGGGAGAACACCTCAAAACAGTTATACAATACAATTTTTCCCTAAAGTTTGCATCTACCTTACAACTTGTTATAGCTAACAACTACTACTATGACAGGTATTGTGTGGTATAGAGACCCTAGACAAACAGTATATATTGATACACCCCGATAGATTATAAACTGATGCTTCAGAAACAATATATTTATCCTTTATCAAAATTAGCTCTCCACAATATTAACCTCTAAAATTCCAGCATGACAGAAACTCATCTTAATCCCAAAATAACAGAACACTACACACTGACAAGTGTGCTTGCATGTTTTATCTTGCATATTAATACATTAAATAACACTTTAAAAAAATTACTCTCCCAGTCCAGTACCATGTAAAGCCTGCTGGGAACTGGAAATCCCCTGCCCGGTTTCTATAATACATAGATGCAACAAATATTATTTACACAATCCCAATAGGTGGATTGCACACAATTAATTTAAGTTGAGACTAATAGCTAAAGAATGGACGTGAATTAGCAAATGTTAAGTAAATTGAGCAAGCTGTAAAAATCAAGTTGAGTGAACACCATCCATTAGATATTTGAATACATTTCATAGCAATGTGATAATATCACTTTTTTATATGACTGTGTTGATTTTCACTTGGAATTTACACAATATATATATATATATTTTTTATCACAAACATAAACGTATTAAGTTTATTATAAGTGTACAATTTAGTATTGTGAGTTGAATTTCTTTCCCTTTTTTCTTAATCAGTTTACTGATAAAATAAGCACTTCCACAAATATAATTTTGTAATGAAACATACATTTACATTTATGCATTTGGCAGACGCTTTTATCCAAAGTGACTTACAGTGCACTTATTACAGGGACAATCCTGCCAGAGCAACCTGGAGTTAAGTGCCTTGCTCAAGGACACAATGGTGGTGGCTGTGGGGCTCGAACCAACGTCTTTCAGCTTACCAGATTACCAGTTATGCGCTTAGACCACTACACCACCACCACTCCACATACAACATTCCATTGTAATTCTGGAATTAGGATTGGTCTTGACCTTGCTAGAAATAGGAATACAATAATGATTACCAGATAAGCGTGACCTGATATAGGTGGCTGTTATTGAAGTAGGGAGTCTAGTTCTGGGGAAAAGTAGGAGCTCTGCTATGATTTTGCCCATTGCCCATACATCAGATCTGTTCTCCATCCTATAGCAACCTCAGGAGCTGCATAATACCTGTTGCCTCCCTCTTGACCAGACAAAATCCCATTCCTTTCAATTTTCGCAAGTCCAAAGTCAATTATAACTGCCCGATTAGTGTGGATTTCCACCTGCAAATAGAAGGAGAGAAGCCACTTGGGTAAAAATTAGGTACACAGAGACTCAGTTGCCAACATGGTCACATGCCCCACATCCTCAAAAACCATGAACAAAAAAACAGCCCAGATTAGATCAAATACAGGTTTACATGCAATGAGGATAAATGGTGTGTGACGTAAAATAATAACAGTATTAATAATAATCAAATTAATAATGATACAAATATGTAATGAACTTTGTGGTAAATGATAATTTTCGTGTTCAGACTTTTTTGAAGGGGGTGACCCATGCGGGAAACAGACTTACTCAAGAGTGGCATGTAGTATAACCCAACTTATGATAACGATTGGATGATAATGATGATAATAAACAAAGTAACACAATAAAACCACACTTTAACTGAAAGCTTGAAGTTGAAAAATGTTCTGAGGACAAGAGTATTTTTTATTATCAGGCCAGGGATGTCGTAAAATTTTTCATCAAATTGTCATATGCATTATATATATATATATATATATATATATATATATATATATATATATATATATAGATAGATAGATAGATAGATAGATAGATATATATATATATATATATATATATATATATATATATATATATATATATAGATATATATAGATATATTAAGGCTGTCAATCGATAAACATTTTTAATCAAAGTAAATACATAATGTCCCGATTAATTAATCACATTTAATCGCATATACACATATTTGCTAAGAAAGCCCTTCATATAACAATAATTCAATATATTATGATGAAATAATTATACATAGTTATCTTTAAATTTAAAAAAATATATATATATATATGCTTGTGTAGCATCTTGGATGCATTGCGTCATAAACATAAAATGTTTAGGTCACTGTTTCAAGTTAAATATTGTTTAATACTAGAACACATCTTGAGATCCCTTAGTTCAAATTTGCGCTCCATCAAGTGTTTTGAATACAAGAACGTAATGAATGTCTGTTTTGTGACATTTGGTTGTTTTCTTCACTGTATAAACTGCACGTTGCTCATACAGCTGAAATTTAAATTACTGCCCTCTGGAGTAAACAGGTGGTACTACAAGCTTGCATTTCTCAGGAATCTTCCTTATTGCAATCCGGGGGCATTGCGATTAATTGCGTAAATTTTTTTTAACGCGTTATTTTGAACAAAATTAATCTCACTGAATTAATGCGTTAAATCGACAGCCCTAATATATATATATATATATGTATGTTTTTTTTTTTTTTTTTTACATGTTCAGTTAGAAACAAATTTGTTTCTCACCATGATGTTGTCAGGTTTGAGATCCTGGTGGATGATATTTTTCCTGTGCAATTCTCTGAGCCCGCAAGACATGCCATGGATAATTTGGACTATGACTGGTCCAGTTAGCTGTTAAAAAATAATTCACGATAACGCTTCACAATTTGATTGTATTCGTTAACATTAGTTAACATTAACAATGAACAATACTTTTACAGCGTTCCTGGTAAATGTTCACTTCTTCATATACTAATACATTTTTAAAGATAAAAGTTAGTATTAGTTATGCATTATGAGATGGAACCACCCAAACCATAATACTAAAAATGTACTGCATTGTTCATTATAACTTTGGCATTTTCAACATTGATATTCGTTTGCGCTGCCCTGCCAGCCTGACACAGCAACATTAACTTGACCAATGGCTTGAGTTTGGGGTGGGACTATCTATTATTTTAACCAATGTCAGACAAAGAGTTTATTTGCAAATCTGCTGGAAAACCATATGCATTTTTACAATTCTAATGGGTGACACTAGTGGCAGAAAAGTAGTAACGTAATTCTCTCTGTGAGTCTGAGATCGCATACAGAGTATGTACTGCAGGATTCAAGATTCACTTTTTGGACTGATAAAAACTACATTCTTTAGGGTATCAGGTGAGTAGTACTAATAGGTTTAAGATATACTTAATCCTGGAAAGTGGTCAGTGTACCTTGACTTGAAAATATATGACGTGATAACAACTTGTGAAAATAATAATCTCTGGTTTTGTTAAACAAACACAATTTAAGCACAAATGCTATGCAAAGAGCAGAATAAACAAGCAGGTCAAATATTTAATAAAACTGACACTTGATGTTAAATATAAGCTTGTTCTAATATATATTATAGAACAGTATACCTGTATAGATGTTTGTGATCCAAACATAACCTTTTCCAAATCCTTTCCAGATATGTATTCCAAAGGAATGTTCCACTTATTCTCAGTATCTAGCCAAGGATCCCAAAAGAGCTTCAAAACATTTGGATGATCTATTGATCTGAGATAAATGCATTGCACAAGAACAAAAGAGCATGCTCAGGACATGCAGACAGTAGTTCTGTGATTATTTTGGGTCTGGGTCTTGACTCCAGCTTTGCTTGTAGATATTATTTACAAAAGTGGCTCATGCTATTAAAACTTACCGATACACTCTCTTCTCTCTGTCAATGTCTGCTTCTGTCATATATCCATAAGGCACTTTCTTGAGGGCTACAGGTATACCTCTTATTCTTACTTTGTACACTTTTCCAAAGCCTCCTTCATTTAGAGTATGTAGAGCCTGAGCCATCTGGAAAAGCCACTCAAAATATTTCAGTCTATTTTTAAAAATGAAGCTGTTCTATCAAACTGAATTGAGTTATCTTTAAATAATCTACTTAATTAATATAATTTTTTGAGTGCAGAAGATCACAACAATGGATCTCACTGTATAAATAGCTAGTATGTATAATAATGAGATCAGGCTGGATTTGCCAAGATACCAAAGTCTGTAATGAAAGTTCAGAGATCTCAATTTAAACATTTGAACATTAAATTCTTGCAAAACCAAATGATCTGAGCTACTGTTTGCTAATCCCATTTTTTATAGCTCTATGTAAACAATTTATAAAAAGTATTTTTTGGTTTCTCCAAATAAATGTTAGGAGACACAGTTGAAACTTAGAAAGCACAAGTCACAATTTGGAACATACTTGTATTTGTTTTTTAAAATACACAGTAATAATATTATTGTAAGAAATAAGTAGCTATAAAATGTCACAATACAGAATATAATTTATTTTTCAATTCCAGTAAATATTTATATATTTTTCTTATTAACTCAAATGAGTAAATCTGCAATATTATATATAAGTATATGTATTATTTTATAATTATAAGATATAGAGTATCTATAGATATAAGTACAGTAAGTATTTTATGTACATTTTATTGTAAAAGCAAAAAACAAAATGTGTTTTATGCATCCACTTACCCACTGTCTTTGTCCAGTTCTTTGGCAAACTGTGTTTTTCTGATGAGTTCTCAGCAGAAGCATTTATGTATCAAAATCTCCACCCACTGTCAGTCAGCAGGGATGTTCCAGGGGTGGCCAAGACTGAAAATGAAAGAAAAAATGGATAGCACAAGAAAGGTACACAAATAGAGATCAATTGCACAGCCATGTCCAAAAAAAAATAAAAAATAAAAAAGCGGACAGGAAGCAATAATTAACAAAACTGTTACTGATATGAAAACAGAAATGAAGTTCATGTTTTATCAAACACTTTGGCAATGAGTTTAAGCATGTTTTATTAAGATATCGATTAGGCTTGATCTTGAAAAGTCTTAATCTTAAAGGAGGATGCGGGGGCCAGGTAAATCGGTATTTTTCACACTTTCCTTTCTAACCCACAAAGGATTTCTTTTCAGCACACCAATGAACACAAACACACACTAGACAGCTGCATGCATCTTTCTCCCTCCCCTCCGGCAGTCTGGATTTCCCTTTTATCCCTCTCCACTCTCACTGCAAACACCAAACAGCTGTTAGAGGTGATTTCCCACAGGTGTCAATCCTTACCGTTCTGTCTCTCCTAGACTTGCTCTCTGCAAACGTCCCTCAGCCATGCCCCCATCACCACAGTCTCTATTGGTTTCATGTAGCTCAACTGGTAGAGCATGGCACTAAAGCCAGGATCATGGGTTTGATTACCAGGGAACAGATACACTGCATTGTACATGTAATGCACTGTAAGTCACTTTGTATAAAAGTGTCTGCCAAATGCATACATGTAAAAGTCTCCACTCTGAATAGACACATTTTCTGACATGACAAGCATGTGCTGAGTCTTCCTTGAACAATTGACTGGAAACGTATTGTTTTAGGCCCCGTTTATGTGTGGAAACTGTTACCAAACAGGATTATCAGATGGCTGTCAGATGGATTGTTTCCTTACTTTGGTGGTACCTGGTTTTGAATGTGAAAATAAGTCACAGGAATGTGAACTGGACTCTTACCTTTAAAACCTTTCCACTAAACTAAAGTGCTTTTATGATCAATGCTGACATGCGGACAGAAGTGAACAAAGTACACAACTCCATTACTTGACTGAAAGTACAGATACTACTGGTCAAACATTACTCCATTACAAGTGAAAGTTATAAAGACATATTTTTATTAAGTAAAAGTACAGAAGTACTTGGTTTTAAAAGCACTTAAGTATCAAAAGTCAATTTCCTTTTTTAGGTCAACACATTGTGTTATTATTGTTGTATGTAATACTTATAACACATTGTGCCTCTGAAGCAACCTACTGAATACACTGACTAGCTTGTAGAATCTGTGGAATAAAGAGCTTTTAGAATGTTACAAAACCTACTGAAATGAAACAACTGAATTGACAAAAAGACCATATTCATCTTTAATTTTATATTTAGCACTCCTACCCACCCCCAAAAAAGCAGCATGGTAGAGTTCTCACACAGCTCTGTTTCATATATATTCATGATGTCTGCTCTCTCTGGCTCAGCGGCAGCACCAACACAGATTTGAATGTTCCGACGATAAAAGTTCGAAGATATTAACTTATTTAACTCTTAAGCACATTTACATTTGAATTCACACTTTTGCATGCTAACTAACTTCCTTGTCGAACCTTACCTATGCGTTAGCGGTGTATCCACAAGGCTATGGCAACTTGGTGGCAAATCCATAAAAAACAATTTTACGACCATACTTCATACTGAAACGTTAGCTCTAAAACTCAGATAATTTCAATCTTTCACAAAAGATATGGTTCTTTTTAGGCAAACAAAGCAAACATTTAAAATGAAATGAATCTTTAACATTTTTAGAAAACTGGAACAAGCATGGCTGTGGATGTGCACACTTTTGCCAACTGATCAGTTCAAAAAATGCTGGGAAATCACTGAACTTTGCGACACGTGACTCAACAAGAGTGATTATTAATAGGCTGTCTGTCACCTGCAAAAAAACAATCACGTTTTATAAGTATTTTTTGTTAGAATTTTAAACCGAAGCATGTATACATAAAGCAGTGCAATAGCATTAATAAGCAATAGCATAATTGCATTACTGATGATTTGCATAATGTAAGACTGATAACATAACACTGACATCATTTCAACATGCCACATTTACTTGCCAAGTAAAATTTTTGTTTTTATGATTGCTTGACAAAACCACCCAATCCCCCAAAAACCACCTAAACATTCTACCACAATTTCTGTATGTCATCTTAGACTTGGACATACAACACAGTGATGTGGATGCAGCATCATTCAAATACAATCGTTTTCAGTGACCAATGCCATATTAGAGAAATTCACTATACACAGTTTCAATGATTAATCAATAACATGATTGTTACTAAGTTTAAGCGAGTAGTATTCTACTGGTCTTGTGATTATGAAGATATATATACAGTATAGAATGATTAAGTGTGCCCACACATTTGACTGGTAGTATGGGTGTTTACATATATACTGTATGTGCAGGGTGGGAAGAGTTACTTTTAAACTGTATTACACTACAAAATACTGTAATGTACTGTAAAATGTCATTTGTAATGTATTTAGTTGATTACTCGAGGTCAGTAACATAATCTAAACACTTTGGATTACTTTTTTGGCAGATTTGTAACTTCGTTTTTTAACTATAAACAAGTGTATAATGTGCAAAAAAATCTTCCAGAATATTAAGACAAATTGACGTACAGTAAAATAATTAATTCTCTGAAAAAGCCTAAATATCTGATGTAGTTTAGCTTCTCAAGTAAATTCATTTGGTTACACTTTACATTACAAATCCTTTACAAATAGAACCTTAAAGAGTTTTATTAACGACTAACAACTCATCTAAAATGCATTATAAATAATTATAGTGCAGTTATAACAACATGAATAAAAAAAGAGCAAGGTCATGCAATACCTGCCAAATAGTGAACTAGTTTTTACTCACATCTAATAAATGCTAAATATTCAAACGTATATCAATCAAAATCATTTTGTCATAATACAGCAAAAATAGACAATAACAAGGAGAATAAAATGTGTTGCTAATGTTATTGACAAATGTCACTTTTGCTGTCAAATTGGTGACAAAAAAAATAAATAAGAAATGCTGCTACTCAAAGTGGTAACTTATGAATCAAAATTGTAAATACCTTTCAGGTCTTCATGCTCATCCATAGCAATACCTGTAACTTTGATTTCTCTCATTTATCAAAAGTATATTTATATTATTTATCTTTATTTTAGGGGTCATTTATTAATTAAGTAACATTATCTGCACTTTGTACTACAAGTCTTAATATAAGGTGGATTTACAAACTTATTTAGCAACCTCAAAAAAGGAATGCAAGCTGATGGACCATGGCTAATTTATTAAGTTATCCATTAACATTCACTGTATTAATGACTTTCCAACATTAATAAGCTATGGAAGTGTACCTAAATGTAAAGTGAACATCTGTGAACCATTTATTAATGACTTACTAACATTAATAAGCTACGCAAGTATACAGTAATGTAAAGTGGAATCTGGCAAACCATTTATTAATGACTTTCTAACATTAATTAGCTATATCAGTGTACTTTAATGTAAGGTGAACACCTGTGAACAATTTATAAACAACTTGCTAACATTAATAACCTATAACAGTGTACTTTTTATGAAAGGTGAACACTTGTGAATCATTTACCAATGACTTACTAACATCCGTGATCCGCATATTTGACTTGGCACTGGTTGAATGCCAAATGCCCTTCCTGACAAAACCTCCAGTGGCTAGGGGACAATCACTCACACCTACGGGGCAATTTTGAGTGTCCAATTCACTTAACCTGCATGATTTTTGACTTGTGGGGGAAGCTGGAGCACCCAGAGGAAACATCGCAAACACAGGGAGAAAATGCAAACTCCACAAATAAAGGCCCAGCTGAGCCGGAAGTCACCTGTGAACCATTTATCAGTGACTTCCTACCAACTTGAAAGTGTACCTTAATGTAAAGTTGACAACTGTGCACCATATTGCAATGAGCTACCAACATTAGCAAACTATAAAATGCACCTTAAAGTAGACAATTATGAAACATTAAAGTTTCCAACTTCTGCAGATAATTTATTAATGAGCGCCTAATGCTTCAGTATTACATCATATATCATGTACATAAATGAACATTGTGTAATATAGTCTGATGACCGCTGAACTTTATGTTCAGCAAATTAACATTACCTTCATAAAACATAAGGTACATAAAAATGCACTTTAATGTACTTAATATAAAATGTACATGTGAAATTTATGAATAATCTTACTTGAAAGCTAATATTGCAAGCAATTTGCTGAAGGACACATTATGTGAATTGTGTTTCAACAGTACTGCAGCTTACCTGCACATCGCCTGTGTGTTCGTGACTGGGAGATAATCAGAACCGGAGTCATAACATACTATTTTCATGATGATAATTATGTTATACTATTAAACATTTAAAACAGAAATATTACTTGCTTTGATAAAGATAAAAAACACTCCTATTTACATATTCTGAATACATTTATTTTAATCTTATAGCGCTTACTGAAACTACACTCAAAGCACTTTTACATAGAGAACAGGTTATACTGTACCAGTATATTTTAAAATGATTATTCAAGTGTTTTATCTTCTGTTATGTTTGTATTGTCACGTCAGTTTTAGAGGTGATACTCATGGTATGGCTGATACAAGGTCAATGGAAGACTTAATTGTTGTTATATTATGTTGTACAGCCTCAGTTGATAATGCAAGTGAGCTGTAATACTACAATAGCATGTCTATGCAATGCACACAATAACACCATAAACTAAAAACATAAAACGAGGATTCAATAATGATGGGGATAAAATATACTTTATTAAACTTGAAACTAATATGCATAGATATGCAATATAACAGTTACAAAAGTACATTTCAGAAGTCATAAATAATTAGTAAACATGTCCCTGTACTTCACCGGACAAAGTAAATACATCACGATCGGTTAACTCACGAGTAATGTTTGATTCAAGCATGACAAGCAATACAAGCTTCAACAACCCTACAGAAAACATATCCAACCAATATAGCAGGTTAAACAACTTCACAAAATGGAGATAACTTTCATTCAGATTGCAGCGATGCTGTTCTTAACTGCGTGAATGCGATACTGAACTAATCTGAAGGAAGTTTCTTCTTTTTAATGGTGACTCACAGACTAAAATCGTGCATTACCGCCATGTAACTGTAACTTCCTGAGAGGTATATTTACTGTGTGATCCCATGGTGTTTATACGTGCATACTATTGTTTGTTCAGATGAACGTGGTACTTTCGGGCATTTGGAAATTGCTCCCAAGGATGAAGAAGAATTGTGGAGGTCCACAAATTGTTTTCTGAGGTCTTGGCTGGTTTCTTTTTATTTTCCCATGATGCCAAGCAAAGAGACTTGGTCTCAAATGTGGTGCTGATGTATCGCAGGTAACCCGTGTACGAATACTGGCTCGTGAGGTCCTTTCCCGATTCCATTTCCACTCTTCTCCCCTGTCATTTCCTGTCTCTTCTCCACTAACTCTATCATTAAAAGCCTACAAAAAAAAAAAAAAAAAACTAAACCAAAAAAAAGCTGAAAATGTATATTTTTTTAATTACAGTTTAATTACAACATGTATTACAGGTACTTAAATATTCTTGGGTGACCGGTTACAACAAAAGTTTTGAGTATTCTCAATTTATTGGGTTTTACAGTGGTCAATGCTTCATTCCAATGTGGTGAAGCTACTGGGGGAGCCTTGTTAGACTCCTACGGCATATGGACTATTCCCTTTGAATTGATCTCTGGGAAAACTCTGGAAAGGCTTATGTTCAGCTCGCAATTATATATTGAGGTACTTTTGAAAGATTGACAGATTCAAGAATGAAAGATTTAAACATCTAATAACAATGTCTTATGATCATCTCGGTCAAAAAGATCAGAAATCAAATTCTTTAATTCATGCCAGCCATTTTTTCTAAAGAAACATATTTGGTGCTCCATGACCTACAAAATCCCTTTACATTTTAGTTAACCCCTGCCCCACAAAACAATCAATAATATCAAAATACAATACATAAGCGATCAAATTGTATTATTCCAATATCTTCCTTACATTATTTATGGAGATATCACATTTTGATCAGGCTATACTTTTAAATTAAGATCCGTCTCGCAATATATGAAACAATAATTATTCAGAATGGTTGAGCTTTTGAAATGAGAAAAAAATAAATGTCCATTATTCTGCTATTTCTCTGTGAACAATATATTAAGTTCCTTATCAACAATGAAGAATAAAAAGGAATAGTGTGTTTTACTTCATTTTTATTTTTGCGCACAGTTTTTCTAGCTTAACTTCATATGACATAATATTTATTAAAGCTAGTGAGTAAATATAACGTAAACAATTCAGTTAATACAGTAACTTTTACTAACAAATATGATATAAATGGTAATTAAATAAACTTAATAATACAACATTATATTAGAACATTTCACATTTAGAACTTTCCGTACAGACACATTTAATCATGTACCATCATGATATTCGGGAGCCTTCCACAAGGAGGCTTAATGCAGGCAGTGTAGTCGATTAGACATCATTACGCAGACCTCAACACTTGGGGCACAAAACACGATGATGGGAACAATCAACAGATGATATTTGAAATCAGACAAGCTCATTACTGTAATTGTTGAAGCCCTGTGCATGCTGGTAGAAGTTAAGTCAAATGTACTTATTTTATTTACCAGTGAAATTTACTCAAATTAGCGAATAAATATGACAAGGTTTTCTACTTTAGGATTGATGCATGATGATGCATTTTAAAGATAACAAACAATCATACATAATATTTATCTATAAGCTAGATCATTCATTTGCACATGCTTGAATTGAGTGCAAATGTAGAATTTACTTAATATTTCCAAGTTCACGCTTTGACTCACTTATTCAATGTATAAAGTACTTTATCTTTTCTGCTATACCTCACTTAAACACAAAATCGTTTTTCAGTGAACCAACAAACTGTATTAAAATTTACAGCATAATGGCTATATTACATTATAATTAATGCCATATTATATATATTTAATGGGTATTTTTTATTTATTTATGAAACTGGTGGTCAAATCATACATACAAATGACAAACCATTATCAGGAGTATGCATTTAGACAAATGTTAAGCGTTGTAAAGTGATTTTCACAAATAATTAAAAATTAGAAATTTGTACATATGCTTACAGTGCTCTTAAACAAACACTCACCAATACACATTTTTCTCTTTGTTCATTTCTGCTTTAGTTACTAGAGGGGATGGCACTTTCTTAAATGTCGAAAAGGTATTTCCATAGGTTACTTTGTACACCTTTCCAAAGTTTCCTTTACCAGAAGTACAAGCTGAAAAATATTAATTCAAATGCATGATTTTTCTTTATTGACTGATATTAATTAAATTAATATAATTGAGTCTAGCTGAGTAATGTACTATTTCTTTCAGTTACAGTATAAGACATTGGAAAGACATTGTTTATTAATAATTATACAGTACTGTATACAGAATTAAATTCTACCTTCCTTCTATAGAAATGTTCTATAGCTTCTGGTATGTCTAACAGTAAAGTGTAAAAAGTTTTGTTCCTCTTGTCTTCTTGATATGACCAGAATTCCTCCGCAATCTCAGGTGTCTTAAAACAATACATGCTGTACATATCCAGTGATGTGTAACTTTAGGTTTCACTTTCCACTTAGTCTTAAATCAATCATGAAATGTAATAAAAATACTTTACTTGATGTATATCTAATTTAACTGCTATACTTATACTTTAACTATCTATTCAAAAATGTTTCTGCCAGTGTGCAGTATTTTGACACATATCAGAATGTTAAATGATCAGTTAAGCAATCAAGAGCATGCATGCATAACAACTGTGCTCAATCATAAATGAGAAATAAATAAAACATTAACACAGTATGAAGACTTACATAAGTTTCAGTTTAACTTAAAGTAAAATTTACAAATACACAACAGTTTAAAACTTTTATTTTATTTGCTCATGATGCATGTGAACTATAAACTTTCCTTTCCAATGCAGTCGTCCAGCCTTCAAACATGTCTTAAGAGTTACTTAGAGTATATGTCTTAAGAGTATAGTCATTTAAGACAAGAGACAATCTCCACCCAACATCAAATATCAATCATATTTCTAGAAGTGAAACTGAAAGGAAAAAAGATTTGATGGGCATAGCATGAAGAGAACTGATGCACATACAGACGTGATAATCTCCATGGCGCAATAAACAGCTGACCTGAAAACTACAATAAATTTGGCAGCAGGTTGTATAACTTTTACAGTAAAGATAAACACTTATCTCCTGCGAGTTTGTGGTATTATACATTTATACTTGTTCCAAACAGCTTTAAAAATCCACATGAAGGCTATTTTTTAACCACATATCTTTTGTTCTTTCCAGACTATGAGTTAATTTATTAACTTCTCTAGTTCAGCTAGATTTGAATTCCATGTAAAAGAAAAGTCAGCATTAGATGAACAAACAACCATGCTGTTTAAATAAAAGAAAAAATGGAAAATGGGCTGTTTTAGCATTAATATAACATTATTTATTATGTCACCACACAGACAAATTTTACATAACATGTGTGATGTACACTAAAAGAAATGACTAGTTGGGTTTATTTTGAAAACAGATTTTACAGAATGAAGAGTTGCACTTGCAGGGGAAAACATATCATATTTACTAATTTGAGAAGCCTAAATTTCACCTGAGGCATAGATTCCAGGGGGAATGTGGGGGAAGTAACCCCCCACCCCCTTGAATCTATGCCCCAGGTGAAATTTAGGCTTCTCAAATGAGTAAATATGATATGTTTCCTACTTTATTACTGATACATATTATGTCAGTGTATGAAAATGACATTGACCTTAATTTACTTTAATTGCCTTCTATTTTATATATGATTTGGATAATACTTCACAATTGGGGAATAGACCATGAGGATAGATTGTCAGATCTGGACCGATCATTTCATTCAGACTCATATTCCTGATGCACTGAAAATCCCCAATGTAAGCGCACACATGCAAAACTATTAATTTTGAATTCCACCACCAGAGGTTGCTGTCATTCCAATATAATCTTCCCATGTCCCTAATTATTTTAATCACAAAAAATGCTGTGACATTAACAAAACAAATGTTGCTTCTTTAACAAAACAAATGTTGCTAACATGTAATACGTATTCTTTAATTCTTACTCATGTATTTATACAAAACCATGTGGGCTTCTAGTTTAAAAACAAACTTAAACTAACTCAATCTAATGCTATGTCATAGTCAATTTTTTTCTCCATATTTCACCATATATTTTCCCAAAGCAGTCCCCAGCCAGAGTTGACGTGGATGATGCCTCTAGTGCAGAGGTTAAAGTCAATGGGAGGTTGGAAAATTGTAAGCTTTCTAAGCACTTACAAGTATGTATCAAGTCTTTCCACTCTTGTCCTTTGTCTAGAACTGGGACTTTCTCCTAAAATGACTTAATATAAGCATGCTACCATTTACTTAAAATATAATTTGTTACATTTCTTCACGTAGCAGACCCTATTTAATAAAATTACCAGTTGCATGTCTTAGATCTCTATTAAGCCTATGTTAACATTGTAGGCTTAAAATGTTATCAAAATAATCTTCAAAATGATCTTTCGACTGTTGGTGTTTTAGCCCGTGTCTACATTCAGTTTTAACCCTGATTATCAGATCATCTCAAATGCCTTATGGCTGTGTTTAAGCATCACATAGACAAACGGAGAAGTTCCTCAATAAGATGCAGCTGTATAAACCAGAAGAAACTGCATTTTCTTCATCAGCATGAAATCTGTAGCTGTAATCACAGATGTTCATAATAATACCACGACACAGCAAGTGCCCGGTTGATTTGAAGTTTCTTACCTGTAGGTTATGTGACCGATAACGCCGAATGTGCTCAAATAAGACTGGAACAGTAAATATCTACCAAACTGTTTTCCTTTTTATAACCACCCCAGGAGATGACATCAAAAAGAAAAAAATTAGTTGTTTTTTTGCTGGTGGACAGAATATGAACAGTTGAAGAATGAGAAAAAAACACAATTTGCTCTTGAAAAATGTTATTGTCTGCTAAACTGTAATTTCTGTGAAACCACAACTAAACAATAACGAATAGCACATATGCCCCTAAATATTGAATAATATAACCCTTTAACATTAAAATGTATTTGTTGTGCAACAATATACTCTAACTTGCTAGAAAGATTTTTGCCTGGCTATTGGTTCTATCAAAGTCTTTCTAGCAAGTCAGTCCACTGTCGGCCATCTTTGGAATGTTCTTGGAGGCTAACTACTTGAAAAGGGGAACACCAAAATCTCAAAAATGGTTGGTAAAGATTACGATCAAATAATTTTCAAATCGGCAATACATTTGATAATATTGGAATCATAAATTGCGCTCCTTTACCTCATATTATAATCAGAATCAGAAAAACATGCAATTTTCCTGGCTTGTATAGCTAATGCGCATGCATGTTAGCAAGTTGATTGACAGGCGATGCCTGTACCTTAAAGGTGATTGGCTCTTGTACATGTAAGGTGGGACTTCCTTAACCATTGGGTACTTGAGCTTCTTGGTTGGGCGTTCCAATTTCTCCCATTCATTTAAATAGAAGTGGCCCATCTCTGCTAAATATTCTCTGGTTCTATTTTCTTTTCATTTCAAAAAGAGTAATTTGTTATGCTCAGGGGCGGACCGGGACATTTGCATAGGGAGAACCGGGACATTTCCCGGTGGGCTGGGGTGAAAAGTGGCCAAATGGCCGAAACCCATTTTTTTTTTTTTCTCTGGTAATGCTAATTTTATTACAGCCACTGTAACCTTGTACAATTTATTTGTTCTTAAACATTTAAGGGAGAGATCTCTCTCAGTTGAGTGAGAGATGAAAAGGCCTGTACTATAAAACTGTGAGCTATAACTGCTACAGTTACTGTCTATAATAAAAATCCATGGTTGTAAACAGTTTTTTTTTAACTGTCCCCGATGGAGAACACCACCTGGTTAGTGGCCCCCAGGCAGTGTCGTGTAAGTTACTCAAAAAAGAAATTAACAGCTGTTTAAAATATCTGATTACTTCTATTCAATTGTAATCAGATTTACTTTACTAGTATTTAGTCAGAAAAGTAATCAAATTACTAATTACTTTACTTTTAAGTTATTTTCTAAAACACTTTTTACAGTAAAGTTTTTGTTGTCTTTGCTCATCGAATTCAAAATAATGTATATATTTCCTCAATTTTCATTGTTGCATGTCATACACTCCCTTACAATGACTCATTAGGGGGCGTACGCCTTTCAGACATACATGTGTACATAATTCATGCTTTAAATTCCACATAAATAATACTATTTTAGAAATTTACATTTACATTTTACATTTATGCATTTGGCAGACGCTTTTATCCAAAGCGACTTACAGTGCAATTATTACAATGACAATCCCCCCGGAGCAACCTGGATTTAAGTGCCTTGCTCAAGGACACAATGGTGGTGGCTGGGTTAGAACCTGTGACCTGAAAGTGAAACTAACAGCCCTGTGCTTTAGCCACTACGCCACCACCACTCAGAAATGTGAGTTTGTAACTAATCTGATTACTAAAATTACAAATGCAATGCATTACAATACTTTTGACTAAAAAGGTAATTAGATTGCAGTAAATATTTAATTTGTAATAATTTTACACCCAACACTGCCCCCAATTAATTTGAGACCCCTTTAAACTCTTTAGTATGCATATGGATCGTATAAATACCACTGAAGGAGGTGCACTATATGGCCAACAGGACTATCAGATTATTGATTAGAATCCATATAAAGCTGTGTTTTGTTTTCTGATACAGGGACAAAGATACATTTATTAAAATGTAAACTATGTTAACACATCAATAATAAGAAATACATATGGGGAGTAATAAAACAAACAGTGTGTATGCTCTAAGCATTTTACAGTAAAAAACCAAAAACAAAGTTTTTAATATAAAATGCAGAATAATTTCTATAATTTATACTATTAGCAATTATATTCATTGTTTCAGTTATTTCGAACAGTCAAACCCAAAATCATACATTATTAATATCTATCTCCAGTCCTTATCCACTATATAATATATACTGTATAATAAGTGAAAAGCTGAATTAAATGAAGAATATTACAAACATAATGTTTGTATTTTTTTTATTATCTTTGGTAAATAGCAGTGTCCCACTTAGGTTACTAGTTAAAAAAGTTACTAAACTGCAAGACCCTAAAATGTCAAATTGAAAGAATTAAGCAGGTATTTTTCCTAATTATGAATCATAAGAAATACACACTGGAGTTGTTGACATGTTACTGACAAACAAGACAAAAATATTGTTTAATGGACGTAAGATATCAGCAATGAAAAAACAAACAAACAAACAAACAAACAAACAAACAAACAATTACACTGTTTGATATTGTGCAATGACAATTATTTTTTAAAACAATGACACTGATTGATATTGTTAACAGCCTTGTAACACCCAAAAGGCCAGTATATTAATTAGTAATTCGATTTTATTAATTATTTTTGTCAGAAGACAAAGTATACTCTTGCTCCTTTTTAAGAATCTTTGGTTATTTGCACTTTCTCATACTTAATGATTTTCCCACCCTTTGTGACAATCTCTTTATATTCTCGAGCTCCTTTCTCCTCATTGTAGCATTCCAGAGTCACTTTTCCGGTTTCCGGAAGAGGGCAAGGAAATGACATCAGGGACATCTGATTGTTTAAGGCCTCAACTTTTACTGGGACTAACGCCTTCACAGCCTCTCTCTGATGAGGTGGATCCTGCCGATAAATTACCATAGGAGGATTCTTTACCTCCATCTTAGGTACAGCGGGCACTTGTGGACACCATTTTTGATTTCCTCTAACTTCATTTGTCTGTGTCACTGTGACATCTCTTGGCCTCATGTCCATTTGTGGAGTTGAACCAGCTCTCCTAATGTCTGAGATAACAGCAGCCATAGTTGCTCTGCAGTTCAGATTGACTTCCACCATACTGGACACAGGAACACAGTACGGCTGGTCTTTAAGAATTTCCCGAATTCTGCCGGCTGACACAAATTCGGCCATTAACCTGACCCTGACACAGACCTCAGCTATGATTTTACCCATGGCCCAAACATCTGAACGCTTGTCACGAACTCCATTCATCTGTAGGATCTCTGGAGCTGAGTAAGCCTCATTTCCCATGTTTACCGCAGAGGTGGGCCCATTTTTTGAGAATTTAGCCAGCCCCAAATCAATGATCACAGCACGATGGGTTTGATGCTCAACCTGAAATGGGAAGAAAGCAGCAAGAGATGTTTTCTTTGTTAATGACCATCCACTGGAGATTAAAATCCCAAAGATCTCTTTAATACAGTATCTAAGTTATATAAAAGTTTCTAGATTTTTAAAAGAGGTCTCAAAAATGTTTAAATTGGTGTTGGATTGGTGAGATCAAATGTCAGAGATTTAAATATGACTTCAAACATTCTCTTAAGGCAAATGATCTTACCTATGTTATCATCAACATTAATTGTATAGCTCTATTATCTTAGTGTAATTGTTTGTGTCCGACTTACCATGATGCTTTCGGGTTTGAGGTCTTGGTGGACAATGTCTTTACTGTGCAGGTGAAGCAAACCTTCACACATACCAGTGATGATGGTGCCTTTCACTGCTGGAGTCAGCTGAAGATACATATTCATATATATTAACAGATACATTATAAGAGTGTTGCATTTTATCTCCACCAAAGCACAAGACCTCAAGAGTCAAAAATGATCTTTGTATAGTACTTTTGTAAAGAAATATTGCAGCCAAAATGAAAATCAATACAGAGAAATTTGTCACAGGAGTTATTTTCTATGATTATTAATGGGGGTAGATGCAGTTGAGCTCCAAAAATACAAATTAGTTTATGCAGTATATTCCAAATCTTCTGAAATGGTAAATAGTCTGCACTTACAGGTGAAACTCGAAAAATTAGAATATCGTGCAAAAGTTCATTAATTTCAGTAATTCAACTTAAAAGGTGAAACTAATATATTATATAGACTCATTACAAGCAAAGTAAGATATTTCAAGCCTTTATTTGATATCATTTTGATGATTATGGCTTACAGCTTATGAAAACCCCAAATTCAGAATCTCAGAAAATTAGAATATTGTGAAAAGGTTCAGTATTGTAGGCCCAAAGTGTCACACTCTAATCAGCTAAACACCTGCAAAGGGTTCCTGAGCCTTTAAATGGTCTCTCAGTCTGGTTCAGTTGAATTCACAATCATGGGGAAGACTGCTGACCTGACAGTTGTGCAGAAAACCATCATTGACACCCTCCACAAGGAGGGAAAGCCTCAAAAGGTAATTGCAAAAGAAGTTGGATGTTCTCAAAGTGCTGTATCAAAGCACATTAATAGAAAGTTAAGTGGAAGGGAAAAGTGTGGAAGAAAAAGGTGCACAAGCAGCAGGGATGACCGTAGCCTGGAGAGGATTGTCAGGAAAAGGCCATTCAAATGTGTGGGGAGCTTCACAAGGAGTGGACTGAGGCTGGAGTTACTGCATCAAGAGCCACCACACACAGACGGGTCCTGGACATGGGCTTCAAATGTCAAACGGCTTACCTGGGCTAAAGAAAAAAAGAACTGGTCTGTTGCTCAGTGGTCCAAAGTCCTCTTTTCTGATGAGAGCAAATTTTGCATCTCATTTGGAAACCAAGGTCCCAGAGTCTGGAGGAAGAATGGAGAGGCACACAATCCAAGATGCTTGAAGTCCAGTGTGAAGTTTCCACAGTCTGTGTTGGTTTGGGGAGCCATGTCATCGGCTGGTGTTGGTCCACTGTGCTTTATTAAGTCCAGAGTCAATGCAGCCGTCTACCGGGACATTTTAGAGCACTTCATGCTTCCTTCAGCAGACAAGCTTTATGGAGATGCTGACTTCATTTTCCAGCAGGACTTGGCACCTGCCCACACTGCCAAAAGTACCAAAACCTGGTTCAATGACCGTGGTATTACTGTGCTTGATTGGCCAGCAAACTCGCCTGACCTGAACCCCATAGAGAATCAATGGGGCATTGCCAAGAGAAAGATGAGAGACATGAGACCAAACAATGCAGAAGAGCTGAAGGCCGCTATTGAAGCATCTTGGTCTTCCATAACACCTCAGCAGTGCCACAGGCTGATAGCATCCATGCCACGCCGCATTGAGGCAGTAATTAATGCAAAAGGGGCCCAAACCAAGTACTGAGTACATATGCATGATTATACTTTTCAGAGGGCCGACATTTCTGTATTTAAAATCCTTTTTTTATTGATTTCATGTAATATTCGAATTTTCTGAGATTCTGAATTTGGGGTTTTCATAAGCTGTAAGCCATAATCATCAAAATGATATCAAATAAAGGCTTGAAATATCTTACTTTGCTTGTAATGAGTCTATATAATATATTAGTTTCACCTTTTAAGTTGAATTACTGAAATTAATGAACTTTTGCACAATATTCTAATTTTTCGAGTTTCACCTGTATATAGCGCATTATATTAACCTTAGAGGTTACCAAAGCGCTTTACACTGTGTCCCATTCACCCATTCACACACACATACACATACACAAATGGCAGCAGAGTTGCCATGCAAGGTGCTACCCTGCCATTGGGAGCAACTTGGGGTTCAGTGTCTTGCCCAAGGAAATTTCGTCAAGTGGAGTCGCGTGGGCCGGGAATCGAACCACCAACCCTGCGATTGGCAGCTGACCCCGCTCTACCACCTAAGCCACATCCGCAACCAAAGTCTTCATTCACTTCCCCTCTGAAAAGCTTCCCCTATTCTGCATACTTGGCATAAATCCTTGCGTGCCACACAGTGTTTACAAGCTCAAAAGATTGAGTTTGAGTTGTAAATCTGTTTCTCAATATATTGGCATCAGAAGACTTGGAATATGGTGCACAAGCCATGTGGACTATGTTAATGGTACCAAATTATGCTTTTTTTATTTTATGCTTTGGTCAGATTTAGAGCTTGACAATGTCTGCCCATATTCAATAGATAAAAGCACCTTGCAGGACATTCTGCTAAAGTTCTCTATTTGAGTTCCAAGGAAGGGAGAAAATCAATAGGGTTTAGAAAAACATCATAAAGATGTGTAAATAATGACTGAATAGTCTTTTTGGGATGTGCCACACACCATTACCTGTATTTGAGAAACTTGAGCTTTAAAGATGGTTGTCTCAAGGTCTTCACCAAAGATGAATTCCAAAGGAATGTTATACTTGGAGTCTTTCAGCCATGGTTCTCCAAGAAGTTTCACCACGTTGGGATGCCGAACATTACTGGTGTTTATAAATAAGTTCTCATGGTTATACAACAAGCTCAGTAAGTAAGAATTAGCTAAGACATTTTATATAGATCTATACATACTAGTATACTCTGCATTCTCTTTCCAGCTGTTGTTTGCTGAAGCCTAGAGGAATTCTCTTCACAGCAGCCCACGTCTCTCCATACTTCTCCTTGTATGTTTTCCCAAAGTAGCCCCCAGCCAGTGTTTGTGCAGAGTATGCCATCTAGTGGTGTTATCAGAAGAGGCACATCAATGTGAGAAACATTAAAACCCTCCAAAAGGTGGCCGGGTCTGGGGTGGGGAAGATGGTGGGTAGCAGGGTTGGGTCAACAGCGATACACGATCAAGGGGGACCAACCCAAGCAAAATTATCAAGGAGGAGAACCTCCAGTCAGACAAACAGATAAACAGTTGCCCATCCTAAAGAACAAAATGCCCCCTCAAAGAGCACATCTTTGTTAAACTCAAATCTTTTTAGCCATTCAACTCTTGTCTGCTGTCAATACAAATTGTCTGCCTCATGAATAGAGTGGTGGTGGCGCAGTGGGCTAAAGCACATAACTGGTAATCAGAAGGTTGCTGGTTCGATCCACACAGCCACCACCATTGTGTCCTTGAGTAAGGCACTTAACTCCAGGTTGTTCCGGGGGGATTGCCCCAGTAATAATTGCACTGTAAGTCGCTTTGGGTAAAAGCGTCTGCCAAATGCATAAATGTAAATGAATAAATGTAAATGTCAATATATCTGGTACTTTGCTTTTCAAAGTGATTGAACATAAATATGCTTCAGTTAGTTAAATAAGTAAAACTTTATTTTAGATTCAGCTTTTAGTACTCCGTTATCATTTCAACATTCATCATCAATATTTATGTAGGAGTTTGTCCGAAAATCTCACAAAAATCAATAGTTTTGGTTGCAATATTTGGTTTTAAATGCATGAATGAATGTCAGATGTGTTACTGACTTGAATAGAAAACTAACTATCAACATGTACAGAATGTATAATGGGTTTTCTGGTATATTTGCTGGAAATCCCCACCATTAGACAACTAATATGACCACGAGTTTCAAAATTAGAGGAATAAGTTCTGTTATTTGTAATAAAACACTATAGACATTCCACATTGATCTGGCTAAATTACCTCCAAAGATGTTGAAAGTAGATTTACTGTAAAGACTCATTATTACATGTAATTTAACCGAATACATTTTCCCTTGAAGCCTTTGGCAAAACTAATTTATATTAAGCCTGTACACGCTGCACAAATATGAAGCCAAACTGGATTTGGATTGCAAAAGAAATCATAAACCTTTCATAATCATAACCCATTTCATGCCTAATAAAATCAAGTCATGTTTCCTTTAAGTTAAGATGGTCTTGATTACTTTCTTCCCACCCCCCAGGTAATTTAATTTTTTTATTATGTTTCTGCCCATATTGTGAGTGTATACCATAATTGATAATTCATCACAAATGCCATATGGCAATCTGTAGGAATTACACAGACAAAAGCAGTGATTCCTTGATAGTTGCAGCTGTTTAAACAAGAAGAAACAAGAAACACAGCACTATAAATCACTAGTATTGGTACTAATGCATAACACAACACAAAACGTGCCTAGTCAACTGTTGTTTTCAATGTTCTTACCTGTATCAGCAGGTTACGTGTCTGATAGCAGTGAATGTGTTCAAATAAAACAGGATCTGAGAATTTCTACCTAATTATCTTTCTTTTATAACCACACCCTCGTATTTCAACATTGGAGGCACATCTCCAGATGACAAACATATTCTGCAATCAGAAAAGAGAAAAAAGTGTTACTTGTTAACACAAAGAAAAAAGACTTGTGAGATGTCTAAAAAAAAAAAAAAAAGTCTCTGAGCAAAATGCTTGTTTAGGACAAAATATATTCAGGAAGGCCACCTTTTTTAGAGAACACTAAAAGCAGTGACATCTGAAGTTAAATAAAAAATGACTATAAAATCGTTCAGTTAAAAATGTAACATCCTCCATAACGTCACAATGTATCCAGAGGAGAGATCTACTTAAAACAAACATTACCGTGGGATTTTATGGTCAAATGCAAACGTCACACCCTCCTAAAACAAGAATCATGTCTGTCAAGTCAGAACAAGATAGTCATTACTTTAAGTGTTGAGCAAGAACAGATTGTGCTATTAAACAGGCCTCTGAATAATTATATTATTTCTTCATTAATTTGTTTTCCCTGTTAGAATTTATATTATGCTTATTATACTGATTCTGTTTGCTACCATGATGATGATTAATATATATTTTTGGACTATAATTACATTTTCCTGGGGTATACAAATAAATAAAATCAAATTAGGTCACAATCCCACTTAGTTCTCATGCTTTTTTTTAAAGCCCAATGTATTAAAGCCAACAGATGTCACTGTTGTATTGAAATTGTATTTGTAGACGTTTATAAAAGTGATTAGTAGAAGGCCTGTGCCATTTCGTACTTAGTTGATTTGTAAATAATTACATATAATTTGAGGTGATTTATTCCTTTAAATCTTGAAGTCCTAAAATGTAGATTTGCCAGGGAGCTGTTATCAACAAACATGTATTATATTTGTATATCATGCAGAGCTAATGGGGTAGGAAGTAAATTGGATAGACATGTCAAATTGAGCAAACCAATTTGTAATTACAAGTTTGTAAACGTAAATGTAAACCACACACACACACACACACACAGACACAAACAGACAAACACACACGCACACACACCAATCTATCACAAGCTCAGTGATGTGTTTAAGTGTAAACAGAGTGCTTCAAAAGTGTGTAAATGTAAGAATATTGTGGGTGGAAACATGTAGTTCACAGCATTAAACAGTTTTTTCTTCTGTATCAGTTTAAAGCAATCTGTTATCTCTCAGACACCCCAACATAAAGAATCATACTCTAAATACTGTCCACATACCTTACAAATAAACCTTTGGACTTTGCATAATAACAGGAACATTACTTACAGCAGGCAATTTACAGACCGATCATGACTAAAATTGACATTTATTGTTAAATGAGGTGAATTTGTACAGAAGCAATGCTTTAAATAATGAGGAAGATTTAAGATGCAACTTTTCAAGTTTACTCGCTAATAGTAACTACCCACAATGGTAAAAAAAAAAATGGTAAAATGGTCTGCACTTATATAGCGCCTTTTTAAGCCTTAATGGTATTAAAATCGCTTTACATTGCATCTCATTCACCCATTCACACACCAATGGCAGCAGACCTGCTATGTAAGGTGCTAACCTGCCATTGGGAGTAACTTGGGGTTCAGTGTCTTGCCCAAGGACACTTCGGCATGTGGAGTCATGTCGGCAATGCAGCACGTGCTGTCAGCACACTTAAACTATACAAAAAGTGGCATCTTTAATTCATCACTTTAAAATCAACACAGCTTAAAATATTAAACTTACTAGTTTGTTGTTGGACGATTAGTGGAGCATCCTGTCCCATTTGTAGAATATGTGTCTATGATGGACTTCTGTCTGCTTGTTTTACAGCCGTCGTCTTCAGTCAGTCATTTAAATGCTGCCAAACAGCTGATTTTAGTAGCTTTTATAATAGATACGAGCCTGGTAGTTAGAATTCCTCTGTTATACTTTGGAATTAGTGTGTTTAAGCTTCAGTTTTACGTGAATTGAAAGTTCATTTTCAGTTTGTACACCTGGCCATTAAAGCACCACAGGGTCAACCTCCGTAACCATAGCAACAGCTCCAGTACCCACACAGGCATAAGAGTTTCAACAATTACAACAATTTTCCCATTTAGGCTTACAAAATCTTCAGACAAACTCTTTTATATTTTTATGTATGGGATTTTATATATTTTTTTATATTTTATATAATATTTTTGCCACATGTAAATAAAGCATTTCACAGTTTTTAACTGTGGATTCTAAATTCTTATAGTTAAATTAACGGTGATATTTTTAATCGTGGTTAAGAGTGAAACCGTAAAATCATGCCATCCCTAATTCAATGCATACTCTTAAATATGTATACACTGTATCATATCAAACATTCAGAAAAATCATTAGGGTTAATCTTTCAGAAATATTTGACCCTTTCAGAAAATTACAATTCTTACGTGCTCATCTGATCTGCTTTCCTCACCATGAAAAACAACTGATCATTTCTATAGATGCCTTTAACATTTTCACTGACTCCACATATGACTCATGTTATATTTCGCATTAATCTAAATTAATACAAAAGTTATGAGTGTATAACAGAATTACAGACCAAAATTGCACGTTGTCAGCAACTGACTGTCTTGTGAGTTTTATTCCTGCAGGGGGCGCTTGACGCTCCGAAAACCGAATCCTCCACTCATCCGAATTTAAATCTAAGAACGCTGTATATCCATTTGGAGACATTTTACACTGGATAGTTATTTTTAATAAAAACTGATAATTGCAAGGATTTATACCTGTGAATGAAAATCCACCTCGGCATTATCTAAAAAAAGCATTTTTTTAAATCCTCATCCAGTAATAACAAACGACTGTGAGTTCACATACATCCTGGCCAGTGCTGAGAAAAGTAATAGATACCATGTGACACTGCCGTCTAGTTGCGTGATACCAACTCATACAATATGACAGACTAACAGCCATGCAATTGCAAGGTACAAAATTATTTTCAGCTTTGATAAAAATATATAAAAAAGGGCAGATACATGATTGGGGGGGTGGGTCAAACTACAAACAATTCAGTTACGAGCCATGAGGTTTAAACACTACACCACTACACACAGATTATGCAGACAGTTTTCAGATATTTGCACAAGGTCAGCCACCACAACCTGTAATGGATACATTTTGGTTATGTTTCATGAGTTGGCGTATTTCTGACAGTTTTTCATAAATGTTTGCGATCTTGCCACATCTTTTTTTGCAACCACTTTCCATACATGACACGAGAGGTGGTGCAAAAGTGATGCACCATGTTAGTGTTAGTTCCGTGTTAGTGATGGCTAATAAAACTCAGAAAATTTACTAAATAAAATGGTTTGCATTTCTCTAAGAGAGTGTTATTTTGCCATAACATATTTTAACCATGAATATGGTCTTAAATGTCTTAAATATGGCCACATGGGAACACGCAGCTACCTTTTGATAGTTGAAGTTTTTATCATGGCTGAAAAGGAGAGGATTCACACAGAACTAGAATAATAAGCCACTACATTCTTTAAACATGAATAAAAGAGATTGTTAAGATGCCGCAACACCTGTCAAATGCAATTTTATTATCAAAGGAAGCCTACCATACAAATACACTTTGGGAAGTTCAAAAAAACCATTCAAAATCCTCTTGTCTCAAAAATCTGAGGTGGCACGTGTCCCCTCACTCTGATGGGGCATGACACCTCTGGTGGCAGTAAAGTGTTGACAGAGAACATTTCCTGGTTATTCAAACTCCTTATTTAAGCATTGCATAGCTTGTCTTAGAAATGCATATTAAATGCTAGCCCCTGGTAATATTCTTCCCATTATATAAATGTTTTTTTCAAATAAAAAAAATAAACAATAAAAATCAGGATTGACAGATGAAAGTCAACATGAAATAAAACATTACCCTATATTACCTTCTTTACCTGCGTTTCTGGTCTTATTGTGCATTATTCATTGGTGCATGATATTCCAAAAAAAAAAAAAAAAAAAAGGTTTTCCTATTTACTTACATAGTGTTTTTCATAGTGTGAAAATTGCTCACAGGATGTAACTGAAGCCTTCTGGTTTGAAGATAAAGAAAATCGGTTGGGGGGCCCCAAAGATGTTTTTCTGCTCAAAACACGATAGAAACAGGATATGAATTATTTTAGCCACGCCTTGTGAGACCTATGCAAGCGGGTGCAAGCTCAAGACACATCAGTTGCTCTGCAGACTGACTCGGCTTGTTATTTCTAATAATAAAGTCTAATTTTCTGGCATTAAAACCTAAGAATTGGAGTGTGATTCCGCACAGAAGGGGGGAAAAACCACAACAGTACATATCTCATTAATGACTTGTTTTTTCATAGCAGTGTCCAAAGCATGAAATAAAATATGATTGAGTTGCGGTCCACCCACTCTGATCTAAAAAATAACCCTTTAATGTATTAGATTACTCTGTGGATTGTTGGTGTGTTTGTGTTCTAGCCCAGTCTATTAAATATTGCCTATATTATCAGTGCTCACACACTGCCAAAGTTTTCTTAGAACTGCATAAATAAATGTTAATTGATGCACAAGCATTTTATCAATTATGAAAGTTCATGAAGACAATCTTTTGATACTTGACTTGACAAGGCCGTGCCTGGAGAGTTTACAGTTTAAAGGTTAGTTTAAAGTGGGAATGTTAAGGCCTCTGTACTTAGTAAGTAAATGAGCTGTTGATGGTTACATGCCAAGTGTCATTTTTTTACTTGGGAAGTTTAAGGAGGGATTTGAAGGAATGAATGTCTTGCTAGGAAGTTGCTAAGATGTTCAGGGTGGTTGTTTGGGCTTTGCCAGGCTATTGTTAGGGTGTTCTGACTGAATGTAAATGTGTTGCTAAGTGGTTACAAGGAGATGGATGGATGGATGGACAGATAGATAATCCTTGAAATGCTATGTGTGACAGTGATGAATGACACATGACTGCCTGTCATGAACCATCAGTGTAGGTTGCCATGATGATGATAATTAATGACATGTTCCACTGCTAGTAAGATCTTCTAATGAGTGAGTTACAGTAGAGATCAGAGGAAAAGAGTGACTCCTGTAATTTCATCTCCCCAGACAGCAGATACACAGTCTTTTCAAGATCAAATGAACATCGTTGCTGGAACATCTTCCAAGATACAATGAACCATATCCTCTCTGTCTGTCTGCCTGACTTTATTCTATCCATCCATCTGTCATCTTTATATATATTCATGAATGCCTTGCATTTTTTTCTTTTTTCGTAATTAAAAAGAAACACACACACACACACACACACACACACACACACACACACACACACACACACACACACACACACACACACACACACACATGTTGTGTTTCCATGTTTTATGGGGACTTTCCATAGACATAATGGTTTTTATACTGTACAAACTTTATATTCTATCCCCTAAACCTAACCCTACCCCTAAACCTAACCCTCACAGAAAACATTCTGCATTTTTACATTTTCAAAAAACATAATTTAGTGTGATTTATAAGCTGTTTTCCTCATGGGGACCGACAAAATGTCCCCACAAGGTCAAAAAGTTCGGGTTTTACTATCCTTATGGGGAAATTTGGTCCCCACAAAGTGATAAATACACGCTCACACATACACACACACACACACACACACACACACACACACACACACACACACACACACACACACACACACACACACACACACACACTTTTTATTATGAAGCATTTTTGTACCTTGACATTAATTTTTCAAAGTGAAAACCTCAGAGTCTCCTAAATGGTCATGTCATGTGATTAGCAGGAATGAGTGAATTTTTTTGTATTTTATTAAACAGCAGAAAACAAACAAGAAAAACAAAACTCTAACGGGGGAGAGGAATAAACTAAATATAAACCAGAAAAATATATATACAGGAACACAACAGGAAGGAAGGAAGGAGGGAATGAATGATCGACCCAACAGACAAACAAGCTCACAAAACAATCTGACCAATACAAGAGGGAAGAGGGTGACAGGTGAAGAAAATTAATATAACAAGGACTAAACTGGAGAGTGATGAGATTAATGAGGAGGCGGGGTCAGGAAAGCACATGGCAGGCAAACACAAAGCCAAAGATAACACACTAGACTACAACATACACGACTGCCCATGTTGATGAAGGACCAACAAAGCCATGTGCATTCACACAACACACAAGACTAACAGAACAGCGCATGGCAAGTGGACCGAAACTGAAGCCATGCATTCACAAAAGACAAGACATGGAGCATGAGTGTCCGGATCCCAACCCAGAACAGAAACCGAACAAGGTTGATGAGTCAGGACCCAGACACCATGCTCGGCGCATGAAAACACAGAACCTGGCCATTGGATTGAGCAAAAGGCTGCTGGGAACTGGACAGGCTCGTCGACAGAAACGGGAAACTGGACAGGCTCGTCGACAGAAATGGGAAACTGGACAGGCTCGTCGACAGAAACGGGAAACTGGACAGGCTCATCGACAGAAATGGGAAACTGGACAGGCTCGTCGACAGAAACGGGAAACTGGACAGGATCGTCGCCGGTCACAGGGATCTGGACGGACATGTCGACAACTACGTGGTGTATTTTATGGTAATTTGTTTGAGCCAGAGCATATTCCAAAACTCCATTTGTGTCCCATTGGAAAACAAAATTAAAGTTTTATGATTAAGCAATCGTTTAACTAAACATGTTAATCATTTTAAAGTTTAATCTTAAAATCTTAAAAAAGTCATAAAATACTTTGAAACAAGTTGAATACAACAATCATATAGAACAGAAATTAACTTATTAAAATTAAATTATAATTAATTGCACAAATTCAATATTCATAGATTCAATAAAAATTTATTTGTAAATCTAAGTTATTCATACGTAAAATGATTATGTTTTAGATGCTATCAATACATCTGTACGGTTCAGTATAATAATTCAGTGTCTATGCAAACCACACTTCATGTAAAAATAAAAGTATGTACAATTATGAATACTCATGAAATCTGTATAAGTTCAATACTGTCACCGTATTTGATGTTGTACATTCATTCAATTTTATGTGTGCCATAAAAATAGGACTGTATATAAATAACATCATTGGAAAGTTAGGAGATACTGCCCTGCAATGACAAAACACAGTAACTACACAATTAGTTTTGTTATGACCGTTCTTAAAGTTATGATCAGAATTGGTTCTATTTAGACAATGATCTGTCCACAACTCCTGGATGGGACCGCGACTGTGTTAGCATATCAATTGCCTCGTGTTGGATGGACAACACCGCAACGGTAGCATTTATAAACCGCTAAGGCGTCTTTTGCTCATGTCGCAACTCGCCCGCCATCTCCTCCTCTGGAGTCAGTGGCGACTGAGGTCACTGCGGGCCACTCACATCCCGGGCAACCTCAGCGCTACAGTGGACATGCTGTCATGGCAGGTGATGCTCACTGGAGAGTGGAGATTCCACCCCCGTGTGGTCCAGCTGATTCGGAGTAGGTTCAGCAAGGCACAGATAGACATGTTTGCTTCCCGGGAATCCTCCCACTGCCCACTCTGGTATTCCCTGACAGGGGCCCCCCTCGGCACAGACACGCTTAAACAGAGCTGGCCCCAAGGGCTGCGCAAGTAAGTGTTTCCCCCAGTGAGACTACTTGCACAAACCTTGTGCACGATCAGGGAGGACAAGGAGCAGGTCATCCTCTTGGCCCTGTACTGGCACACCCGGACTTCGTTCTAGAACCTCACACTCCTTGCGGTGCCCAGACCTCTGGAACCTCCATGGGAAACGGAAGTCCTAAGTGGCCTACCACCAGCGGTGGTAGACATGATCACTCAGGCCAGGGCTCCCACTACGAGGCAGCTTTATGCCCTGAAGTGGCTTTGTTCACAAGTTGGTATTCTACCCGAAGAGAAGACCCCCAGAGATTTGCAGTCGGGTCAGTGCTTTCATTCCTGCAGGAGAGGCTGGAGGGACGGCTTTCCCCCTCCACCTTGAAGGTGTATATGGCCACCATAGCGGCACACCACGACACAGTGGATGGTAAGTCCCTAGGGAAGCATGTCCTGATCATCAGGTTCCTGAGAGGCGCCCGGAGGCTGAATCCTCCTAGGCCATGCCTCTTCCCCACATGGGATCTCTCCATGGTCCTCCTGGGCCTTCGGAGAGTCCCGTTTGAGTCCCTAGAGTCAGTCGAGCTGAAAGCCCTCTCCTTGAAGACGGCCCTCTTGACCGCACTCACCTCCATCAAGAGGGTTAGGGACCAGCAGGCGTTCTCTGTCAGCGCCACCTGCCTGGAGTTCGATCCAGAAGACTCTCACGTGGTCCTGAGACCCTGACTGTGCTATGTGCCCAAGGTTTCCATGACCCCTTTCAGGGATCAAGTGGTGAGCACAAATAAATATTGGCACAAATATTAGCATAAGTAGGCCCCAGTCGAATATAATACTCTGTGAAGAGAAAAAAACATAGAGAGAAAATGCCACATCTGGCCTGCTCCCATGCTAGTTACGTGAAGACAGAAGTGACCGAAGCTTGAAATTAAAATCCCACATCAGTTATGCAGTTGAAGTCAGAAGTTTACATACACCTTAGCCAAATACAGTTAAACTGAAGTTGAAGTTGTCGATCTGGTAGTGCTGGAGCAGTTCATCTCCCAACTTACTTGAGGCATGTCCGAGTGAGTCCAGTGCCCCCGGCCCGGAGTCACTGGAGGAGGCCGTCCAGCTGGCAGAGGTCTACATGGTGGCATTTCCAGGAGGTAGTGAAGCAGTGTTTTCTTCTCTCTCTCCTCTCTCTCCACCCCCTGTGTCTCATGTTTCCCCCCTCCTGTCCCCCTCAGTTTTGCCCAGTTCCGGCTCCTCAGAAGTGGGGAGGAGCCCCGCCCAAACACTACCCCTGGTCCAGAGGGTGAGGTGTGTGCATGGTTACATCCACAAGTATCCAGTTGTTACCACTGATATACGATTCAGTGGAAAAAGCATAGAGCCGAGGCTGTGGTTAATTCCTGCCTCACCCATCCACTAATTTTGGGGACCAATTGCCCTGGTTTTAAAAATGTTTTGAGGGAAATTTGTGTGGATGGGTCCTGCAAAATAGTGTCATGGCGTGTGATGTGTAATGCTGTTGTGGGGGAGGCAGTGCCAGGGCTGTCGACGTCTGCTCCGTGTTCTGATGACACAGATGGGGGAATTCCCATAATTGGGGGTTTCCTTGAGGGGGATTTCCCTCTGGAGCAGTCGCCCTCTGCCATAGATCGAGGTCCCCTTCGGAGAATTGGCAAGGACCTTGTCTGGCTAATGGAGCGGACTGTGCACGGGCATCGCTTTGTATTAGTTCTGGTGGAATATTTGGTGGATCTGGTAGAATTTGCTCCAAGTGCAAGAATGTCAACACCAACTGTACGACAGGGGTTCTCAAATATGGGAATTCGCGCAAGGAGATGAAGCTCCAAATTACTCGCCAAGTGGCATGGACCCTTTGAGGTCACGCAACGAGTTGGAGATCTCGATTATGAAGTTAGGCAAATGTATATACAGGCGAAGCCTGTAGCCTTGGCAACAGTAGTTCCAGAGAGGATGGAGCTCGGGTCAGAGGTATCTCCCAAACCAAATTCATTCACCCCGTTCCCTTGAGGAGACCACCCCCCACTGTCGCAGCTTACAGAAATTGCCTGGTTGCAAGCGGAATTCGCGGACATGTTTTCACCCCTACCCAGTCGTATGAACCACATAGATTTCCATATCGAGACCACCCAGGGGTGGTGGTTCGTAACCGTTTTTTTCCTTTAACTATCCCGAGAATATCCAGAGAAAAGACTGCTTTTTCCACACCATTCGGATTACACCAATTTGTGATGTTCGGTTTGTTCGGAGCCCCAGCCACGTTTCAGCGCCTCATGGACAAGATCCATGTGTGAGTGGTCATGTGTCTGTCTGTGGTAGAGGGAAAGCGGTAAGGCTCATCACCTGGGCTGTAATTACTCTAACACCTGTCTCTCATTATAGTGATGAAGGAGGGAGACCAGATAAGGCTTGCCAGAATGGCAGAGGAGAGTGAGAGAGTTGCCCAGAGCAACAGATCTTTCAGAGAGAGAAAGCTATTTTGAGTTGTTAACCAGAGCCGTTTGTGCGTGTGTGTGTGTGAAGCTAAACTGTAGAATAAACACTCAACTGTTCGCAGTCTCTTGACTCCTCCATTGCCCACAAACCTATCTTTATTACAGTATGTTATTTAATAAACTTTTTTTGCCTATTTAAAAAGTTAAATATCACTAAAATTAAATCAAATGCATGTTTCCTTCATGTTTTTGGATTAAGTAAACATTGCTTTAAATAGGGCCCTTTACAGTATATAAACAGTTTTGTTGAAATGTTTTTATTGAATTCCATGTTTTGAAGTTTAATTTAACTTCAAATTAATTCATACAACTTTAATTAAATAAAAACTGCATATATATATATATATATATATATATATATATATATATATATATATATATATATATATATATATATATATATATATATTTCTGTCACAATTTGAATCAAGCTTTTGTTTTTACATGTATTAAACATACATAAGTATTTTTAATTTGTGTGTGTTTTTGCTGGTAGCTTTACATCTCTGGATAAGAAGTTTTTTAATGCTGCATTCCAGCCCTCTCTGAATTCTGTATTTTCCCACCTCTGACTTGAAAATATGTGAATACGGGGTAGATCGATGAACCTCGACTTCAGTGTGTAGTGTCATTTGACATAATTTCCAAGAATCCATGACCTAAATCAGAGCTGGGTTTTGTGAAATATAAAAACTTTCACTGCAGGAAATGTCTGCATATGCAATATACAATAACGTACAAGATGACGTTAAGAGAAATTGTTTGTATACTATTCAATGCCTATATTTTAACTTATTTTGATCATGAAGTAGCTACTAGATAGCCGGCTAGCAAGCATCTGGAAGACTGTGCAAGTGTTTACAGATTTGGCATGTGTTCGTATGACTATGACATGTGATTGACTGGAATGCACTGAGGTCGTACGTTGGAAATTTCAACTCCGATATTCCCACCTACGACTTTGTCTGGAACGCATCTTAAAGCCCAGTGAGATTATTAAAGTGCAAAATGTTGCAAAGTAATTATACAAACAATGTCTGGAGGTACTACGTGCTTCACAATGAATAAGCGCTCTCTTCTGTCACCTATTACAACACGCACAGCTCACATAATGTGGTGATTTAAGCATATGAGCAGCTTCACACTCAAAGCCACTAGCACATGCATAAAATATATTTATTAAAATAAATCAAAACCATTAGCAGTTAAAAAGTCACTCTAGGACAACGGTTTTAATTAGACTAATTGTGCATACATTTATTCCAAACACATTCTTGCAAGTGCATTCGAAGGCAGTCTTATGTCAGTCAGATGGCATGTGGATATCGAATATTGTGACATCTTTTTTATTCTAGAATCGACTTGGTACCAAAGCACCGGCACGGTGCTTTTGGCGTCCCTAGTAAACACATTTGAATTGATACAAAAAAGTCTGATGGGAGATGGCTTTTATCACTAATTCGGCAGAATGGGGTTGATGTCAGGGTACTGGAGCATTCGGTAGCAAAAGTCCCGGGTGATCATATTGTGGCGGCAACTTTTTGCATGGGCAAGGACCACTCATGTCTTCTTTAGGAAATGTCATTGTGCCAGTGCAGTGCTGAGTGAACATTAGCTTTGACTGCTTGAGGTTTCACTTGAGTGGCCTCCCGACAAGGGTTCACATTGAGCTTGTGGCCTGTCTGCTCACTGGAGTGGAAAACTAGACTTCCTGCAGGGTTATCCTCTCCTGTCTAACCTGTCATTCATAAAACACACACCACCACCGCCTCCCGACTGCCTTTTAAAGGAATGAGCTTTATTTGTTTATATCTCAGAGGCATTTGCCTTTTTGTGTTTCAATGCATGTCTATTTGTGCCACTTGGATTATTATTCATGCAGTGTGAAACTATTAAATATGAAACTATTAAAAATGTGAACACAGCCGTAGACATGTGTCTACTTACAGTTGTCTTTGCACCTTAAACTAGGATAGGAAAAATTTAATTTGACTAAAATAATAAATAAAAATAAAGCTGCTGATTCTGCTTATATAAATTCAGATTTATTCAGTATTATGGAGCCTCCAGAATCAGTGCAATGCCATGATAAGAACAAGTTGACTTTGTCACTGTCAAACTTCTCGTGAGAACTTGAAGGCAACACAAGCTCTCATGCAAGAATCTACTACTCACTTTCACGACCTGAGCTATTGAGTATTGAGCAAGTGGATTAACAAGACAGTCATTAAGAATTAGTGATCTTTGCCCGAGGAATGAAAATTAAATTTGAGAGTATATCAAGGCCGATTCTATTGCACCATTTACAGTGAGTCATGGGAGTGGGTGGTCGCTGCAGAGCTCTTTTGACTTGGATTGTTTGTCGCAATTCCCTGATTCTCTCACTTTAAATTTTTTTTTTAATTATTATTAGTGTTTTTTTACCTCATGATCTTGGATAGTGATAATCTTCACCAGGAATTTTGTTATTAAACATAATGTTTGTGTTTTTTAAATGAAATTGAAATAACTGACTGGTGGCTTCAATAGAAGCATATACAATCGATTAACAATCTCGGAGCTCACAGTAGGTCTGTCTTTAAAGGGATCATGAAATGCTATTTTTAAAAATAATAGTATTATCTTCCCTGATGTCCACTGATAATGTCAGTCATTTTTTTATAATACATTCTAATTTTCCACCCTGTTTCTGGCCCTCTGTCTGAAACACCTTTAAAATTAAATGTAAACGCCCACTGTTCTGATTGGCTTACATCATGCAGCCCCTCATATTCAGCCTGTAGATGCTCACAGACATTGGTGCACTGAGGCGCAAAGCCAGAAACTCATCCAAACTGTCATTTAAATACATCAACAATAAAAATAGGGCAGACAGGCACAAGAACAGCAAGCACAGCTGCTGAATGAAACTGAATGGCATCTCTGTTTCTGAAATGTAACTTGACACAGTGTCTTTTAAAAGCAGCACGATAAACATGACAATGGTCAACGATGTCTGTGTAATGCATGTTATATGCATTAACGAAAAACTTCAAAATAGTCAAAATGGGTCCCCTTTGGTGCTCAGAATCATTTAATCACATTAGGCCTGTCTCTCTCCCTCTCTGTGTACAACAGGAACTGAGTGCCAGTGGGCGGGGCTAAGGGTGCAATGACAAATGTTGTAGGGCATGTAAATACAACTGAGCAATGTATCATGTCATCACGAACACACAGTTTTCAAAACGCAACATTTCAAACATGTGGGAACTATAAATGCTCTTTTTACACTGGGGAGGAAGTTTTGTGTTCTGAAATTTAAAGTATGTTTTTATGATGTGTTCTTATATGTCTAAATATCAAGGAAAATGTGAGTTTCCATTTCATGATCCTTTTAAAGGTTTATAAGTTAGCATTAATGATCAATTCCCAAATGGAAAACGTGAATAGGCATTTTTAATTCCTTGAATCAGACCAATGGCTGAAACGTAAATGACCTTAGTGACGTCAGCAGAAAAGGAAAGTTTTGTGTTGTTTTGCTATTTTGACAAATACGACGACACAATTGTATTTCTTTTAAATAACATGCACTGATGAATCGTGCTCAATAAAAGCAGGAATGTGAAGTAAATAACTGTGATTTCAAGTTGACTAAGTTTTCAGCCAGTGCATTTAATGACACAAAAGTTTTTCTTCACCATTCATTATTTGTCTCATTTATTTACACTTTTATCTTCACCTAATTCCAGTCCCCTAATGCAGACACAGAGAATGTGGAAAATAAATGCAGTTCATAAATCTCTCCCTTTCTCTCTCTCTCTCTTACTCCCTTAGCGACAGTGCTTGGCTCTTATCTTGTCTTCTTTAGCGTCACAAGAGCATGGGGAAGGAGAGTCCTTGTGACCGAAACATCAAAGAGAGAGAGAGAGGGGGAGAGGGAGAGAGGCGTGATGCAGCATCAGTGAGCTGCAGTAGGCAGAGGACAGCGGCAGCAGTAGCAGTGGCTGCCGTTCTCTATTGTTCAAGCAGAGCATTCTCCTTATCGCTCCAGCCAACCAGAGGGGCAGAAAACGAGGAGATCTTCCACATACACCGTTCCTTTAGGGAACACTATCTCAAGAGGCACACAAACTCTTCAAGTTGATTCTTTGCTCTTGTTGGGGTGTCTGTTTCTCCTAACCGAGTGGATTTTACCCGATTCAGGGGAGCCATGGGACTTGGGGTTAGGGGTGCAAGGACAGCGTTCCTGTGTTTATGGAGGTTATTTGTACTGCTTTGTGGATTCTGGACCACTCGCTCCCAAACGACAGGGGACGGGAAGTCGTTGTACTTCTGGGAGACAGGTATGGCCATTTCAATAAGTGTCTTGATGGATAGATCGTGGGGTGTGAAGGTTCCAGACATTACCTCTGTTTTGTCTATGTATACTAAGTTACAATTGGTTTTTATTCTGAGTCGAAGAATAAGGACAAGTGGAGGGCTTCAGTCTCACTTCCAAACAGCATGGCAAAGAGTATTTGAATTATTTCTCAGCATTCTGGTATCTGATTCTCAAAGTCTGCACATCAAAGAACATGTCCCCTTTTCAACATAGTAGGCTGGCTTAATTTCCCCATGTAGATTGTTTGAGTTAACAGCCATATCGTTATTGTTGTAAATCATGATAATAATATGGACTAAGCAAAATGGTGCAAATTAATACATGTTTTTGATTTGTAATCATGATTTTGGTCACGATCTTGCTATGTCCTCTTTCAGAACACAGTGATTTTTTTTTCTTTCTTCAAATTAAAATCAACATAAATTATATTCTGTTAAACAAATAATACTATGACGTATAAATACTTTAAAATTGAAATAATATATCATTATTTTTTCCACAAGTAATAAATATCAGTGATCTTACTAATTCTAGATTTTTTCCTTTAATAAAGACGTTTTGTAAAAGTAACCTAAAAGTCCATATGCTGTACTACACAATATGCAGCACAACTTAGTTGCTGGACATTGCTTAATAAAGCAAAACATTCAAATCAGAGCTACATTTAAAAACCTGTATCTGTTCAGTAACAGGCTAAATGGACAGTTTAAATTGTTGGTGGTCAGAGACGCAAGTCAATGTGCTCTTGTCACTTGTGTTGGTGAATTTTTTAGAGAGGATATAACAGCATAAGGAGATTATAGATGCCAGCGGGATTTATACTGTGAAAACTCCCAGTACATGCATGCAGAGAACCAGAGCAGCAGGCAAACATAACCTTCATATTTCCCTCCTGTAAGTCAGTAATTACACATAATTTGCACATTTCATTGAAATGCTTAAAATGCAGAGACTTTCTGGGACGGGCTGTTGTATAATTGTGGCACCTCTGTGGCATTTTAGTTGTGGAAGGACCCACGTTGTGACAATTTTATGGCCAATCTGAAGCATCACTCTGGATGTGATAATGTTACCTCGTGTTGTAGTGTGCTCAAGGGGAAGGAAATTTCATTTTGACATATGATGTACTGTATGCATAATTAATCTGACCATAAAAGAGCTTGGGCTTCAACCTGTGGGGAATTGTCTTACATCATTTTTTATTGGCTTCACAGGAGAATAATAAATCTGCTGTCTAGGTCTGATATGCTCTCATGATGGAGATGTTCATATACAGTAACAGGCTCTGAAACACAAGTATCCTATAATATCCAGAGGAATAAAGTGACGTTCCTATGATCCAAAAAAACATTTTCTTAATCAGTATTTTGTCTTGTTTTCAGTAAAAGTTTCTACATCCTTAAATCAAGATTGTGTCAAGATAAAATGTGTCAGATTTGAGAATATATCTTGAATTCTTCTTATTTTTCTTTCCCCATTGGCAAATAGTCTTTTCTTGTTTTAAGAATAAACCTCATTACATTTTGTTAGATTTGTGCTTCAAGGTAAAGTGTGAGTCCCCAACCAGCCCAACACCGCAACACTGTCTTAACCAATGGCATGAGTTTGGGCACAGGTCTGTCTGTGTGTCCAAATATTGGAAGACAGGTTGAGAAAATTATATTCTCTGAAATCAAGTCTAATGCAATTTGGCTTCTCAAGTAAATTCACCTTGTTTTTTTTTTTTCAGTGTAAGATATCTGAATGATCTTTATAAGCCTTATACATCTACACAAGCTGTTTAAGCTTTGACTTATTCTAAATGGCCATGTGTTTCTCCTTTCAATCGATAAACCTGGCATGCTCATTTGTGCTTTTATTTCTTACAAGCAGTCTGAATTAAATGGCACGATGAGCTCCATCCATTTCCCTCCGTCTTAGCTGTCTAAATGCAGGTTTGATGCTAAAATATCCCTGGCGCAAGTCTGTCTATTCCTCTCTATTGCTTAGTCTCCAATTAGAAGCAGTGTTTTATTTATTTCATCAATATACACTCTGGGCTGCTCTTTTTGACCCACACCGCATCAGATCCCAGCCTGGCTCCCATGTGTCTCAAACAAGGCTAATATTGACTGAGGAAGGATTCTTAATTAATGAGGGTATTTATGGTCCAAAATTGACTGCTTGGGTTACAGTAACCTTGACTTGTATTCTTGATTAAATAGAGAGATGCATTGGAAACTAAGAGGAATCATGTTTCATTCGATTTGTTGAGGGATTATATTTGAGTCCAAGATTTCGAATACTTTCAGCACTGGTGGATACAGTTTTGTTTTAGATGAGGAAGTAATGGCAAGTGTTTTGGTTAATCACCTGATTAAATGAACAAATTCAGCTTTACTTTTCTTCCTTTTCCATCTCAAATATAAACAAACATATTAAAGGTGATGTGTGTATTTTTTGTTAAAATATTACCTCCTATCCTAGTTTAGTAATCAGAGACAACTATTAGTAAATCAATTGTAGGTTGATTACATTGTGGCTGTGTGGCACTTTTAAAACATCTCTTCCTTTGTTTCAGTATCCTAGCCAGCCTGACATAACAGACTGGCGCGAGTTTGGAGCAGGACTATCTGTTTGTTCAACCTATGGCCGATGTGGCGAGTGTTTGGGAAACCAATTATTATTTAACTTATCATTATTTTTGCAATTCCGTTTTGTAGACACCTCACCTTTAACTATCGCCAACAGAGACAGTGCTGATTTTTACACTTGGTTCAATTGCTTGGTCTGAACCTGAGTTTAATTAATGGAGAACCTCATTTCACATTATAATATTTAGTTCCAAAGCGTCCTAAAACAGCTTTCACACCATCCAAATGAACTGAACTCTGATGTCAAATGGTCCTTTTTTTTTAAAGCACCATTAGAATGTATATTCCTTAAGTCAATAGAATAAACACATTCTAAACTGACTTTGGCAACTGGGACTGTTGCAGCTCTTCTCTTTAGCCAAAAGCATCTTGTGCACCATTTATTTATGGGCTGGAGACGTTGCTCTGAGCTCTAGCCATGTTTTCCTCTTGTGATTCCACGAGATCCAAAGTGCACGTTAGGACAAGCATTACACAGCCAAGCTTAGAAAGCACAGACAATTTAAAAGCGGGGATGTCTGTTCTACCGGTTTCATCGTGGATCCATAAGCTTAATCCATATATTCTATAACTTATTAGTAAGGTTTAAGCTACATTATTATTACATTATTGGTACAGTCTTAAAAAAAAGGTGGTTCCCTATCTGTCACTCACTCGAAGTTGTGTCCTCTTGGGAGCCCCAAACACATCAGATCTTTGAAAAAAGGCCAATGAGAGTTGGCGAGTGGAATTTGCATGCCACTCCCCCAGATATATGGGTATAAAAGGAGCTGGCTCGCAACCACTCATTCAGATTTTTTCTTCAGAGCCGAGTGGTTGATTCAGCAGATATCTGTTCTTCTCTGCCAGTCCATTCACCTCGAAAGAAGTGAATTGCTGTTGGATATACATCACATTTCAGTGGCTTTCTCTCCTTCTGCATCGGTTGCTGCAGAGTACACCCCTGGGGGCTTCGACAGCTTAAACGTGTTTATATATTCCTGCAAAAAGAGTAAATTTCCTCTTAATTTAGCAAACACATTTTTTACTTTATTTTTTATTATTCAACAAAACAGCTCCACCTCTGATGGCCATGATCGCTGCCTCACATGTCTGGGCAGTAAACACTTTGAGGAAGCATTCGTGGATGGTTCATGTTCTCATTGCTAGAACATGACCGTGGCAACGTTGCGGCCGTACCCCGCGCCGGGCCTTCTACCTACGGGTATGAGTAATCCCCCATGGACCGCTCATTCCCCAACATGCTCGTTCATTCCAGTCCATCGCCCTGATCGGCCTATTTGGCGACACCGCCAAGGACTTTGCCCAGCAGTTCTCGGCGGTGAAGAAACAGACTGAGACGATACAGCACATCTTGCCCCAGCACAGCTCAAGATTGCATACCCCATCTGTTCACCGAGGGTGTCCCCCTGTGGTAGTGAAAGCCCAGGCGGCTCCGCCCCAGGCCGAGGCAAGTCCTCGGCCCCGGTGTAGAGCCCCCCCGCAGGAAGCTGATGTCCCCCGCTTAACGGCCCATGTAGGAAGACGTCGGCCGGAACCCTGGAGCTGGTGACCAGACCACTCCATCCCCAGTGGAGGGCCGGGAGGAGAATCTTGCGTTCCCTTTTGTTTTGTGTTCGCCACACCCAGGGCAGGCTGCGGTGCCCACATTGTCAAAAAAGAGTGGTTTCCTCTCTCCTTGAGTCACACAGCCAGTGCCTACAGCTACCGTTATCATGGCGACCAGACACCGAGCACTGGCAGCCAGGGCCCTGCGAACATGGTCCCCCTGCCTTTGCATGCCAGGCCGCATCACCAGACAGCCGGTTGTGACGAGTCTCGAGGATGGCCCAAAAGGGCCTTCACCTCAGTCGCTGACCTGCCCTATGCCAGGTACGCGGAGCAAGGTTAGTGCTTCAAGGTTTCCCTCAGCGCAGCCACCTCAGGACGAAGCAAGGCTCCTCAACTTGGCATTTCCTTCTCCCCCCTGTCGCGAGGCCCCACCCACAGGTATGTAAGATACGATTGTCCCCTTAGTGCCCCTTGGACGTATGGCTAGCGCTTTCCAACCCATCGCGTTGGCTGGCCAGGACCGTCTTACTTGGCTATGATTCGGTTCAGCGGCATCTGCTTCACTTCGGTGAAGATCGAGAATGCCGCCGTCCTGCGTGCGGAAATCATCGTGCCAATGAAAGGCGGTGGGTTGCGGGCAGTCTTGGACCTGTGAGTTCTAATCCGGGCCTTGCACAGACTTGCGTTCAAGATGCTGACGCAGAAGCACATTTTGGCTTGTGTCCGGCATCAAGATTGTTAAAACTGCATGTAACGAATATTAAACAATACAACACACAAAACAAACCCTAATCTTTGTATATGGTGTATTATAAGTGCCGGCAGCCTGACTGCGAGTGTAGCAATGGTTTGAGTGTTATGAATGTGCGTGCTTGTGCTTATGTGTGTCTCATTCACAGACGCTTGCTACAGCGTTCATCTGTGACAGTTCCACGGTATAACTAATTAAACGTGCCGTTTAAAGTTGCGCTTGGACTTGTTTTAATCACAATGCAGCGATGTAAGTAACGACGTGCTATTTCTCACATTTTGTTTATGATTCATTAAGTAATAAGCAATAACAATAGCCCCCATGTGTGAAGTTTATTCAACATTTAGGAGTACACTAGTATATAGATGACATCAAAGCTTAAAGACATACACTAAAAGTAACAAAACTGTCATTCTGATTTCATGTGTTCTGGAGGAGTGTATTGCATTCAACTCATTGGCTCTACTCACTGCATCACAATCAATGGGAACAGTTAATGCAGACTGAACTCTTGTGTGTGGCCCATGCCTCAACAGGGTTTATCCACTCTTAGCGCAGAGATTACAGAGATTACGCAGGATTCATCTCTTGTCTCCTGATCACACAATCTCCCAGGAACAAATTTGTGCTGTCAGAGCTACTCTTCACACCATGCTACCTCTGTATTATAATAAGGCTTGTGAAGGGACATGCAGGTTGCCTTCTGTCAAGATCTCAGCCCAACACACCGTTTCACTTTACATAAGTACTTGACTCTTAAGGGCACCCAAATATTACAGTTTATTCATTACAGTATTTTTTGTCTTGTTTTGCAGTAAAAATATTCCATTGGCAAATTGCTTTCTTGTTTTTAACATAAACCACACAAAATGGTTTTATGCTATGAACAAGAAACAACTTCAACATTTCTTTTCAAATTTGTGATTGGGCCATGTGCCATGTCATTTATTGTAGGTGAAATTCCGAACTCATTTCAGATAATGCATTTTAATGTCAACCGGCATGACCCTAATTTTCATACGGACCTCCCGGCAAATGAACTCTCTGACTACAATTGGTTAAAAACTACTCCAGATCCTTGGCAACAGATTTAGGACATGCATACAAATGAGGCCGGTTTTATAAAAATTCTTTATTCTCCCTGAATGTTTAATAACATTTCTTCTGCAACTGTTTTGAAAAAAAAAAAAATCTTGTATGAATGACTTTTATTTCTTCATTTTATTTTGAAACACCAGAATTTTCCCCTAATTTAAGATTGTTGCACTACTAATTGCACTGTGCATTGTGAGGGCATTGTATTTTTAATGTAATAAAATGTTACCAAATGCGATTTGATCTTAAGCAGTGCTCATTTTCAGTAAATGAAGTGATCCTATTCTCTGAACAATTTAACCGCTAAACAACAGCACATATTCCTTTGCAACCTGGGATGCATCTTCTTAAAATTTACTTTTACTTTCTTCCTCCATTAGTCATATTTCCCACAGGGAATAATGAGAAAGATTCTGTAATATTTGTAGAAGTCTCTGTGAGCTCACTGTGTCTATATTATGATACATACTTTCAGGGACAGTCTCACTGGACACTGGCTAAATGGGGATATCAGCTCTGAGGAGTTGAACGGAGGCTAATTTAAGGTTATTATTTGGGAATATTTACCTCTCCAGTTCAATTTTAATTTAAATGCACCAAAATAACAACAATATTTATAAATATATATTACAAAAAAACGTTATTGATGTAAAATGCCAAGCAGAACTTTGAACATTTGAACATTTCCAAGTGAAAGCGTAATAAAAGTTTCATTCAGTAATTTTGAATTTATTAATTGAACTGATTCATAGAAATGGATCAAACTTACCAACTGCGACTGCATTTCTTACACTGTGAAAATATGCATCCTAGTGGTCCTTCAAGGACTTATCACAAAATTAGTCTAAGGATTTGGTCTTTAAAAAAATCAAATTACAACATTAACACATTGGAGAAGGAAAACACTATTGTAGCAGCCAATCTTTCTAGGAATATTGCTTCTATCTCTGTTTAATCCCTCTTTTCCAAAGGAAGTACTACACCATGCCTCTATTAGGTTTAACAACCGTTTTTGCTTTATATTGTTATGTAATCCAATTATTTTACCTCATACTGGCTGCACACAAGCCTTTATGTGTGGACATCTGTGTGGTCTGGTTCTTCCTGAAATGGTGTTTGTTTAATCTAAATGGCAAGGCTTACACTAAGACCAAGACCTCTCTAATATGGCTGTTTTGTGTGGATTAAAGATCATTCTAGATCCATAAAGTTTATTTAGTGTGTCATAAGAGGATTGGTCCTTTACACCGTGTTCCACAATATCCAAGTGCCAGACCACATATGATTATCATTTTCCACAAGCATATTTCTTGGGGCATATTAAATATAAAATAGAGTTCTCTGAAATCATGTTCGCCATAGGCCAGAGCTGAGAATTTTCAGTGTGTAGGTAGGGTATATTCAGTCATATATCTATGGCTCTATTCCAACTATTTACCTACTGAGCTGCCTACACAGGCAGTATTTAAGGCATTATAAACTGTAGGTGTGTTTCCAATGCATGATAATTATAATTATTTTAACAAAGCGAGATGTGTAAATGTACAAGCTATGCTTATTAGAGAATCTTGTTGTTTGCTTAGGAACATGCTAACGTTAAATCCAATTGTAAGCCGAGTCTACCGTGTGATTTATATGAGAAATCCTATTTGTATAATACACTTTTTTGTGTATCAATTGCTTTCTATAAAGACCATTTCAAATCAGTTACTTTTGAGCATCCATTTCAGTTATGATGTCTATGTAGGCAGCAGACAGGAAGACTCCTTACTAGGTTTGGAAAAGAGCGCATGTGTACATATATACTGTACGTTTCATATGTATGGCTGAACAGAATGAACTCTCTTATCTACTCAAGTTATTTCTCAGAAAGAAGATGAAGATACTTCATACTGTGACAACCCTAACTGTAAGAGGTCAGCTAATTTCACATTCACCCGTCAAAGGACGTCTCTCCTTTAGATCAGAATGAAAGAGACGATTGGTATTCACCTAGAGAGAACAAGTCCTGAACACCTCAGCAATGGCATTCAGAAAATCTTCTTTCATCTCCTTTGAGCAGCAACACACAGCTTTTCTGTGGGTTGAGTAAAATCGTATCAATTTTGAAGAGCAGTACCGTTTAGTTGGCTGATATAGCCAGAGATCCTGTTGATAATATTGGCCGGCAAAGGAAGGAATGTGTTTCATTCCTCAGCGATTGAGGATCAGTGGTGTCGAAACCATGTGACGTTTATTGAATTGAACAAATGTATACTTTAATTAGGAGATAAAAATGTGATTATATGCATGTCCTTTGATGTCAGTGTTGGGCAGAATACTTCAAGATAGTATTCTAAATACTAAATACTATATCTTAAATGTATTCAGTAATGTATTCGACTACATCACATAAAAAGTAACATATTTTTAAAGTCATGGCACAATTTGAAGAGTAGTGTGTGATATGCCATTATAATCTAGACTGAACCGCTCTGCTACATCTCCACTATTAACATCTAAGTGAGTCTAAACAGCTTCCTATTTGTCAGCTAATGTAATGAACTAAACACTACCTTGAGATGTTTCTTTAGATTAGATGTGGAGTTGGACGCTGTTGTTTTTCTTTATGGAAGGCAGGTTTTTTTGGGAATGTTCAGAATGGGATTTCTTATGTTTATTTAAAAATGCCATTCTGAACATTCCCAAAAAAACCTGCTTGATATGGCTAAGATATGGATATACAATGGCTAAGGCTAAGGGCTTTTGTGTCATGGAGGTACAGGTAGCATTTTTCTTATACATATTTTGGAAAGTGTATGAGATATTGTAGAGTAGTTGACCACAATCTGCCGCCTTTTCTTCTCAACTCAATTTTTGATTGGACTGGCAAATATTATTACATTTTGACACAAAATTGGGTACAAAATGCTAATTTCTAGAATAGTCTTGCTTCCATATTTAGACCTATTTATTCTTTGTATTTTCTATTTCTTTTTTTTAATGACACTTTCATTTGTGGGTGCCTTATATACTTTTACCACTCCTTTGTTTCTAATAAATTTTGTCTATTTATTCACCAAAAAAAAAAAAAATTAAAAAAATAAATAAAAAAAAAATATATATATATATATATATATATATATATATATATATATATATATATATATATATATATATATATATATAGGCCTATATATATATTTTTTATTTATTTTTATTTTATTTTATTATATATATATATATATATATATATATATATATATATATATATATATATATATATATATATATATATATATATATTTTTTTTTTTGTTTTGTGAATCAATTTGTATGAGATGTTAAATAAATGTTTTTATACAGAAATTACAATCGGAAGATGTATCATGCGCTCAAATGTAATATTTCTGTAAAACTGTTGCTGTCAACAGACACCTTGCCAGACATTAAATTCCAGAATCATTGACATGAATGAGACATTGCAATTTAATGATCTTGTGTCAACCATCAAACATTTTGGTGACTACAGTCTATTGTTAAAGTATCCCAAAAACCACATTATGAGAGGCAATCATTTTAACCTGCAAGTGTGTTTTCAAATTAGCACAATTTGGCATGAATGCAGGTGCTTGTAAACCGTGAGTTTAATACAGTTACTTCATTTTTGCATTATAAATATGTAACACATACATATTGATTAAAGCCCAACCCTGTTTGGCATCAACAACAAAAGATATAGAAAGTGTTTTCTCATCCCTTTTAAAAGTTAATAAGCCTATTTTTATGCAAGTATGCTTGATGTAGTTCCCAGAAGAAAAATAGATCTCCAAAAACGTTGGAAAAGTTTTAGGAATAGCATGTAGTCATCACTGCAAGCCCACATGGACAAAGAGACAATTTCTTTTCTAATTTTGATGGGGTCTTTACATTGGCCAATTTGACTTTAAATCTTTGCATATTTACAGTAAATTGTATCTAAATTTGGTTTAGACAACTGGCCTAAAAGTCAATCAGCCCACCGTAAAAAGTCCTGATGGCCACTTCATCCCTGCTCACCAGCACCAGGTCCCAGAAACCCTGAACCTGAATGTATGATGTCAGTTTGATTCCTGCTGCAGCTAACGATGTTTGGCAGGCTACATGATCTGAAAAAAGAGGCAGGTGGCTGCAGGATGGTCAAGCCCTCTCTCCCAAACCTCTTCTTTACCTCTTTCAGATTTTCTAGTCTTCAGTATTCCATCCATCTATCCATCCAACTAAATCTTTGAGCTTTTCCAGTCAACAGTATTCCATCAATTCATACATCTTTGAGCTTTTCCAATCTTCAGGATTCCATCCATCCATCCATCCATCCATCCATCCATCCAAATCTTTGAGCTTTTCCAGTCTACAGTATTCCATCCATCCATCCATCCATCCATCCATCCATCCATCCATCCATCCATCCATCCATCCATATCTTTGAGCTTTTCCAGTCTACAGTATTCCATCCATCCATCCATCCATCCATCCATCCATCCATCCATCCATCCATCCATCCATCCATCCATCCATCCATCCATATCTTTGAGCTTTTCCAGTCTACAGTATTCCATCCATCCATCCATCCATCCGAATAATTTCTCCTGATATCTTGGTAAATCTAAATACTTTTTGAGACACATGCCAGATTAAAAGAGAAAAGTCTGAGATGCATGAGTCTCAATAACCCCAGTGTTCTCAATTTAAAGGAAAAATAACTTTAATATTGATCGGTTTCTTACCCTCACCTATCACATTGCTTCTGAAGATATTGATTTAACTACTAGATTACTTTTATGCTGCCTTTATTTGCATTTTGAAGCTTCATAATTTTGGTAGCTGTTCAATTGGATTGTGAGGAACTACAGAGCTGAAATATTCTTCTAAAAATCTTTGTTTGTGTTCTGCTGAAGAAAGAAAGTCAAACACACCTGGGATGGCACGAGGGTGAGTGAATGATGAGATTATTTTTGGGTGAACAATCCCTTTAATCTCATTGCTGTCCAAGAGAGAAAAAAATACTGTTTATAAACACTGAGATAGAAATACTGAGATACATTAAATTATTATATAAAAGAGATCAGGGCCTGTGTAGCTCAGCGAGCATTGAAGCTGTCTAACACCCCTGGAGTTGCGAGTTCGAATCCAGGGTGTGCTGAGTGACTCCAGCCAGATCTCCTAAGCAACCAAATTGTTCCAGTTGCTAGGGAGGGTAGAATCACATGGGGTAACTTCCTCGTGGTCGCGATTAGTGGTTCTCACTCTCAAGGGGAAGCGTGGTAAGTTGTGCATGGATCGAGGCATGAGCCTCCACATGTGGAATCTCCGCGGAGTCATGCACAATGAGCCACGTGATGAGATGCATGGATTGACTGTCTCAGAAGCGGAGGCAATGGAGACTTTTCCTCCACCACCCGGATTGAGGTGAGTAACCATAACACCATGAGGACCCACTAAGTAGTGGAAATTGGGAAATGTAATTTTTTACAATCCATCCATGCTCTCATCTCTAATGTGGGTGTTGTTTGTAGTGCCAGTTTTCACTGTGGCTGCACCTCCACATTTACACCCAGGCTTTGACGCCTTCAGATCTTTTAGAAAGGGAGAGCAGGAGTGAGCTCCATTTCTGTCACACCTTATAGTAAGTTCATGCATCTGACATCAGATAATACTAATATGTCTTTTATCATCCTTAATAACTCTATTTACTTCATAACTCAACACTTACCTCTCAGTATCAAAAAGCTCTTTTTGCTTAAAATTTCACAAGAATATATATTCAAATGGACAACTTACAGTATACAGTATGTATTTTCTTTATTTGGAACTTGACATCTATAGTCGTATAGAAAAGTACTGCTGAAAGATCCTTCAAAATTTCTCCTTTTGTGTTCCACAGAAAAACATTATATCACATGGGTTTGGAATGACATGACTGTGAGTAAATAATCAAATAAGTTGCATAAGGTACTATAAGTTTCAGTAGCAGATTTCTTTCATTGTATAAAGGTCAAGATGAAATGGCTTTCTTAACCCATTTTATTTCGGTAAACCTATATTATATTATTTCTTATTTTATTTACTTAATTTTGGGTGTGAACAAACCACCGTAGGTTATTTTTGCATCCTATAGTGGTGAACTCGATACTTTACCCGTCATGGTCTTGCTCACCTACCCTCCCGATTATTTCCCCCGTCTAATCACCTTGAAGATGCTACAACACCCGAATTTGAATTTCTCTTCTGTCTGAATATTATTCCATGCAACGGGTGCCTACACGCTCCCTCCTACTCAGTTCATGTTGTGATCTCTGTTCATGCTGCTCTGCAGTTGGGCTCCAATGAAGTCTGTTTTTGCAGCGAGGGGATTGATTACACCGCTGTCACAGCTGTCAGTCATGGCACAAGCCCCCTATGCCATGCTGACAACTGCAGCCATAGCAACTGCGGCGTGACGACAGTGTTATATTAAGCATTGCATCTTTTCAAGCTCTTACTTTCTATCCTGTATTTGCTTCCTCAATGTGCGTTTCTTCAGTGTATCCTGACAAGATCTTCTGTTCAATTGAGCCTGTTATAGTTTTCGTACATTCAGAAAACACATCAAGCACATTATTTGCGATTCGATTCCGATTGATTTGGGTAGATTTCATTTATAATGTCAATTTTTGATTACATGTGAAAGCAATTTGATGATTCTGAATACCAATTTTGATACCACAACAAAATATGAAATAATTTGAGTAAACAGTTTCAAGTTCTAAAGTTATTATTCAGGACAAATACACTTTCAGTTTGAAAAGAAACAAATTACAAGCAATAGAACAAATACAAACATTACAACAAAGATACAATGTTTTAAACAACAGTATCAAGTATTCAAGTAAACGTTGAAATGTAATGGGATATGAAGTCTCTGTTCTCCACTGCACGATTATAATATATCCATAATAAAATATTTTCATAATATATTCAGCCTCTAAAGTTCCCCAGCCAAGAGCATTGAGTTGTTTTCTCATTTTCTTGTTATGGACTTAATTCACAGTACTATAGTTTCATCTTTAATTTTTGACTGGAATAACAACAAGGCTGTGAGGGATAAACTTGCAGTCTCTTAAATGGGTTGTGCTGTTGTATACAGTGTTTTGGATGAAAATTGTGTGTGATCTATAAAGCATTATACAGCTCTATACAGTGCATACCATTGAAGAGACTGTAAGTCTATCCTAGTTGCAACTGTGAATACATTGTATTGTTGTTTGATTAATATGAACAAGATATTAGAATGCAACAGATTCAAGTCAAGTCAGATATTTAATTCAAATCCAATTTTTTTTGTTCATCTGTTTATGTTCACTTTAGACATAAATGACTGTGTTTACATTAATACCTCATCAAGATGGACATTTTCATGGAATTTTGAAGTGTATTTTACCATTAAGGCACACATCCCCGCAGCTCCGCCAGTGCTCTCAGAGCATGAAAGCACTTAGAGCACACACGCATAAGCCACTTTTCAGTCAAACAGTGCACGTGTAGCAAAACGAGGAAATAAAAAGTGATCTTTAAGATTAGATTCTCTCTCTACACAGTACTCGCTTTTTACTTTTGCTCTATTAACTTGATTTAAACAAGTGGTTTTCTTGCGATAAACTGGCAAAAGAGTATAAAATAGATCTTGTCATTTTAAAGTGGCACTACAGAAGATTTTGTAGCTGAAAAATGAACAAAATGCCATTATTGATTGAGTACATAAAAAAATCAGTGTTCAAAAACCTGTCCTTTCCTTACCTCGATTCACTATGGTAAGCCTACAAAATTTATTTGTTATTTGAGGTTGTCGGGTCAGATTTGGCTTGAAATCAGAGGCTTACATCATTAATTCTTGCCTCTTTAAAACATGTCTGTAAACACAGAAAAGAAGAACCAGCTTTTGCTTGTTCCTGCTGGCCGTTCAGTCAGTCACATGGTTCAGCATTGCAGCAGTCTGAATGGATGTTTATCTGGTAACTGTTTGGCCAAGTTTTTTAATTGCTATAATGCTTGGAAATATTTTCTGGTAGGGTTGTTGAAGTTATATTGCTTGTCATGCTTTAATGAATCAAACATTAAGGCAATCAGGAAACATCGTGTGTTTCCTGATTGCGATGTATGTATGTTTTTCGGTGAAGTTACTGTAAAATGTTTTACTTATATTATTGACTACTGAGTATTTTATAACATTTTTGTATTTACTAGGTTCCCTTAGTGTGTCTGTGCTGCTGTTTTTACATTTACTTTTACTCCAATAACAGAAATGCACAAGTTATCACTTTCCATTGTTCCATGTTTGACAAAAGATATTTCCTCCCCATCATTATTGAATCCTTGTTTTATGTTTCTAGTTTACAGTTTAATTGTGTGCAGTGCATAAGGGGACTATTGTAGTATTACGGTTTACTTGCTTCAATTTAACTCATTTCGGCCATATCACAAGTTTCACCTCTTAAACTGATAAGTGTAGTACAATACAAACATTAAATCTGAAGTATGTAACTTTTTATGTGTTAAAATACATTTTCCTATCCCAGCTAAATATAACATTTTCTTGGAAACTGTAAACTCTCTGTGGCACTTTGAAAATTGCTCTGTTTGTTTTGAGCGACCCACTTAGACCCTAACAATAATACTTAACCAATGGTTAAATGGAGTTAGGGAGGGACTATCTCTTTGATTGACTAACGGCAAACGGGGGCCTTATTCAGAAAGCTGTTTTGCAATTCCGTTTGGTGGCGCGGAAATGACATACTTCAGCTTTAATAGTAGATATACTGGTAACTGGTTGTGACTGAGCCCCCTGTTCTCTATGTAAAAACGCTTTGGTGTAGTGTCAGAAAAGCATTGTACAGTATATGTGTCAATTAATTAACTCATTAATTCAATTATTCATTAATTCATATAAATATGTAAACGCGAATGATGTTTACGTTCATCAAAGCAAGTAATATTTCAGTTATAAATGATTAATCAAATAAGAATAACAACATGAAAATAGCACGTAATGACTCTGGGTCTATTTATCTAGGAGTGATCACATGCGATGTGCAGGTAACCTAAAACCATGTGATTCATCTGTTCATCCAACACAGATGTCGCTAAAGAGCACAATATTCCGAAGTCCAGCTTTAAGAATCAATATTGGAATTGTAAAAATTTTTAAATTGTGGTAAATTGAAAAAATTTAAATTCCCCAGCTTCAGTGAATCCACTGATGATAACAGAAGTATATTGACCACAGTAGCTGGGTTTCAATCCAACAATTTTTATTTGCATTTTGAAATTGCGCATAAGAAATCCTGATTGGAAATGCTTGATATGCGAATAAACTTTCTAAATTCATTAAAATCGAATGTGCTAGGAGAAGGTGGATTTTTAGGAGACTGGCCCACTGAAGGGTCCAAACTTGGCACACAATTCTTTGAACATAGTCATAGTACTTGGCATTCAGAAGTGTTTAACCCACAGCTTGACGATAAAGTGGGTCCTCATTATATGCCAGAACAATTTTGAGAGCGGGTACTCCCAGGTTTGCGGAGACCGGCGCCCTGTGTTCATCGCAGCTATTTCAGCCCCATTATATCAGATATTACCCTCATTCTGTGACATCTCCTGGCAAATAAAAATAAATCTCTCCCCGAAGCAAGGAGGTCATTCAGATACTGAATGGAAATGCACAACGATTCGTATTTTTTAAAGTCTAATATTTTTTAAATGCTATTAAAAAATGTGAAACATTTCGATGGAAACCCAGCTCTCTAGTGTAAACAGTATAGTAAAATCTCTACCGGCTGACTATATTCTTCTGTCGTACAGTGTACAAATCCCACCCCTTATTGTTATGCAGAAAACAACGTGGCTGGTTTTCCTGTTAGCTCCAGGCCTCTCCAGTTTCTCCCTGACAACAGCTAACATCCTGTATCTCATACATGAAACCGCATGGCCCTAGGTGTGTTCTTTCAAACTCACAACGTACTTGCAGTTGCGGGGCCATGTGCTTTTGCGTGTGTGTGTGTGTGTGTGTACTTGCTTGTATGTAGGTCAGCTCAATCTTTTGCAATCCCCCTGATAAACCAAGCAGTCTTAAATGGCATCAGCATAATAGTGTAACCACACAGTTGGAATCTTGCTTTGGCTAGTGACAGTTTTGCAATTGTGTGTGTGTGTGTGTGTGTGTGTGTGTGGTGTTTGTGTGTGGGTGTGTATTGCCATGGCTCAGAGAACCTCGGCAGCTGGTATTTACATGATCACAGATTGGCAAGGAAATACCATGTGGAGGGACGAGACAGGAATGATTATTCCAATCTCTCCATTAAGCTCACTGTGAAATGGATGGACTTCTATTAGGAGTACAGAAAAGTTTCTCTTCCGGCTATGCTAATTATTATAGGGCGACTCTAGATGGTTGTGCAGACTTGTTAAGTTTGCTGGGAGTTGTGAAGCTATCTTTATTCCCATATCAGTGAAAATTTGAAGGCAAAAACACAGATTATTGCATCATTTCAATTAATCTAGCCCGGTCTCATGAGAAGTCATAATTATAGTATGAGATGGCATAATCGTACTAGTTGGCTAGTACAAAAACGATGATATTATTACTTTATTTGCCTAAGTTTAGCCCCCAACCCAGATCTAAACCGAACCATAAAATGTAGCCCCTTACCCAAGGCCTAAGCCTAACCATGGTTTTAATAGGAGAATCAATGTTGAGTATCATGAAAGAAGGAAAACATGATGGTTTGGAACAAGTTGAGGGAAGCATATTATTATGTCATTTGTATTGCATAAATACATATGGAAAGAGTAACCAAATTGTTCACAGAGTAAAGCATTGGATTAGAGGCTAGCTCAGATTTGATGTCAGTATTGCATAGATGTAATACTCTGTTTCGTCTATTTCGTTGGCTCTATTGGAATAACAGTGGTACCATTTTGTACTAGCCAAATCATACGATATATTACAATTTCACAATCTCGTTCGCATTATTAAATGTTGTCATGAGTCTATGTTGTTCAATCTTATAAAATGGATAGTTCCAGTCTTGGATGTTGATTGGTTGTTGCAGCCTTTCAGCTGTACTAAAATACATAGTATTAGAACAGTTACTGTGTACTGTATATCGCTGCGCAATACCCATCGAGCCCAAGTAAACTAGGCAGGTTTACATGTCTGGGATTACGCTTCCAAATGGTAGAATGGCACTTAATGAATAAATACAGTCTTGTACATCATTACTTGTAGTTTAAAAGTGATTAGAAATACTCATGATGTGAGGATATTTGTTTAATCACTGCAAATGGATGCAAAAATATTCTGAACATTGTGATTGGCTCACATGTTCACTGTATTCTAAAGGAGAAGTGCATGATTTCACTAATGTTCTGTGTCGCTTTCAAAACATTGCTCTGTTTGAGTTGTCAGACATGCAACTTCTGGCTCAATCAATGGCATCAGTTTGAGGGCAGGAATTCCTAGTTGGCAAAGCTATGGGGGACGAGGTAGGGAATAAGGAGTGTTTGGGAAACCTGGTTGGAAACAATTAACAGATTTTTGCAATTCTGTTTGGTGCTGCTAGTGGCACAGCAATACATTTGAGCCTGACCTTATACAAATGATGTGACTAGCGTCATTGTGAAGTTAAAACATGGATTTGCACAAGGTTAATAAATTGGAAGGAGCCGACTGACGGAAAAAGCCAAGAGTGATGGAAAAATCCGAAAGTGACAGAAAAAGCAGAGTAGTGGGAAAATAGGAAGTGCGAGAGAAAAGGGAGCAGGTGCTTGATTGTGAGTCAAGTTCACGAGGCAAACACACACAGTGAATGAGAGAGTGCGACCAGATCAGTGGATTAATGTTGCAGTTTGTCTCAAAGCACAGTTAATCTACCGTGTAAGAAGCCGGCTCAAACTGGAAAGTTTGAAGTCTGTAAAAATTGGAGCATGGAGTGAAAATGGAAGTGCATCATCTTACGGTCATGCTGATGGTATGCAAATTCATTTTCTGTGTGGACTGATGATTTAATGTTACTCATGGGTGTATACAAAGATGATACATAATTTAGATAAGAAGAAAATGCATTGCTTTTTTATTTAAGCAGTTTGATGTGCAATGTTAATGAGGTGTAAAAGAAAAAAATAAGACCAGATATAGCAACTGATTGAATGATGACAAAGTCTGTAAAAAAATATCTCTTCATTTAGTCAGATTGTGCTTGGTGTTTACATTTAAACAAAATTATTATGTCATTATTTAATTGTTTTTTTTTGCTTTTTTTAAGGTTATCAACCTACTTGTCAAACCTATCAAACCCAAATGAACTATTTGTCTTCCTGACTGACAAACAAACAGCATGTCAATCAAATGAACAAAAGTCTGATTATGTTGACGAACAAATGAAACCTGGAAACTAAAATCCTGAAAGTCTTCAATAAATATTGTGAAAGAGAAATTGAAAGCATTTGGAGTTGTTCCCTACAGTGTCCCCTGTGGTTCATTGAAGCTCTTTGTCGAGTTAAAGGCAAAAGATTAAGTAAAAATACCAGATAATTTGACAGTTGATAACCAAAGTGTTGCAGCAAGGACAAGAAGATTAAAGGCTTCGTATAGTCCAAGAATAAAGAGCTGTTGACGAAAAGAGACAAGAACATATTAAACATAGCAAGATGGATGAGGAGGCATTGGGCAAATCGATTGAAGAGAGGACCACTACAAAAAGCAACTTCACCAAGCAAGCAAACTTTCTTAGTAGAGAGGCATACAGCTTAATAGAGACAAAACTCAGAGAGGAGATCAAACAGTTCTCTTCCAATGCAAGGAAAGTCATTGAAGCCAACGATGATTACAAGGCTGGAATATTGGCAGAGATTGAAGCCAAACAATAGGAAGGTGAAAATACATTTTTGACAAGGCAGCAAGAGGTTGACTTTGAGAGAACTGTAATGGACCGTGATGTAAGATTTGACTAAATTGAGGTTTAAACTAACCACTGGACAAGGTACAGGGAAGTCAAGATATTAGCTGTAGTCCTCAAAGCAGAGAAAGCCTGTGATCACACAGCCGCCATGCCTGTGGATAGTATAAGATTTACGAAGTTATGAAGGTCAACTGATTTTCCTGGTGAAGCTCGTCAATAAGGCAAATTAAGCTTTTGTAACCTGTGAGCGATGGATTACAACAGCTGAGAAAGGGGATCCAGAGAGCAATGAGGAAGGAAGGAAAGTTGAATTTGTCAGATCATGAAGAGTTGAAGAGGTTGCATAGATATCAGCAACTAGTACAACAACAGAATTGGCAGCAACAGCACCAGAAACAGCAGAATTCCACCTCCGGTTTGCGACGGAGTTTGTTTACGTATATTGGAAAATGATGATCTGATTGCTCGTCTCACTAAATATCCTGCTTATTACAAAACTACTTTCCAAATAAATAAATAAATGTACAAGATTTATTTTGACATGAAATACATTTATTTACTAACATCTTACTTGTACCGATCACAGAATGATTCGATAGTAGAAAGATGACTCGCAATATCTGGGTGACTAGTGAAATATCATTTTATCCCTAGAGGTTTGGTTATTATTCAGAAATATCAGACAGTTTGCCATAGTGATCCTAAATGAAAATAGCATTCTCCATAAATAATTGAACAAACCTTTGATTCCGTATGCAACAAACTGGCCTGTTAACTGTGAAAACTCTCTCTCTTTTATACTGCATGTTGTGAGCTCAGCTCAGGGAGTAGAGTAATCACAGGGAAGGAAAAAAAGAGAAGTGTGATCCTTCATCTCACACTCATTCTAATAGAAAATGGCCATATTCATCATGCCCTCGTCTGTTGTGATCACAGCACAGTGGTCATGTCATCTCTGAGGAGAGCCACACTTCACTCCGGGCATCAGACAAGCTACAATATACATGGCACCCTTTAATGTTAGATTTTAGAGTGGAGACAAAAAGAAACTAGATGTTTTCTTTTTCTAAAAAAATGTGAGTGGAGTTGTGGGTGGTTGGCAAGGCGTTCTGAGTGGTTTCTAGCATGTTGCTATGTGGTTGCTAAGATAATTTGGATGGTTGTAGGTGGTTACATTACCGCCTACTCCTCAAACGTGTATGTTTTATTGGACGCTAGATAAGGCTTGGTTACTTTAAAATGTCGTTCTCCATAAATCTATTTCAAACCATTAAGAGCCTTTCAAAAATTGGCCACAACTATAATTTAATGTTAATAAATTGTAATGTTTTGGAGCTTGATCTCATATAAAACATGACTGTGGTAGACTTGCCACTGTATCATAATTTTCACACCAGTGCGATGTTCATGTTCAAACCGACTAACACCGGTATAACCGCTTGTTGGACGCTAGGTGGTAATATGGGGTAATTTTCGTTGAGCAATAGCCTACACAATAACTAAGTGCAATTAAAATGTGTGTTGTTCTTTGCACTTTTTGAAAGATGGCTTTCCAACAGTTGTGAAGGGCAACATCTGTTTGGCAATGAACCAACTTCATCTGTGCATTCTCTCCATCATGTCTACCATGTGCTACCGGTTGGGTATTTCGCGGTCAAAGACATTTCTAAATTCAAATTGCAGTTCAAACAATACAAAAAGCAATCCAAATTACAAAGTGGTAAAAAAAATATAACCACCTTTCCATTTTACCGTCAGGCAAGTATCCGTCTATGACAATGGTGGAAAATAACTAATATATATATATATATATATATATATATATATATATATATATATATATATATATATATAATCACTGAAATATAAATCATGGTTCGAGGTGAACATGTTTTTGTATTATTTTATGATTTAATCACAGATGTAAAGGCTTTATATATATATATATATATATATATATATATATATATATATATATATATATAAAGTGACCCTGTAGAGTTGCGCTCACAACGAACTGCTCTGTGGAAATAAAGCTAAATGAACTTAAAGTACATCCTGAGCAGAGATGTCTGAGGTCATCTGTAGCATTCTTCTAGATCAGGGGTGTCAAACTCAATTCCTGGAGGGCTGAAGCCATCCAGAGTTTAGTTCCAGCCCTGCTCCAAAATGCCTCCTTGTAATCTCCAAGCACTCCCGAAGACCTTGATTAGCTTCAGGTTTGTTTAATTAGGGTTGGAGCTAAACTAAAGCTGGACTGTGGCACTCCAGGAACCGAGTTGCTGTTGTGATCTAATGACTGAAGCTCAGAGAAGTGAGAGTGAGTAGTTTGATGGTGCAGCCAAAAGATAATGAAGTCAACAGATGCACAACCATGTACATTAATACTGCCTCCTTCTGATGTAATAATCGTAATATCTAATGCAAGATTACTGTTAGTGCAGTGAAGAGAAAAAACAAAGTGCGTTGTTTATCGCTGTGTGAAACTCCTTTTAATGTACCCACAAAATATACTGAACTGTTTTAAATGTAAATGATGCATTAGCTTGTATAAATCTAGCCGATTAAAACCTGAAAGTTCTTTATAAATCATTTGATGTGAACCAATACAGTGGAAGGTGTGTGTCTTGCGAACCTGAGAACCCCCACAACACGTCTATTCTCTCTTTCAAATTGTTTCCTTGTAGCACTTGAAAGGATGACACATCCATTAGTGAGTTTCAGCTACAATGACTTGAGTTGTGCTTGATTTGTGGCATCGCTTCAGTCTACCGTAAACAATGTCTTGTTGTGTTGCTGGAGTGTCTTTTCTTTTCTTGGAAAGGTTTTATGCTTTGGGGGATCAGTATAAGGTTAGGATGTAACTTGAAACCTTTGATCATTGGCCCTGTATTTACAGGGTTCCAGCAATCATGAGAAATCTAGAATTGTCAAGGAATTTAAATACAATTTGGGATTTAAAGCAAAAGTCAAGTAGACTAATACAATCTCATGAAGTCACTGAAATTCCTATATGAATTGAATATATTTTTGTATTTATTTCTACACTATAATTATAATTTTATGATTTCTGCATTTCAATTTCATACCAGAATTCCATCAAATTGAACTGATTAATCATAAAAAAACTTTTAAAGATGTATTAATGTTGTTAGGAGTATCTATATAGAAATATATATGTATACACTTAACAAGATGTAAGGTTTGAGCAACCAGAATAAAGCATTTAAAAAATAAACATGGCTTATTTGTTTTATAGATCGCAGCCAAATGCAATGTAATTAGTTATAAATGTTCAATAAATAGGTAAGTTTATTTTGTTGTTGTTTTTAATAGTAATAATAATAATGAATATGGGGAGGTAAAAATGAATATTGCAAAATTCTTTAATTCTGTGGCCAATAATGATCTACAGTACATCACAACAATATACACATTTCATTGAAAATGCAAAGTCATCTGAAAAAGAAAAATGAAAGTTCCTTATTTTATTTAAAATAAGCCAAAGTGCTGGACTTTGAACAAATTACTGAACCTTTCACGCATTTGTACAATTTAGTTTTTTATTTGAACAGTCATTTCCAGTGCAATGAAGCAACTTTATCAGTTAAGAAAGAACTAATTATTAAACACTACTGATTTATCTTTTATTTGCCCCATATAGAGGTTTAATCCAATCAAAATATGAGGCTTCTTTAGTTGAACATTATAAGCATTTGCTTTGATTCTGAGGCAAATTAACCCTTCCTTCACAATGTTTTTTTTTATTCAGCCTTCCAATAATATATATATAAACTGCAAACAGCTGTCTATATACTAGATTTAACTGCACTGCTAATAAAGGTGTTATTTAATAATTCCTGAAATAATTTGCACAGTTTGCTTCGCTCTGCCAACCACGTGGAGGATGCAGTTTTTAGTAAAACATAGACATGTATGTCTCAATCATTTGCACCAGTTGACACATTTCTATTGGTTTATTGCTTTAAGCAGTATATTTCCCACCCCTAATTGGAATTGAAGAAAAAAAGAAAAAAATAATAAAAAATATTCCACCAAGTAACACAGCTCAATAGCCTAATTAAAGTTTATTTTCAGTTGCCAGGCAATGTAGTAGTAACTATAATGAACATAGAATGTATCATCACAGTTGTATGTTTATCAGCATTTTAACAGCTTCTAATATGGCTCTAATATGGCATATTAAAATATAGATTTTGAAAGATCATGCAGTATATACTTAAGTTGTCATTGTGTTGCATACAGTAGCTAGAAGGATTTGCTTTCATGTTTATGCATAGAGTATGTTTTGGGCCTAAGTGTCTGTATATCAGAGCATACCCTGAACACAAGTGAATTTATTTGCACGGAAGTTGTAATGGTAAATTTACTTGATATAAAAAAATAGCATTGGAAGTCTTTCAATGTGTTCATTTTTGGGAGATCGACCAAACAGAAGCCCTGTTGTCATGGTCAGGTGACCATTAACGTGAGTTTTCAGCCTTGCACTATAGAGCCAAATGATTAGATTTGTGTGTGGCCTGAAAGTGCCCAGTGGGCGTCTGCCAGCAGCAGTGACCAGCCCTTCAGCCCCATTAGAGGAGAGTGAGTGAAGGTGAGGACAGGGCTAAGGACACTGCAGAGCCCACACCTCACTGTCTTAACACCAGACGTTACCCAGAGACGCTATATTTATTGCTCTGCTTATCACAGGCCTGTCCTACACATTAATCTAATTTCTTGAGAGCTCTCTGAAGATTGTTTTAAGCAAAGATGCTGCCTGTCTTAATTTAGCTCAAATCACTCGCTGTGTTTGAAGTTCAACAGCTTCAATTGTCACATAAACACGGTCTTTTAATTTGCAAGAACAATTTAACATTTCTGTCCTAGAAAGACATTTCAGGCTTCTAGCTTTTTCTTTCTTGGTTGCGTGCACAATCAGTGTTCAGCTAAAACACTTCTATGCTTATTAATAATATATTCGAATATCTTTTTATATATATATATATATATATATATAGATTACTTGTATGGACCTACAGATCTTCATTTGTGTTCTGCAGAAGAAATGGTTACATTACTAATGGTTACATTCAAGTCCCATCCCGGTGCCCACTTCAACAGGGCTGGACTGGACTGAACCTTTTTTCAGATGAGGTTTTTAAGGTTAATGTACTATCAAGTAAAACAATTTAAACCTACTGTAACACAGTTCAATGGAAAGGAGGAGGCGAGAACTGGCCTGGCGATATAAACAATATTTTAATGATTAACTTAAACAAAAGACAAACACACACATATGACGGACATGTCCGTAAACAATCTCTCTCTCATCGCACCACCATCCGCAATCGGCCTTTATCCCTCTCGGAGGCTTAATTAGCCTGATAAGGGACCGGGTGAGAATGATCACGACCCGGCCCCACCCTCCGCCCTGTCACACCTACCTCCATACCCTAAACCTTTAACCTAACCGACAGTGTCATAAAAAGCAAATGTGAGAGGCAAAATGTAATTGCTGAAGCAATCATGTCATTTTGTGGTGCTTCTACAATACTTTCAGTTGAAATATCTACTTGCATGTTCTTCAAGACTCATAACCTTTGCTTCACAAGTACACCGCAGCTGAGCTCCACACAATTTGATCACGTAGAGTATGAACAAGCTTGTAAATGTAGTTGGTTGTGTATTATAAATGTTAAAATGTATGCCGCCATGTCATGCGCTATAATAAACGCGCAAAGATGTCATTGGGTAGCACTGTGTGAGGAACAAGGCAAAAATGATGTGTTTATGATAATCCACAGTTTTAGTTTTGCTTTGTGTGAAAGAGAAAAAAATTAATTGTCGTTGTAGCACCTCTAGTGTTCAAATGGTGGAATGACATTTACTGTGCATGTACATTTTTTCATTTAGCGTCTGCTCTTGTGTTCTCGGTAGGTACAAATGAGCTTCTTCTTTAACGAAGAACCGACAAGACTCAAGTTGATCTGAATGTTTTCATTTGTGATCACAATCACCTGCACAAACGCTGATTGTAATCTATAGTGATTTAGTCGGTAATCGTTTTTTCCTGCGTTTTCCTACATTAAAATAACTATAAAATCAGAAACTGAAGGCACAACAGTTTGTTTTAATTGAACGCAATTTCTTCACTCACTGAAAACCATGTATGGGCATGCTTCTATGGCAAGCCTCGATGGGATAAATACACAATCACACACTTTCACAAGGTATGTTACTTCATGAATCACATCCTAAATAACTATTTTACAAGTGTTTATGCTCACGTGGTACTACTGCTGTTATGACGTGACACGGGACATAGAACAAGAGAGACAGGGTTTTGGTGAGTTGGTATGTTTGTCACCCCTCCACTATTTTTTGTCTGCAAGTGTGTCATAACTCTCAGCAAAACAGTCTGCGTGTGAGACACTCTCTGCCAAAATTGAGTTATTTGGAGTCTGCAAGTGTGGTGCTAGCTTGAGTTGTCTCTGCATATTAAGGTGGGATAGGAGACATTATTTTTAACATCGAAAAAAATGCACACTTCAACTTTAAGTGTGTTGCTCAAAGGCACAAATTGTTTTCAGTAATACCTTTGAGTCTGCAATACTGCCAAAGTGATTGTCATTTTATGAGTGGAAAAGTTTGGGAAATGTTGTTTTATCTCACTGACAGAGCTGATGAGCCTGTGATGCTTAGATGACTGCAATCCCCCCACCACCCCACCCCCCGTGATTAATATTATGTGTTTCGTGATAAAGTAAAATCTTTTACATTTGATACATTTGGAACAAAACAAAAGGGATTTTACAGAGATCCTTTTCACACTCATACGTGTCTTTTTGTCTATGACCCTGTTTACACCTGGTATTAAGATGTGTTTCGGGTGATCCGATCACATGTGTTCAGTGCTAAATACAGGTCTAAACGGGATCTAAAACATTATCTTATCGGATCACAAAACCCACATACGGATATCAAAATGCTATCTCAAAAATGCATGTGACCACATCGCATTTGAGGTGTAAATCTGTCCTGTATGCGTCCCAGACAGCAGCATTATGAGCAGCTTTAAAAGGAAATATCCGTCCGACTGGAAAATTAAAAAATGCGGATACATACATGAAAACTTCACAGATCTTCTTCAGTGTGTCTGATCCCAAAACAAATGAGAAGCATGAATATCTGAAGTTCCTTTAATACTGGTAATCCACTAAAATAACAGGGAATTCTGCTCAAATTGTTGCGTTTTCGCTTAGATTGAAATCTCAGATACATCTAGGAGACACAGTTCACAATTTTTAGTGCTTTCTTTGTCTTTTCTGACTTTGAGGAACTTTAATGTCATGCAGTAACACACCGGCATAGTGACTGATTTAGAGGTCTTAACGAGTTCTCCAGACCCGGGACCCATCCGGGTTCGAGTCCATATTTTAATATTTGAAGTATTCACAGATAGCAGTGTTATTTGGCTGAACTCGGTGGTAAAGCGGCTCAGACTATGAGCACAGGCCAGGGGCTGTTCAAACAGATGGAACACAACAGACTCACATTGAACATCTTTCCTGACAAAGCATTTCAACAACTCATTGCTTTATCTGAGAAACGCTTATAAGAGAGTAAGACGCAAAGGCCAAAGACCTCCATCAATTGTAAGGGGTTGTTCACACAGAACGTATCTACAACCATCTATTTCCTTTTCTATGTAAATGCATGCTAGACGAACGTCTTTGTTGCCCTTTGTTTTTGTTTATTCAATGTCTCATGCAGAAGAGTTCTTTTTTAGAGGATATGTCTAATTAAAAATAATTTTAAAAAGCATCTTGAGACACCTTCTTTCTGTTAAACTATATTTGTTGCCTTGTTGGCAAACATACTGCTGTTCTCTACTAATGCAGCATCTAGTCAACAAATGAATTACTTTATAATGATATGACAGCATGTAATGTGGTGTACTGTATACATTTTCGTTGTTATTGTTTTAAATCTGCATCAGAAGTGTTCCGCTCCATTCAGAGTGTAGTCTCACGTGTCAAAACAAACACCACAAGGCATCAGTGAAGTGATAGTTTTTATTTCGCCTCTAGAGGACGCTCTCATAATGTATAACGACAGCGGACCCTTCCCAGCCGCTCCAGCACCGGACGCAACAGGGAAAAACTATCGGAGTGGATTTTTGCAGATAACCGATAGTTCCAGAAATCTGTTATCGATTAATCTGCGAAACCAATATATTGGTCAACCTCTACTTGAAACCGTTAACCCCAGGTCATTCTAAATCCCCTGGTAAACAGAATCCTGGGTTATCTTATTTCATTTTCACACTTATTTCATGTCATGTTAAAAACATCTGCACCAGAAATTAAACAAATGATGAAATGAAGTGTCAGCCGATCTGAGAAGGTTGAGTCTGGAGCTGTGATTGTTTCAGTCTAATCAGATGTTATGGGCCTCTCCATCCTGACTGTGCCTTTGGCTTCATGTTCTCTCAGTGTGGGAATGTTGCAGTGGTTCTGGTGTGAGTTTTCTCAACTTTAATTTTTCCATTCCTGCTAGTTATTCTGCACTGCAGCCTAGCAGATTTCCCCACTGGCTTGAAGACTGCAGCACAAACCCTCAGAGTCTCATACTTAGTCAGCAGTGCCCTATTTACAAATATTTCCACCAAGGTCATGTCTATTTTTCTATTTTATTGTGGCATGCTGTATTGTTTCAATAATAATTGAAACAATTGTAAATGCCAAGATATATTATACTTCAATTATTGAGATGCATCTCATTCCTCTGTAATAAAAATGACATATTTAGAGAGTATACACTCACTAGACACTTTACTAGGTACACCTGTACATACATATTCGTGCGATTATCTAATCAGCCAATTGTGCGCCAGCAGTGTAATTTGTAAAATCACACAGATATGGGTCTTGAGCTTCAGTTAACGTTCACATAATCCATCAGAATGGGGAAAAAAGTTTATCTCAGTGATTTAGACCGTGGCATGATTGTTTGGTGCCAGACGGGGTGGTTTAAGTATTTCTGGAACTGGTGATGTCCTGGGATTTTCATGCTCAACAGACTCTAGAGTGTATAGAGAATGGTGCGAAAAACAAAAAACAACCAGTGAGTGGCATTGTACCATTTGATACAATGTACTTATTATGTACACACACATGTTGTTGCATTGTAATTACATTTAAAGTATACTTTTAATTAAATTTTTAGTTACACTGTTAACTTTACCCCTAACCCAACCCTTACCCCAAAACCTAACTCTAACCCATAATCATAACCCTAGCCCTACCCTTACTCCTAAACCTACCCTTTACCTTGTTTTCATTTTTGATGAGTTTTCGAGTGTGGGGTTCACCAAACTGGATCACAAAACCTTAAAGCCCAGAGCCCCCCCGGGCAGTCAAGGGCCTCTTGTACTGAAGGGCCCCTGGGCACTTGCCCCATTGGCCCGGTCGGCATCTCTGTGCGTGACCTTTGATCAGACATTAGATGTTATCATTATGTTTTCTAGCATCTGTTAGACATCCTCTGTGAACTTACCAAAAAATAACTGCTCTGTTCAGTCTGTTGAGTTATGGTTGTCTGTAAGAGGTCAGGAAGGGAGACCTCCTGAGAGAATTCACTCTTCTTATTCAGGCAAACCAAAAGCTTGAACCCCTTTCAGAGGATTTTCCGAAGGGAATATACTATTGGTGAACGGTAGAAAATTTACATTATGTGTTTGACATGAAACTGTGCCAAGTTCTTAATATCGGTATTTAAAAAGTTTCCTGTATCCCCAAAAAATGACATTGTGCACGCTTTCTTATATTAACAATTGGAAATATTATATTATAACATGTTTGTTTTTTTGTTTTTGTTTTACCGTACAGATTTGGTACATCCGTTCCTTGTTTCAACTTTTGAAGTGTAATATTAAATATTAGGCTAAATTTTGTTATATTTTTCATGACATGGTAACACTTCACAAAAAGGTTGTATTCATTAACATTAATTAACTAAATTAGTTAACATTAACTAACAATGAAGAATACTTTTACAGCATTTATCAAACTTGGTTAACCTTAATTTCATCATATACTAATACATTTTCATATTATAAAATGTTTGTATGTTAACATTAGTTAATGCATTATGAACTAGCATGTACTGACAATAAATAAACAATTGTATTTTAATAAATGTACATTAATCCAGATTAAAAACTGCTGTAAAAACATTGTTCATTGTTAGTTCCTTATACCTAATGCATTAATTCATCTTAGCAAATACAACCTTATAGTAATGTATTTCCCAACCTAGCTTAACTAGATTTAGTGAATTAAAGATACAATTACATTATTCTTTTTATGTACTTTCAATATTGGACACATATTAAGTTAGATGAAGGCATATGATAAATTAATATGTCCGCATCCAATTCATTTTCATTAATTAACAACATGTACTGTATTTAGCCAGCTTGAGAAGAACTGAGACTACTTACAGGACTAGATATTTTGTGGAAAACAAAAGGAGATTTTCTGAAGACTCTTCACGCAGCTGTTTCATAAAATCAGTTTGATCTTCAGTGATGGTTCGTCAAATGTGTTGTGATGCGTAATTTTGAAATTTGAATTGAATTCGATTGCAAAGCTTTGGTGGAGAAGATTTGTGTTTAGAAGTCTTCAAATATAGAAAACGAGTCATATAGACCTCCTTTATGGTGCTTTTTGTCCTCTTATTGGTCACTATGAACTGCCGTTATATGGAAAGATTATATGGCATCTTCAAAATAAAAATGTCTCCTTTTGTGTTCCATGGACAACATAACAGCGTATTGGTTTGAAATTGAAAAGGGTGTGTTCAATGACACATTCATTTTTGCCTGGACTATTCCTTTCACACTTTTAACCACTTTTTCAAAGCTATTTCAAAAGAAACACTTTTTGAGGTTGAAGTATACCTAATATTTTTGGAGTGTATAGTTGTTGTTTTTTTCTGTACGCTACATCAGAGCTCACAGCACCCATGCCCAGCGATCAAAGAAGCATCTCCCATCCTGTCCTGTATTAGCTACAGGCCTCTGTTATTTTAAATTTTTTTCTTCAATGCAACATCCTCCCCTAGGGCATCCTGCAGTGTTTACCATCCAAAACCACTCATGGTCCAGACCCCACACTGAATGTCTTTTATCTAAAGGGCACATTGGTGGAGTCTGGCTGTTCTGTGGCAGTAAAAATCCTCTTTTCGTTTCTCAACGGCCCCCAGGGAGGTTTCGCATGGAAGTGGCATGCCAGATCGCCATCAACAAAGTGCTGCACATGGGCATCATATTGATATTTACTGCAGTACTGAGGGGCACATGGACCTGCTGTGAATTGTCCTCTCTGCCTGTGGGGGAACAAAACTAAATACAACATCAAAATGTTTTTGCCTGAACATATTAAGCGCTAATATCCATCCATCCATCCATCGTCAACCGCTTATCCTGTGTACAGGGTCGCGGGGGGCTGGAGCCTATCCCAGCTAACATTGGGCGAAAGGCGGGGGACACCCTGGACAGGTCAAGCGCTAATATTTATTTATTTATTTATTTATTTTTTTGGGCCATTTTTTTTTCTCCAAACTGAGCTTTCAGAAGGCTTTGATTTCATTTCCGCCAGCTTAGCTGCAGTTGATTAATGTTCTTACAACAGGCCTTCTTCTGCTGCCATGTCGTTGTTTTTTGGATAGAGCTTTTCACTCATGATGTCAATTGTAGGCCAACCCAAATGGATACCTGACCATGTGAATTTCCCTTAGAAAGTTCCTATGTTTATATATATATATATGTTTTTCCATTTTTAAAAAAAAATTATATATTTTGTGTGGTTGATATTACTCTATGAAATATTAACATTTTGTTCTTCAACATAAATTACACACAAATTGAATTTTGAAGTTCAATCTAAATTGCATAGAAATTATGTACTGTATTGAATATGAAACGTTCTCAAGGAATAACACATTGTGCATGCATTTTGACATTTGAAATTTCAACAAGGTCTACAAAGATTTGTTTAGCATGTTAATGCGTCCTTCTGGTGATTGTATTCCTTATTTAGCCTTATTTTATATTAACGGCTTCAAAGTCACATTTAAGGTAAGAATTTCTGTATTGCAAAACTAAACATGAATAATTAATAAAGAATAGTCCTAATAATTAGTATGAGTAATATATATATATATATATATATATATATATATATATATATATATATATATATATATATATAAATCGTACATAATTTACTGAGTTGGCTATTTATTACGATGTTGTTCACATGAGGCGTTAAGGACATACTTATTAATATTATGCTCTAACGCAAACCCCTTATCTAAACTTCAGTAGAGTGTTTAAGCATGATAGGAAGCTGGAAGTTGTGAGTGACAGAAGCAAGTAATTGTCACGTATTAGTTGGCATCGCTTGGATCTTGATCAGCTCCGATTCCGTGACAAAGTTTACAAATTGGGGAGCCATCAACATTGATGATGCCTTGTGGGTCTTTTAAATAACCATAATATTCCCACACTGTGGACTTCAGCCATTTGGCAGAGGGAAATAAAGTTTCAGGCTTAGACATTTCAGTGCGCACCGTTCTTTCTGCTGTGCAGTTTGCACGTGTGGATTTTAAAATGAATTGACGGTTCAGTGAATCAGGAGATGAATGTTGCAATTTAGAGATCTCTATTTAAAACTGTGGTATAGCATGAAACCATGACACCGTTACATCCCTACCCAACCTAAAGCTAATCATAAAGTCTTACCCCTTACCCAACACTAAACCTTAAATCTTACCATGATTTTTATAGGAAAATCACTGTTGTGTACCACAGAACAAAGAAACATTTGGGTTTTAAACATTCATTCTTATGGTTTCTCCTTAATTTAACCCCTAATCCAAACCCCAAACCTAAACCGAACCATAAAGTTTAATGCCTGACCCAAGCCCTAAACCTAAACTAAACCATGATTTTTTTTTTTTTAAACGACTGTGTTTTCCATGGAAGGAAGAAAAATTGCGTTTGGATGGAACGATATGAAAGATGCGCATTACAGGTTATTGACATACATAATTTATATGATCTATGATCAACAAAATATGATCACAGACGTTTCCTTTCTTACAATAAAGTTTTGGTTTGGAGGCTTGTTAAAATTTTATGCCTGTTTTGTGTAGATGTGAAGTTCTGTTTGTTGATTTGTTGGTCTCTATATGAGAATAAAAGTCATACTTTAAAATAAATCTTATGATTTTCCAATCTCTTACGAATTATTATGAGTTCTCATGAGACTATTTTGGTAAGTCTCTTCAAATAACGTTAATCACAGACCATATTTCACACATGCATTGAAACTGCAGTTCTAAAAGCCCATTGGGCATTCCCAAAACAACCCATGGATCTAAATTGCAAATTCTCCTCCGGGTTTTAGGACTGAACAGCACTATTGATCTACACAAGAACAGAGGGCTTTTTGATGTTGTTTAAATTTTTCTTGTTATTGAACATTTTTACTCCTCAAAGACCAAATAATGTGCTTACTGTACATTTTTCATCTGCTAAATACAGATTTGTAGCCGTGCTGGATTAATGTATTTACCTCAGATAACTTCAGACACTAGAAACTGACCTACTCTTATCCAACTTTCCCACCAGCCCATATCAAAACGCTCCATTTGCATTGTGCATTTCAGTCTATTGCAGAGTAAATAATGCAAAACGCTTTCTCAGGACATGTATGGACTCGCAGACTTGAGTGAAATTGAAAATGACATTTATTATTGCATCTCTTTGGCGTAGGCCCCGTCTGGCGGTCCGAAATTGTTGTACTCGGAACCGTCATATCCTGCCGGAGATAGGAAGCAGGGGCGAGGAGCCTACCCCCGTGCTGGATGGGACTCAACTGGTGGTGGTGGGGTGGTGGAGGTTGCCACTTCAGCACACTGAAACAGCAATGTGATAGATTGTGAGCAGATTTATAAAGCAATGGCTTACATGTGATTGGCTGGGGATGTAGAGCCGCTAGTCTTCCCGTTAAAACTACGCTGCGCTTACATGTCTGGCAGAGATATAAAGCATCTGAAAGCTGTACGTTTTGTTTTAACATGCCGTTTAGGGGTGGATTATCTGAAATAGATTACCGTAATTTCCGGACTATAAGCCGCAACTTTTTTCCCACGCTTTGAACCTCGCGGCTTATACAATGACGCGGCTAATATATGGATTTTTCTCGCTTTCAAATTTTATAAAAAAAAAAAAATCATTCTGTGACGTGCTCAGTTTTTTGACGGCGTGAAGCTTTCATTAGACCAATGAAATTGCCGAACGGGTTAAGGTCAAAACAACTTTTTTTGTTTACTGTTTAGACTAAATCGAGCGCGCTCAAACTTCCCATCATTCTGATTACGGTAGTCATTTTGTCACCCTCAAGACACTGAGAAATGCATATGATGCAGCTTTCAAGTTGAAGGCGATTGATCTGGCTGTTGGAAAAGGAAATAGAGCTGCTGCACGGGAGCTTGGTCTTAATGAGTCGATGATAAGACGTTGGAAACAGCTGCGTGAGGAATTGACTCAGTGCAAAAAGACAACTAAAGCTGAGGCTATTCTGAGGCTATTCAACTCCGACACCGAAGGAGATGACTTCAGTGGTTTCAGTGCACAGGACGAGGAAGATAGTGACCAATGACTTTCTTGGTAGGCTACTGTTTACTGCAAATGTTTTATTACAAGCCGTGTGTGGCAGCGGGGGCGTGGTCAAGCGCCCGTCCGGGTGAGAAAAGCGGTAAGGGCGCATACACCTGTGTTAGACATAATTTAGCTCAGGTGTAAGCGCCCTTACAGCTTTTCTCTCCCGGACGGGCGCTTGACCAGGCCCCCGCTGCCACACCGTGTTTCGTTAAAGCCTATTTATTGTTGTTACAAGCCGTGTTTCGTTAAAGCCTGTTTAAAGTTCATTTGTTTCAATGTACCGGTAGGCACCTGCGGCTTATAGACAGGTGCGGCTTATTTATGTTCAAAATCATATTTTTTTTAAAAATCAGTGGGTGCGGCTTATATTCAGGTGCGCTCAATAGTCCGGAAATTACGGTATACCAAAATCATTTCAAAATAATACATATTGTATGTGTATATACTTTTTGATCCAATTAAGTCCAAAAGCAATAACTGATTATTTCACAAATAAATTCAGAAAACAAAGCACAATATACAGTTTTGCTCATGGATATCTAACTTGCTAATAAATGCTTTAAACAGTGTTCAAAAGTGAAATTTCCACTATGTGGCGCTAAATGCGAGTAAAATGTTCTCCTAAACAGATGAGGTTTAAAGGTTAATGCCCTATCAAGTTTTAAATCAACAAAACTAACCTTTCTACCCTAAACCTTAAACCTCAACCTAACGGATTGTTTTATAAAAAGGAAATGTGAGATAAAAAATGCATTTGCCGAAGCACTTTTTGGTGATTCTATGACACTTTTGACTTGCAAGCTCTTCAGGACTTGTACTCTGGTCCCATGCATCGCAAGTGCAATACTCTATCATTTGAGCTGCAATGCATTTTGATCACATCTAAACAAGCTCACAAATTTAGTTGGTCATGTAATGCAAACATTAAAATATAGAAGACTTGCACTATACTACTAAAAGTATTTTAATGTCATACTAAAGCAATGTATGAAAACTAAGTGTTTATGAACTGACAATCTGAGTTTTTTCTTGTGATTTGTGTGAACGGTAATGAAAGTCAATGTTGTTGTAGCACCTCTATTGTTAATTTTACCAGGAAACTGCCACGATACAATGAGTGATGCAAAACTAATTTTACAAAAATGTAAGTATGCGTTTTATGAGAACAGGTAGAAAAAACTAGAGGCAGACCCATATATCGGTTTTACCGATAAATCGGTGCCGATAGTTGCCTTTTGCTGATGGGGTCGAATCAAGTGGGGATTTGCTGTATTATTAACCTTTCATTGTTGACATTATTCATTCATATTTTTATCCTCACTACAGTGCATATTTTGATAAGATAATCAAGTATTGAAGTGAGGGCCTGCAAATACAAATGCGACTAGATGGAAACGTGCCCCGTCTCCAGCTTCATATCTTATTAATAATAAAAAACCTTATTCCTCATTAAACCTCATCTGGTGAAATACATATACTATATACAAAACCCTTCATCTGGCGAATATATTGACCTTATTCAGCCCACCCTTTTTCAGCGCTACACACGTCCGAGTTTTGTCTCTTATCTTCCAGTTTGATTTGGAGCTACTGATAAGAGTCGATCATAATGGATTACGTAGTATTTTTCAGAACGAGTTTGATGGTGCTAGTCTGCATCATACCTTTACTATAATGCTAGTGAGGTGTTTTTCTGTCATTGTAAATGTGAATTTGTTTGATGCTCACTGAGGTAAATTGGACCTGCCAGATCAAATTTCATGTCAACTACACAATTTAACTCAAATTATTAACAAGTTCAAAATTAAATGCTTGTATCATGAAAAAGTGCATTGTGTCATAGCTGTCTGAATGTGATCTGCCCAGGTCCAATTGTGACAATGTAATGTAAGACATGTAAATGTCAAATGGCAATTCATACTTCAGTTCCATTTGACATTTACATAGATTTTAGTTTAAACCCATAATTACAAATCTGATATCTAAAATCTATTTCACAACACATGATATAAAAGTTAGACCAATATAAAAATGTATGATATAAGAAAAGTCACATATTGCACATACAACATATATTTCAAAATACCATAAATGTATATATATTTTACTAAATCATAGTTTAATATAGATAATATGAATAGGCTATGTAGCCTACATATATGCCCAAATATACAGTATGAACTATGCTTTTCTTTGTATGTTAATTGCCATATATAAGATGTTTGTATGGGAAAGCAGATGAAATACCTCTTATATTACACTCTTAATAAGCATACAATCCTTTTTTTTCTATTCATATTAATGGACTATTAAACCAAGTCAAATAAAAGATTCATCAAGTTTATGCAATGTATTAAAATGATGATTATTTTTACAATAATATAGCAACATGCATATTTCATGTCTGTTTTGTATTTTAAACCCATATAATGTTCTTTCTTTTGTGGAACGAATAAGGAAATGTTAGGCACAATGTTAGGTATGGGACTGAACCTCAGTTACCATCATTTTATTTTATGAAACAAAGATGTGATGAATGTGTGAAACATTTTGCTTAAAAGTGCTTAAAAGAGTGATTTTAGCCATTCTAGAACTTCCACCTGACCAGCCGTTGAATAATCAATGCCCCCTCTTTCCAAAACCCACACTTCAAAGACACGTGCACACACACTCTAGTGAGCGTTGTGCTGGAGCAGATGGAGTAGGACAACATACCGGCACTTATGCAAGCATATATGGGCTGCCCTGTGAATGAGCACAATGCATGACAGGACGAAAGACTTATGATTGGCTAAACAAAGGATCTGACAGCAGCCCAGATGTTTACAGAGCCTAGTGCTTTTACAGAGACAGGTCTGATATTTCAACTTTTTCAGTAATATCTGACAGGTAATAGGGATAATTTCTGAATGTCATTTCATAATTTTTTTTTAAATACAAATCACTTACAGGACCTTTAACATCTTAACATTGTTTGAAATTATATGGGTGTGAGTAAATGATGACTGAATTGACATTTTTGGGTAAACTGACTCTTTAAAGAAAGAGTCAGAGAATGCATTTGTGAAAGCACAATAATACATTATGCTGAAGACTGAGTAGTTGAATAGATTACAGAATAATTTGACTTGTGTTTGGCATGTGGTAGCAAAATATTCTGTTGTGAAATTCTCTCATGGTGTGCACTTCCTTTAAATTCATGTTTCAACACTACAAGTGCATAGAGGCCTGTTGATATTTTACTGCCCATGAGGTTAGCAGGGCATATTAGATGTGAAAAACAGTGTTTTCACTGTATCAAATACTTTCTCCTATCCCAGCGTAATGAGCTGTGACAATTATAAGCACAGACTATTTAGCCCGAGACAGAGCAACTAGTTTTAAAATGAGTGGGAGAAACTGGAATAACCAATATGCTGAATTTTTGAGCATTTAATGAGTTTTAAAGGCTTTTATTGGCAAAAACATTCAATATATGCAAAGAGTCAATATTTACAGTGTTGACCCTTGTTCTTCATAACCTCTGCAATTCACTCTGGCATGCTGGATATCAGCTTCTGGACCAAATCCTGACTGATGGGGATCCATTCTTGCCTTATTAGTGCTTGGAGTTGATCACAATTTGTGGGCTTCTGCTTGTCCACTCGCCTTTTGAGGATTGACAACAGGTTCTCTATGGGATTAAGATCAGGGGAGTTGCCTGGCCACGGATTCAAAATTTCAATGTAGTGATCTCCGAGCCACTTCATTATCACTCTTGCCTTGTGACATGGTGCTACATCATGCTGGAAAATGCACAGATCATCACCAAATTGGTGATTTTAGTTTGCAAAGTTACTCTTGCAGGACGTCTTGATACCATTCTTTATTCATGGCAGTGTTTTTGGGCAGAATTGTGAGAGAGCCCACTCCCTTGGATGAAAAGCAACCCCACACATGGATTGTCTCAGGATACTTCACTGTTGGCACAACACAGGACTCATGGTAGCGTTCACTTTTTCTTCTCCGGACTATCTATTTTCCAGATGTCCCATACAGTTGGAAGGGGGCTTCATCAGAGAAAATAACTTTGCACCAGTCTTCTGCTGTACAATCCTTGTACTTCCTGCAGAATTTCAGTCTGTCCTTGATGTTTTTCTTGGAGAGAAGTGGCTTCTTTGCTGCCCCTCATGACACCAGGCCATTGTCCAAAAGTCTTCGCCTCACTGTGCGTGTAGATGCACTCACACCAACCTGCTGCCAATATTGAGCAAGCTCTGCACTGGTGGTGACACGATTCCATAGCTGACTCCTCAGGAGTAGACGGTCCTGGCGCATCTAGCTGAACCAGCCTGAAAAATAGTGTTGTTTTAGCATGATATGAGCTAAAGAATCACAATGTATGATACCATTGTCAGATTTAACTGCTGATTTGAAATATGGTCTTTAATTATAATCTTGATCTTGACCAGCCACTTTGGAGATCTTGGTCTTTCCCCATTTAAGTAGATACGAGCCAGGGCTGGACTGGTAATCTGGCATACCGGGCATTTCCCCGCTGGGCCGACGCACTTTGGGGCCAATCAGAGGCATACTGACCATCGGGAGAACCGAGCGGGCCGGTATGTCGGCCACAAAATGTGCCCAACGAGCCGCGATAAGCTAAAACGAGCCGCCGCATTATGTAGAATGGACCACAAAACGGTGCTGCGATAAACAGAAACCAAGTTTTAGGCCAGTTGCCATGTAAAATCCCAGGCCGATTTCTTTTCCCAGTCCAGCCCTGATAAGAGCTGTATTTTCATGGCACTTGTATACATAGAAAATAGCTGCCAAGTGTTCCAAAGATGGCTGCCGAGCGGACTGACTTGCCTTGAAAGGGACTTTATGTAAGCCTTACTTAGGTCACCAAAAAAAATAAAAAATGGGTTAACACTGTGGCACTATCAAAGTATTGCTCTGCTTGTTTGAGAATCTTACACAGATTAGGACATGGTTGTACATTAGACTTCTGGCCTTTGGAGCATCACTATTGGACTACAATGGTTAACATTAACTTGTTATCTGCTAAAGTAGAGATGATGAAAGGCTAAAGTCTTAGGGCTGACTGGACTTTATCTTCAGAAAGTTGTAAGGACTTAATTTGGTCATAATATTAATTGTCTTTGCTTGAGGTCAGTTGTCTGAATCGGAAGTATAAACGCATGCATCTTTTTTAACTGTGACATGCCAGAAATAGCTGATCAGGGAATATATTCATTTAAACTGATTTAAAAGACATTGATATCAGAAGAGTCTGGTGCAATTGACATGCATTATACACATCAAGTGTTTTCTTTATCTTTTATGTATCAGAAGCAATTTGACTTCAACATCTTTTCATTTTTTCAGCAACTTTGATGTCTTAGTGTATCACTTAATTGTAACGCACACTGGCCTTTTCTTTAAGGAGTCATGTCTGAAGGAATCACATTTTCCTTGATCTTTAGGGATAAAACAGTTTATTGTACTATGAAAACATACTGTAACTTTCAGAAATTCTTGCCCAGTGAAAAAAGAGCATATATTGAAACAGTCTCGGTAAAAATGTGCGCACTTTTTCAAACATTAGACAGACTTGAATACATTTGATGAAATCATTTTTATTTTAATTTTGTGCCATCATACCATCTCTAACCCATTTATCTGTAATGCATTACATGCTCAAAGAGCGTTGAATCGTTTCCATCTAATGTTTCTGCTCATTTCTGTAGTTTTCTCTCTATGAATTGAACTGTTGTCACCTTGTCGGTCTGACTGACAGCATGAATTGTCTGCACTCTGTTCTCTCGCACCTGTCAGACACTGATGGACCAGCATTTTGTCAGCAGAATTGCCTTTTATCATGACAGCTGGCATCTCCTCTGAGCACACAAAGTAAGGATGTGCAAGATATTGATCAATACTGACCTGCTACAATGACCCCAGTGTTGAGGGAGATTACGTTTTTTTAAAAAACATTGTGATATTGTGTATTTTTGGAGAATCCAGCAAATTAAACATTTGAAAATAAAAGGTACGTTGTCTCATTTGATTATTTTCTATTTTTTGTTTGGAACTTGATGGATGCAAACCAAGAGTATTTTTATCAATTTAATAATAAATCTGGCATCAGTGCAAAAACATTTTAAGATTACAAAACACTGGATTTTTTAATCAAAAGATTAAAAACAGAAATACAAAATAGCCAGTATACTGTATTTTCTCTTAGTCACTTCATGCATTTTACTCATCGGATAGATGGCTGATCATGAAAAGAACACGACACGATCACACAGGAAGTTGGCATATTGTTTCCGAGTGTTCCGGTACCCAAGGATCGGCTGCATTATACCGACTCACCATTGACCAATAGCATTGGCTCCAGCGTGTTTGCTTTCCCCTTTAGCATGACCGAAAGCGTGTTGCATCAGCAGTGTGGGAGACCAAGGTCGGGTCCCAGGAAACCAGGAAGTCATTGAGTTTGCATAATCAGTGATGAGCATGAGTCTGAGGTTGCAGTGTTCCCTCTAACATCACATTTTTACACCATTGATGGTTATGTTTAGGTTTAGGGTTTGGGTGGAGGATTCAGTTTATAAAATATGCATTCCTCCTCACTGCATTACAGCCTTTACAGCTTAAAACGACTTGCTTCACAACTCGCTTTTGGTGCACATCCATGGATATTTCCCCAGGAAAATGGAGATCACCCATGCCCATGCCTCCAACAACACTAACTGCATTCACCACTGAGGGCAGTGTTTCACATTTAGCTATTCACAGACCGATTTTAGCTTAAGAAAAGTTAGCCTACTGTTTTTGATTTCACTATGATCAGTCTGAAAACTGGCCTCCAAGACGGATATAGATTTGAGACAGATAGCAATCTGATCACTCAAGCTAAAAATAGTGCAGGAATTTAAGATCAGTTATACACTATATCCATTTTGTGGAGAAACATTTAAATGGCTAAGTGTGAAAGGAATGTGCATACCTAATCGGACTGTTATCTGATCATGAACTGACCATGTGTAAATACCCTTATAGATGTATATACGGCCGATATATAGATCTATAAAAATAGCCAATATATGAATACCCACGACCGCACTTTAGTTTAATTATACAGTAACCGGCAAGGTGTGACGCTGTTCGGCAACCTTAAACAACTAATGGTAAAATGGTAAATGGTCTGCACTTATATAGTGCTTTTTTTAACCTTAGATGTTACCAAAGCACTTTACACTGTGTCCCAATCACCCATACACACACACACACACACACACACACTCATACACCAATGGTGGCAACTAGACTTCACTTCAGATTGTGCCAAAAAACAAGTTCAAATAGCACGTTTTTCCTTGTCTTGACTTGCTTGGGATGCGTCCCAAGTTGTAAATATTGTAAAGCAGTCCTGCCTACTTAAAGCTTTTTAACTATCTATGTGGTATAGCAAAATTTGTACAAGGAAAAACATTTAAACTGAAACAGATTATATTCCTTTTATACCATTTACCCCTAAATGCAAAGTTCAGTATATCTGAATATTTATTATCTGGATACACAACTAGCTGCACCAAACAGAATAAAAAAGTGATGGCTGTTTTCAAACAAGTCTCAAACCCTCCCTTCTGAAGTCCCGCCCCAAACTCAGTGTCAGTGTTGCTGTATTGGGATGGTCAGAATTTTTCAAACAGAGCAATGTTTTGACTGTGCCAGAGACCACAGTGCTACACATTTTGTGGGACTCAACCTACAGTCAGTATACATATATGTATTTCTCCATATTATTGTAAGTTGATATAGGAGGACATTTCAACAAATTATCACCTTTATTTTGCATATTTCAAAGGGTTTTATTTATGTTCACACCTCTTCACGTTCACAGACCACCTCTGTCTTAAAATCCTCTTTCTCACCCTGTGGGGGAGTTGAGTGACATGAAAGAAATATCTCTTTTTGTTTTCGGTGAGCGATTTTGCGGGGATTGTTTGTATTCCTGCATTTCACAAAGATGATTAGCCTCAGGAAAGCTACAGCCGTTCTGCTCCCACCCACTGTTGTTATATGACGCACAGCCATTAAATCTTTGAATTAAACAGAGAACTGTATGCTGTGTGTCTCCAGCTCAAAAAGTATTACATGATCAGGATCTTTGTATGTTTTTAGTGTTAAAGGAGTGGTGGTGGTGTAGTGGACTAAAGCACATAACTGGTAATCAGAAGGTCGCTGGTTCAATCCCCACAGCCACCACCATTGTGTCCTTGAGCCAGACACTTAACTCCAGGTTGCTTCAGGGGATTGTCCCTGTAATAAGTACACTGTAAGTCGCTTTGGATAAAAGCGTCTGCCAAATGCATAAATGTAAATGTTAAAGCTGATGTATCTAATGTTTTACATGTTAAAATTCTTAGTTTAATATCCAGTGTTATCTACAGTATAAGTAAGCCATTCATAAGTTGATTTAATCTTAAGGTGTAGCGCCATAGTATAACTCCAATTTTACAAAAAATCTAAAGTTCTGACAAACTTGCCGCAAATTACCCACTCATTATTTTCACATGCAAATGAGCTTGCGATTCCCCACAAATGTTTGCCACAAGTTTCAAGCTCTTCACCAGTAGTGGTGAACCTACAGCAAACCTTTGGTGAGAATGAAGAGATTGCTGCAAAGCTTGTTGGCATGTGAAAGTAATGAGTGGTGAATTTGCAGCAAATCAGCAGCAAGTTTGCCAGAACTCTCGATTTTTGTAAGGTACTGACGCAATCAAAACCTTGTTCTGCGTATTTCAGAGGCCAGTACACCTCGACACAGCAACATTTGACTTAACCAATGGTATCAGTTTTAGATGGGTCTACATGTTTGTACAACCATTATAAGACAGGGGGACTTTTCTGGAATCTGTTTGAAAACTGCGATTATTTTCGCAATTCTGTTTGGTGACACTAGTGGCTCTGAATTGACACACTTCAGCTTTAACTGGAAGGAGGGACCTGAGTCATATCTAATGACATATATATCATGCTGACACTTTAGATTTGGGTCTATAAGTAACCATTTAGCAATTAGTTAATTTGGAATACCCTGAAACATCATCAAACACAGACAACGCCTGTTGTCCCAACCGTGCTGATTAAGGGCCATACAGCATAGTTGTATGTGTGATATTGCTTTTATACAACAGTTTAAAGAACAAGTAATTGAAAAAATAAGAAAAAGTAAGGACTGTCACATCAAAAAGCATTTGTGCATGGAACTCCTTTCTTACGGCATGGATCAGGATCTGCCATTGCTAAAAAAGATGTGCAAGAGCCTCAGTTATAGAGGTCAACCGATATAGGTTTTTGCTGATACGATAGCTAAGTTGGGAAGACAAGATGATAACCGATTAATCGGTCGATAGTTTTTAAAATTGATACTGAATGAAAAAACAACATTTAAAGTAGGGATGCACCGATACCACTTTTACTCTTCTGATCCTATTTAGATACCGGAAATCTCAGTATCGGCCGATACCGATCCCGATCCGATGCCAGTGTTGTTTTTTTGCATAATCAGTTTAGAATATTTTTACATTATTGTGTAGACCTATTTGGGAGTACTCTTTAATATGTAAAGAAACACAAACCTCTAACTACACATTATTTCAATATACATTTATAGCTTATTAAGAAACACTTTATTATTAACTAGTATACTGGATAATGTAGCAGCAAAATTAACAGTAATTCCAGTCTTCAAGTCGTCAGTAGAAAAGAAACCAGTGTTTTATATTGGATTTTTCTTTGTTTCTTTTTTTTTCCAAAAATGTTTCAACTTACATCTGGACTTTAAAGGATTCAGATCTCTTTTTTTTTGTTCAATGTAGTTCTAAGACATCAGTCCATTTTTCATTCACACAGTTATTTTTTGGAACCCATTCAAATGTAAAAAAAATACAAATGATGATAATAATAATAATAATAATAAATAGTTATTAATATTATTATTATTATTGACTTTTAAACCCTCGCGCTTTTATTCCATCCAAACACTCCAGGAAGTCCCGTATGTGTCTGTTTGTAGGTAAGTTCAAAGCAGTTTAATTCACTTATTCAAATTGTGGTAAAAAAAAAAAAAACACCCCAGATGCCGTTCTAAATGCATATTATAAGTGACCCGAACTATTGAGTATGTACATCTGAGATGTTATTCGTAAGTAGCGCTCAAATATTGTGCAAAGTGAAGGCTAAAAATAGCCGTGTGTGTAAGTGTAAGTAAACAGAGCAGCACCATTCACTAACGCGCTGGCTATGTGCATTCTTTATATTTACTTATTTTACACGTTAAGCCTTTTGTGATTCACAGAGATATCGCATGTCTTCAAGCGGCTGATCACTTCACTTACTGGTGAGGGGTCTTTAATGTGAAACTAGGGCAAACTAGTGAATTGCAATGTCTTATGATTTGTTTAATACGTATAACTGAGAATAAAAAGTAATTAAAATCAGATGCGTTTCTGATTTGTTTATATATAAGATATTTTTCTCAAATCTCTCACTACCTTTAAATATACAACTTAGCTGGCTAAATCATAAACGTGACTGGAAATAAACTAATGCAAATTGATGGTAATACATTTTATTTCAACATTTGGGTAGGACTTGTGTGTTTTTTGTCATTATTAGCTATAATATTAGCATCCTCTCAGCCTGGTCTGCAAACATACTGCTGTTCTCTATTAATGCAGCATGTATTCATGAAATGAATTATTTTATAATGATATGACGACGTGTACGGTATACATACCTTTTAGTTGTTGGTGTTTTAAATCTGCATTGTTCAGCTTCGTGCAGTGTTTCTCTGCATTCAACGTGCAGTCTCACAAGTCAAAACAACCACCACAGACATCAGTGATAGCTTTTATTTTGCCTCGAGAGTTCGCTCTCATACTGTATAACAACAGCTCGACCTTCCCAGCCACTCAGCACCGGACACAAAAGCACACAACGCGAGAACCGATAGTTCCAGAAATGTATCGGTGCTGATTAATCGGCAAAACCGATGTATCGGTCGACCTATACTCTGTTACTTATTCAAGAGTGTCAATTTATAACTTGTAACAATGACTTGGGCTGTTTCTTACAGGTTATTGGAGAAACAAGAATATATATGTGTGTGTGTGTGTGTTTGAGAGAGAGAAAGAGACTGAGAGAGAGCGATTGAACTTGTGCGATTTCCTGCGTCTGTTGCGACTCCCAAGCAGTGGTGTGGTGTTAGTCAGCTTGGTGAAGATAATAGAATACTGGTCAAATACATCGTATTTTCTCTTTGTAAAAATAGCCATCCGAGGGGGGGGGTCCCCCTTGAGTATTTACGGTAGCGGTGCACAATTCACTATTGAAACCATTTTCTCTTCCGCCATGTTAAATATTTATAACTCCTTCCAATGCGGAAACTCTGGTAAAAGGTAAGCGCCTTGAGTATTTTTTTGATTACGCCGACTGTTGTGTCTCTCTACTGTAATAAGTCTAAATGCTGAAGCTGTTAGTTTAACTCTATTTCCCAGCTGTAGTAATGTAGTAGTAATCCGAGCGATCATGGTGTGAGGGATAATTCTGACTTCAAAGAAACCGCTCGCTGAATAACATGTGCTGACACAATGCATGTCAAACTTAACTGGCTCATAACACATACAAATATTCCGTTGTTGCCACCTGCTGGCTGAAACCATTAATGTCACAGGGAAAAATAAAAAATAAAAATATCTAGCTCTTTTACACATCTGCACTGTTCTTACATGTTAGTTTACAGTAAAACGGCACAAACACAAGCGGAGTGATACAAATAGTGATAAGTCCAAGTGCTTGCGTTCTGAGACTTAGTACACATGGAAAAGCTCTCATCCAATCTGATTTAAGGACCAGAACTATCCATCCATCCATCTTCAACCGCTTATCCCAAGTCGGGTCGCGGGGTGCCACATTAACCAGCTCTGACTGGGGGACCCCGAGGCGTTCCCAGGCCAGTGTGGAGATGTAATCTCTCCACCTAGTCCTGGGTCTTCCCCGAGGCCTCCTCCCAGCTGGACATGCCTGAAACACCTCCCTAGGGAGGCGGCCCAAACCACCTCAACTGACTCCTTTCGACGCAAAGGAGCAGCGGCTCTACTCCGAGCTCCTCACGGATGACTGAACTCCTCACCCTATCTCTAAGGGAGAAGCCCGCCACCCTTCTGAGGAAGCCCATTTCGGCCGCTTGTACTCGCGACCTAGTTCTTTTGGTCATGACCCAGCCTTCATGACCATAGGTGAGGGTAGGAACAAAAATTGACCGGTAGAACGAGAGCTTTGCCTTTCGGCTCAGCTCTCTTTTCGTGACAACGGTGCGATAGAGCGAGTGCAATACCGCCCCCGCTGCCCCGATTCTCCGGCCAACCTCCCGCTCCATTGTCCCCTCACTCGTGAACAAGACCCCGAGGTACTTGAACTCCTTCACTTGGGGCAAAACCTCATTCCCTACCTGGAGTACGCACTCCATCGGTTTCCTGCTGAGAACCAGAACTAACTGTTGTATAAATATATATAATTTTATACAATGCATCCAAGTGTATTCTCCAGACTTGTAACACACAAGTTAAATGACTGTTGTTGTATAATGTAAAAAAGGCTATTTGGTTATTTTAAAATAAGTGTGTCTTCTTATCTCCTTTTGTTATGAAAATGGATGTAACGGTGCACTTTATACTTACAACCGCATGGAAAGCACACCTGACATTAACTAGGCATAATTAAATCGCCAGTGTCTAAAAATCCTTTTGTTTATTTTATTTTAGCATTTATTTTTCCCAAACTACGTCAGTATACTTATGGTTCGCAATGAATGGCCTGGTGGGTAAATTTCCCTCTCTAATTCCTGTGATGTGATGTATCAATATACACTTATTCCCTATGCCGTTTGGAGTGCCCTTCCATATAAACATATACGCTCCCTTTGGATTGGAATCTCACTTAAGATGACTGAATGCCATCCACTTCACAGGCCACAATCGGTCGATTGGAACGCTATAGATTTTTGCTCAGGCAGGCAACAAACTAGCTTTTTATATTATTAGATGATCATGTTAAGGTCTAGAATGTTCATGAATCACTTTCAACTGTGCTTTACAAAAGCCACACCCTCTATTTCCCCTGCTCTTGTTTAACATAATGAAGTCTGTTGGGACGCTTTTAAAGCAAAAACCTTCTCAGATGAATTGTTATTATTGGGCCTTATTACAGAGAGGACAATTTATTATGTAGGAAACTCTGACTATGGGGAATGTGAGATGGAAAGAGGGTTAGTGATACAGCTAATACAATACAGTGATAATTAATAGCAATAAAGCCTAATTTTCTAAAGTGGGTCTCTAAATTTAAGTACCTGAAGCACAATCACAGTTCTCTTTATCTCAGTTGGAAATTCTTTTTTGACATTTTTATTTTTTTTATTATTTATAACTACATTTATAGCTTTTTTTAATGCTTCCTTGCTGAAGAAAAAAAAAACATCTGGTTTGCTGGTCTTAGCTAGTTTTAGGAGGCAAAAATTGGTCCTTCAGGTGGTCAACATGGTCTCCAGCTGGTTTGCTGATCTTAGCTGGTCTCTCCCAGCCTGGCCAGCTCAAAAGTGCCCAAAACCCCAATAAAGTCAGTCAACAGACCAGCCTGACTTGGCCGAGAGTCAGCTAAGATCAGCAAACCAGTTTTGGATCTTCTAGATAATAATAATAATAATTGATAGTAGAAGTACTGGTCTTATATTAATCCTTGATTTTTATAGCCATAAATACTGTTGCACTATGTTTAGAAATGTTTACTATCAAGAATTGCTTAAATTTTGTTGCATTTGTCATGATCACAAAATTAGAGCTAATTGTGAGGTTGTTTGAGATGCCTATACTCTTCTTCATTTGGAGAAAAATACTGATGCCAATACTAAAAGCAGCAGGTACTGAGCTATGATTAAGACTTAATTCATTTTGATGGATTAATCACTCCATGTTCAAATACTTAAAAAACAACACTTTATCAACCTCCTGTTGTTCCAAACCGGCATGCTTTTATTTTGTCAGTGGAATGCAGGAGATGTTTTAAAAACAATCTTCATGAATATTCATTCATAGTGACCACATCTGTCAAGCTCCATGAAGGCATCATTAAAACACCATAAAAGTAGACCATGTAGCTATGCACTATATATATATATATATATATATATATATATATATATATATATACACTCACCTAAAGGATTATTAGGAACACCATACTAATACTGTGTTTGACCCCCTTTCGCCTTCAGAACTGCCTTAATTACGTGGCATTGATTCAACAAGGTGCTGAAAGCGTTCTTTAGAAATGTTGGCCCATATTGATAGGATAGCATCTTGCAGTTGATGGAGATTTGTGGGATGCACATCCAGGGCAGGAAGCTCCCGTTCCACCACATCCCAAAGATGCTCTATTGGGTTGAGATCTGGTGACTGTGGGGGCCATTTTAGTACAGTGAACTCATTGTCATGTTCAAGAAACCAATTTGAAATGATTCAAGTTTTGTGACATGGTGCATTATCCTGCTGGAAGTAGCCATCAGAGGATGGGTACATGGTGGCCATAAAGGGATGGACATGGTCAGAAACAATGCTCAGGTAGGCCGTGGCATTTAAACGATGCCTAATTGGCACTAAGGGGCCTAAAGTGTGCCAAGAAAACATCCATTACACCACCACCACCAGCCTGCACAGTGGTAACAAGGCATGATGGATCCATGTTCTCATTCTGTTTACGCCAAATTTTGACTATCATCTGAATGTCTCAACAGAAATCGAGACTCATCAGACCAGGCAACATTTTTCCAGTCTTCAACTGTCCAATTTTGGTGAGCTCTTGCAAATTGTAGCCTCTTTTTCCTATTTGTAGTGGAGATGAGTGGTACCCGGTGGGGTCTTCTGCTGTTGTAGCCCATCTGCCTCAAGGTTGTGCGTGTTGTGGCTTCACAAATGCTTTGCTGCATACCTCGGTTGTAACGAGTGGTTATTTCAGGCAAAGTTGCTCTTCTATCAGCTTGAATCAGTCGGCCCATTCTCCTCTGACCTCTAGCATCAACAAGGCATTTTTGCCCACAGGACTGCCGCATACTGGATGTTTTTCCCTTTTCACACCATTTTTTGTAAACCCTAGAAATGGTTGTGCATGAAAATCCCAGTAACTGAGCAGATTGTGAAATACTCAGACCAGCCCGTCTGGCACCAACAGCCATGCCACGCTCAAAATTGCTTAAATCACCTTTCTTTCCCATTCTGACATTCAGTTTGGAATTCAGAAGATTGTCTTGACCAGGACCACACCCCTAAATGCATTGAAGCAACTGCCATGTGATTGGTTGATTAGATAATTGCATTAATGAGAAATTGAACAGGTGTTCCTAATAATCCTTTAGGTGAGTGTATATATATATATATATATATATATATATATATATATATATATATATATATATATATATACATACTGTATATGTTTTAATAATCCATACAATAACTATGTGTGAAGTTGTTATTCACTTTAAATATTCCCTTCTGTTGCAACTCTAAAAGCACATTTTCCATTCCATATATTTGAACTGGTGTGCCACATTCGATTATGCATACACATTCGAGAACCAATTGTGTTTGGGGTCAATGATGTCAGACATGGTACAATGTGTACAAACAATAAATTTTTTAATCTTAATGTGAATTCAAATGAGATTTCAGAACTTTTGACAGAGGGAAAAGTTATCAAGTTAAATTTTGGTTCTGCATTCAGTGAATTTGCACTTAGACATTGTTGTCTTACTTGTAGTGTGTTCTTGTCTGCAGGTCCATGGGGCAGGTGTATGGGCAGTGAGTGCGGTCCAGGAGGGAGTCAAAGTCGGGCTGTGTGGTGCGCTCACATGGAGGGCTGGACCACCCTTCATACCAACTGCCTTCAGTCCACACGACCAGCCAATCAGCAGAGCTGCTTCCGTGTATGTGACTGGCATAAGGACCTTTATGACTGGCGACGGGGTCCGTGGAACCAGTGTGTTCCCATATCCTTGCGGACTGGTGCTGGGCGCACAGGCGTATGCTCGCAGGGCGAAGAGGGCATCCAAACTCGGGAGGTAAACTGTGTGCTCAAAGCGGATGAGTCGCCGGCTGACGATGCCATCTGTGAGTACTTTGAGCCCAAATCCCGACAGGAACAGGCCTGTCTCATCCCATGTCCTCAGAACTGTGTGGTGACCGAGTTCACCCCTTGGACCACATGCTCCAAAACATGCGGGCTGGGCCTGCAAAACCGCATTCGCTCCGTGGTAGCTCCACCACTTTTTGGCGGGCTTCCTTGCCCCAATCTGACTGAGTTCCAGATGTGTTCGCCGAGAGCTTGTGAAGGCAGAGAAATGGTGTTTAATTTGAGGGTGGGTGGATGGAGTGAGTGCAAACTGCCCTCTTCATCTCCAACATCACCACCAGAGTCCTCTGGCACCCCTGTGCGTCCCGTTCGCCAGGCCCAGTGGCGCAAAGGCAAAGAGAGGAAGGGAAACAGAGACCCAGAGATGCGTGAGCTTATCAAGAACAAACGCAACCGCAACCGGTTGAACCGACCAGAGGATGACCTCTGGAATATCGAAGTGGGCTACCAGTCGCGACAAGTGGTTTGTGTTCATCGAAATGGGAGTATGGTATCACTCAGGTGAGTAGCTTTTCTCAGGCAGTTCACATTTGAAGTAGATGGCAAATGCATTTTTACCTGAATGAAAATGAGGTTGTGAGACATGGAAGTGTAATTCATTCAATACATCATACTCTCTTAAAGGGATACATTAGGAACCAGACTAAAATGGCCCATACCGCCACAGTAAAACTGGAAATTTGCAAAGGGTGGCATAAAGGGACAATTTTTGCACTTTTGTTAAAGGGGTCATGACACAAGAAATACAATTTCCTTGCTCTTTTAACAAACAAGAAGTCATTGTACCATAAAAACATACTGTAAGTTTCAGAACTCAAAACTTCCTTCACACTGCAAAAAAGAGCATTTGCTTAAATCAAGCTGCCAAAATGACTCGTTCTTTTATACCTCCTCATTGTGATGCCACACTGTGGTGGACATTAGCATCTGACCTCCTCCACAACAACACCTACTTTACCTTTAATCATTTCCTTATCCCCGCCTAGTAGCAGTGAGCAGTGAGATGGCAAGGAGAGAGCAGAGAGCCAATCATATCAGTGATCATGTTTTATCAAATATATGCAAATATATTTTTGTGCAAAAAACTTTATATTTTAAGTGAACATTAAGGAACATATTAAAATAATTAAAAAGGCACGTCATGCCCTTTTTAAGTGTGAAGAAGGTGAGAGTTGTTATTATTTGTATTATTATTAATATTGCTAATACTATTATTATTTTACTTACTTTTATTTGTAAATGGAGATTAAACAATGCAATGAATTAATCGTATCATTAAGGTTATAGCATATGTATTTCACATATATGTATTTAACATAAAATAAACCATTCCTTAAAAGGTGTTAGTTAAGCATACCATCTTCCTGAAAAATAGCGAAAATATATTTCCCTTCTGAAAAAACAACAACAATGTAGCATAGGGTTGTTTCCGATACCAAAATTTTAGCTTCGGTACGATACCAGCCCTGGTACCTCAGTATCGATACTAATTTTTATGAAATTACAAAGAAAATTGTTGTCAAAAAGAACTGCATAAATAGATAATAATAGTCTTAAAAGTAAACGTCTTATAGATAAAAATTATGACTTTTCTGTTTAAATATTTCTGGATTCCATGTTAAATGTTTTAATGAAATGTTATGATCAAATTGAGCTTACTCAAATACATACTGTACAGCTTTGATCAAATCAAAATATAATCATTTATACATAATTACTTTTTTTAAAAATATGCACAACAGAGCTTTTCAGTTTTAACGAAAACATTAAATGAAAACAATTTGATTTCCTGAGGCTGCCATGGCTGAATCACAACATGCTGATATTCAGTACTGGTATTCAGCTTTTGTGATATTGCTTACAGATAATAATGCTAGTAATATAACCATTTCATACTATATTATTGTTATAATGAGTATTATTGCTACTTCTTTGAACATTACACTTTTATACAGTAGTAATATGTTTTCAATTTTCACTGTCTTCAAATTCACTCATCCAGTTAAATAGAGCTCTCATTTCAGCAGGACTTTTATTTTGAAAGACCATTGAAGTTCTTCCTGTTTTTGAAGGGTTGTTATAATCAAAAAAAGGTCATTTGAGAGTTCACGGCTATTTATACACTAAACACACTTCTCTGCAGATGGATACTATTGGACACACTGCATGAAAATGTGTTGCATGTGTGTGTGCTAGAGGGGTGACCAGGGGTGGCCGTGGCCCAACTGGACAGAAGCCTGGCCACCCCATTGGCCACCCCACTCACAGCTGCACCTCTCCGTCACTGTATCCGCTCCCTTCCACTTTTGTATCCACACGCCTCCGACAAAGGTGCACCCATAAACATTTTAAATCTACTTTGCATCAATTGTTTATCCCGTGTAACAACTGAACTGAAGTCGGTAGTGCGCTAACATAGCGTTGTTCAGCCGAAACCCTGCTTATAAGAATAATACAATGTAAATAAGAGTACTGAGGTTCGAAACTCAGCTAAACGTATTGTTTTAAAATGATTAGCAATGTCTTAATTGCATACAGGTAAATACAAATTTTACCACATTAATAGTAATAATTGATATTGATCAGACTTAATAACAGCTGTTTTTAATTGTATACGTTGCCTACAAACAAAACAAACATTCAAAACAAATGATGTATTTTTTCAGCATTGCAAGATTTCTATTTGCATATATGACCAAAATCTTTTATCACAATACAAGTAATTCTGCATCACTGTAACATTTGCTGAAAATTTCACAAAATAATAGTTTATACTGTATATTAAATATCCATTTGAAAATGCCTAATTATGTAAATCTCATTGAATTAAACACTTTACAAATTATGAAATGCATCTCTTCATTATGTTCCATCATGGTAACAAAACAAAGGACAAGATTACCCATTTGGATAAGTCTGACATCAGTGCAAATGCAGCTTTATATTATGCAACACTTGACTTAAAAACAAAAGACAGTTTATTTCTCAAAATAGTAGAACTAAAATTATTAAACCGATAGTTCTTACTAACTCCTGATTTGATGATCCGTCTTCAAAGCCACTGTAAAGTAGCTAATGTGTTTATTTATTGCGTATATGCAAAGTACTATTGCATATATTTGCATACAAATGCAAATACGTTTCGAAGTGGTATAGCAAAATCTCTGCTGGTTTATACATTTCTACTCACCAGCCACAGCATCTACACTAAATAAGGTCTAATATATGTGCTCATACTAAGTAGGAGGCTTTCTCAATCTACAGAACATCCATTTATATTAAATAACAACAGGCCATTGACATGTCTGCATTAAGAGAGAATCCATTATGCATTACTTTCTCTTGAGCTGCATGCATTTATTTTTGTTGTTGCACTAAATGCCCTCAGGCTAATAGTGGTTAAATTAGTTTTTAAACTTCGGGATTCCGGTTTGTTTGTACACTCCATCAGGGGCTGACGGTAAGAGAATGATGGCTACGTGACTAGTTTGTGTCTGTGCCATGCTGTCAATGCATGCCCACGCTTGATGTCTAACTCAACTGTACATATGACAACTATATTCCCCGTCAGCAAAGTCTGTGACACCGCAGGAGTGTATGCCAGCGCTTTCCGCTGAGTTTCAAGTGATTTATAGTCATTTTAAAAGTTGTTCTGCAGTCTTACAGGTTATTTACTGAGTGTTCAGCCTTTATTATTGGTTCAAGGTAAAGAAAATAGGAAATGTTTTAAGAAAATCCTTTAGAATGTGTTTTATAGAATATGAAGTAATCTTAGGCCATGTCCACACTAATATGCGATGGAAACTGAAAATAAGAGTTTTTAAACTTAAACGGATTAGTGTAGATGTGGCCATAATTTACTCACCCACATATCATTCCAACTTCATATTATTTTCTTTCTTCCTTAAAATACATAAGATGATGTTAGGCAGAGTATCTGAGCTTCTTTTTTTCCATACGACAATAATGGATGACTATTTGTATTATTAAGCCCCCCAAAAGCATATTAACATTATTATGAAAGTAATATATATGACTCAAGCTCTATTCAAAGCCTTTTGAAGCAATACGATAGCATTGTTTGAGGGACAGACCAAAAATGATGTTGTTATTTACTGATAATCTTCCACTTTACAGACTAACAGATCACCAGCAACTCTTGCGAATCTGGGATCTGTTACTAACAGTTGGCTGTTGTAAGAATTTATATGTAAATGGAATCACATAAACATCTGACACACCCCCAGGAGCGTCTATATTAATGTTTGACTTGTTTATCTTTACTTGTGAAATATTCATAGTTGTTTTGCTAGATCAGGAAAGTGGAACAAACTTTTTCTGATACAATTGCTCTGTAATCACCCAATAGATCTCTAAACAATCCATTCACACCATTCTTATTCTGTTTCATTACTTTACTGTTTCAGTGCAGTGCCACACACACTAGCACTCTATGAAACCACATACATCATAGACTTTTGCTCATCTTTACCAGAAGGTTCTGCGTGAAACAGCATTGTTTAATTTAGAATATTATGACCTAATTTCATTCAGAATTTGATGGAATTCTTCATAATAGACCTGCCACTGTACAGAGAATTTCTTGAATTCCCACAATTGAGTTATTCTTACATTAAAAGAGAAACATCATTCTCATTTAAATTGAAATGACTCTGTTCCCTCTTTATCAGTAAGCTGAAAACAATCACTCACAAAAATGCATAACCCTGTGCATGAAAGCAATTCATATAAGAAATAATGTGAAGTTCATGAGTGCAGTAGTGCACATTTAAGCAAAACAAGAACACTTGGAACATAACAAAATAATCGTACAGTTTAGGGTGTCCTATGTAGGGCAGGGCGATATATTCACAATGATTTTAATACACCTTTTATTTTGCCAGATATGTTTCCAAAACACATGGCATATTTTAATAGTTTTGTGATCCTTTCTTGCCTCACCATTTACATGAATGAGAGCATTAAGGCAGCAATATTTAAATAGCTTCACTGATTTAAACTTCAGAGGAAAAGTGCAGTTGGAGTTGGTAAGCTTGATTCATTTATGTGAATCAGTTCAAACGGTCTGTTTCACTGAATCAATCCAAATCTCTGATTCAATGATTCATTGGCTTTATCATTTTAGAAATTAAAAAAATTATAAAATCTTATATATACCAATCAGCCACAAATTTAAAACCACCTGCCTAATATTGTGTAGATCCCCCTTGTGCTGCCAAAACAGCACCAACCCGCATCTCAGCATAGCATTCTGAGATTATATTCTTCTCAGCACAATTGTACAGAGTGGTTATCTGAGATACCGTAGACTTTATCAGTTTGAACCGGTCTGGCCATTCTCTGTTGACCTCTCTCTTCAACAAGGCTTTCCGCTCACTGGATGTTTTTTTGTTTTTGGCACCATTCTGAGTAATTTCTAGAGTATGTTGTACGTGAATATCTCAGTAGATCAGCAGTTACAGAAATACTCAAACCAGCCTGTCTGGCACCAACAATCATGCCACGGTCCAAATCACTGAGACCAAACTTTTTCCCCATTCTGATGGTTGATGTAAACATTAATTGAAGCTCCTGACCCCCATCTACATGATTTTATGCACTGCACTGCTGCCACACTATTGGCTTTTCAGATAATCACATGGATGATTGTTAGTGCCAGATGGGCTGGTTTGAGTTTTTCTGTAACTGCTGATCTCTTGGGATTTTCACACACATCAGTCTCTAGAATTTACTCAGAATGGTGCCAAAAACAAAAAACATCCATTGAGCGGCAGTTCTGTAGACAGAAAAGCCTTGTTGATGTGAGAGTTCAACAGAGAATGGGCAGATTGGTTCGAACTGACAAAGTCTACGGTATCTCAGATAACCACTCTGTATAATTGTGGTGAGACAAATAGCATCTCAGAATGGTTGGCGCTGTTTTGGCTGCACAAGGGGGACCTACACAATTAGGCAGGTGGTTTTAATGTTGTGGCTGAATGTAGTCAGTATATATATATATATAATTTTAAGCCATTTGAGGCAATATTGATCCATCAAGCTATATTGTGAATGAAGTTCCTCAAAAGGGTTCAAATTATTGAGATGTAATTTGTTAGCTACATCGCCTAGATAGTATCAAAAGACATTTGGAAAACAGCCCTATTTTGTTTATAACACACCATTTAATCCAGCAACAGACTGGCATTCTTTATCTGTTTATTTCTGCCAAATACCTACAGTCACTACGGTTTTTACACCTCAGGAAGTGTTGTGCTGTGATGGTAGCATTATGGTATGGTAGCATTATGTTGCCAGATTTGTAAGTGTTTTAGAGACGCCTTAATCTGGGTTAAGAGTGGGTGGAAAACAGTTCCAGCTTTGAAGTTTGTGTGTTTAAGAGTCAGCGCTGCCCTGAGGTGAGCTTGGCAGCAGTGGCACCTAAGTGAGAAGTTGCTAAATGAAGGTGGAAAGGAAACAGGCTGTAATTAGCTCTAAGCTCTAACACTAAGCTTTTCTATGGCCCCAGAAAGCTTGCAATATAGTGCACGAGTAATTTGGACTACTTTTATGATGTCTCTATACTGAACCTTTAATAGTGCTTTCCAGTAGCTGGTCAACTAACTAAAGTGAAGCTTTCAAGCAGAGTTTAGAGTTAACGTAACAAAACCTACCATCCTCCATCGTGGACTCCTGTGCACTCTCCCTCCCATTGCTCGCTGGTCTAGATAGCATCCATTTGGTCGAACCACATCCACTTTTCTTGGATAATTCTGTAGTCACTTTTGTACGTTTATTTTTTTTTACTTTTCCCTACATGGTTGGTAGGTCCGGTGGTAGCCGTGTCTCATCTGTGCGGCCAACAGCTGAGACACTTCCTGGAAGACTTTTTCGTTTCGTTCATCGCTAACGAGAGGAACGTCTGCACCTTGTTTATTGACCACGGCGTGGTTTTGTGCACAGCCATTTCTTTTTACGATTCGAAAGTCACGTGAACAAATGATACTGATATCACTGTAGCTAACTTTAATACTAGCGAGTTGATATCCTGTGTCGCAAATCCAGTGACGCTGGTAGTGACGATTCTCCCTGACCAATCCGTGATCTGCAGGATTTTGACATCACATTTAGTATCGGCTCGGCTTGCTTGGAATGTCGTGGTGGTACTAAATAAAAGAACCATGTACCAGGTACTATCCACAGTGGAAAACCCCCAAAAAGAGAGTAGAGTTGAGTCGAGTTGTACTGTGTAGTGGAAAAGCCACTTTTTGTGGTAATAAATGGTATTTTACTGTAATTAATACATTAAAATATGTTCCCAAAAATAATATTGCTTTGTTTTGTAGTTAGGACCAATTAGAGGGAGTGGAAGGGGACCTTTTCCCACTGCGAAAACAGAATTCTGTAAAATAAACTATACCAAAGAAATAATTCAAAGAACAACAAGGTATATTCGAATATGTAAAAATATCATGTCCAAAAACATGGTAATACATTACACTTTTTTGTAAATTCAGTATGGCCTTATGCAAAATGTTGCTTCTCCTGAAATGTGATCTTGTTAAAGTGATACTTCACACAACAATTTTTTAATTGTTTCACTATCCCTCATGGCTTTTCAAACTTGTATGAATTTCTTTCTTTCATGGAACACAAAAGCAAAATGTTAGCCTCACCATTCACTACCATTGCATATTTAATTTCGTACAATGAAAGTAAATGATGACTGTTGCTATTATTCTGCCTAACATCTGAACTATGCTTTTAACTGGTAAAAATAAACATCTTGCTAAAAGTAATGTCTTGTTTTTACTGACTAGTCTTCCTTTACCTCTGACCTGTATCAGCCAGTGCCCCCACTGGAGTCTTCCGGAAACCTACCAGTCCTGCCTGATGCCCAAAGACTGTGTGATCACTGAATGGGGCAAGTGGAGCCCTTGCTCCAAGACCTGCTCTGACCCCAGTGTCCCGCAGGGCATGCAGTCTCGCAGCAGACAGGTGCTGCGTCTTCCTGCTGGAGGAGGTATCCAGTGCCCCCAGCTGGAGGAGAGTCAGATCTGTGAGCCGATAGGGGATGGTGTGCCACCCTGTTCCACGTAAGTACCACAGACAAGTTTTTACAGAAGCTATTGTTGATTTGTTTTTGCCTAAATAATCTCCTCATGATGCTGGCCACATCTGGTAAAATTTCTGAAAAACCTGACTTGGGACATTATTTTAGGAAGGTGATGATATAATAATACATATTATTTAACCATTTAGTATTATATTATTGTTACTATGAGTATTATTGTGACTGCTTTGAATATTGCACTTTTATACAGTAGTACTATTTTTCTGTCATAGTGTCTTCAATTTCCCACAATGTTTGTGAATGGTTTATTATATCAAGCTTCCCGAGACTCGCAAGCTAAAATCTCCGAGATGCAATGGAGAAAGAGAGTTCACAGCTGTTTATACATTCAACACACTGATCTGTGGCTCTGTTGATGGATACTATTGGACACACTGCATGAAAATCAAGCATTAGTAGTGTGTGTTGTGTTTGTGTATGTTCATGTGCGTTCCTGTGTGTGTGTTTGTGCCTGTGTGTGTGAAGGAGATGACTGGGTAGAGAGGCACCTCTTATTCATACTGTGGTGCGAAGCGCATGTGACTGTATATTATTTCATTAAATTACATCTTTCTGCTTTATAATGATCACACTTGGCCATATAGAGGCTTTTTTATTATTATTTTCAAAATTTTATTTAATCTCAAAAGTCTCACATTATATTACATTTAGCTTATGACAGCACAAGTTAATATGGTGCTGAAATTAACAACAAGATGATATCGTACCATTTCAAATTTTTGGGAATCGCAATATTTTGTTAGTACCAGTATTCCGTGCAACCCTACTTTGGACACACGTTGTACAGAACGGATTATCTCAATACGTAGTAAAAGGATTTAAGTGCTAGACTTCTTCACCAAAACTTACCAGCCAGTGGCTAATCAAAAACATTTTTAGTCACATTGTTTGAATTTTGTCCAGATTTGCAAGTAATTTACTCACATTTTAGAGGTTTATGCATAGATTAAACAATTTGGGGATTTTAAGAATTAATATTGGGGTAGTTCAAATTAAGATCTATAAGAAAAAGCTACATTTTTAATTTCCTTAATTTCCATCTTAATTTAGCATGTTAAATCTACAATAATGTTTTTGTTTGTTTATTTTTTTTATTTTTTATTTTATGAATATTTACATCACTATACATTGTTATATTACCAAGGTATTCAAATAATACAAACTATTAAAACAAAAAATCCAAAACCAAACTAGTTAGCATATTGTAAGATTACTGATTTTCTTATTAATCTTCATTTGAACAATTTAATTAAAATTTTGGTGCCCCTTTTTAATAACTTTCATTAATGAATCATGAAAAACATTATATAATGCTGGAGGAATACTTTAGATTGGGTACTGCAAAAATATTTACAAATAATTACTAAATGATTTGTAAAATGTGTAATTAAAAAATCATAAATACATTTGACAACAAACAAACAGAAATATGGTAGAAAGTGACTTTTACAGACCTGAGTTACTAATTATCTAGACATTAATGAATATTGGTAAAGATGAATAGTGTGTAGTGGTGAAAAATACAAATCATTTTTAAGAACATTTGAAAAGAAAAAAGTGCATAAGTTCATTTTTTAATCAAAGTTTAAAGACATTTGTAAACATCCAAATGTAGATTAACAAGGATCTGTTAATCATTGCATAATGTTTGCCAAAATCATTTGTAGGTGTTAAAACTTAAAAGGCCATATATGGATAAAAGTTTAACAACATATGAATGTATTTAAATATACATTAACTAATGATCTGTTAAGCATTATATGTTTATTAATGATTTGTTAAAGGAATAGTTCACCCAAAAATGTATATTCTCTGATCATTTACTCACCCTCATGTAATCCCAGATGTGTATGAATTTCTTTGTTCAGCAGAACACAAACAAAGATTTTTGGAAGAATATCTAAGATGTGTTGGTCCATACAGTGCAAGTGAATGGTGACCAGATTTTTGTAGCTCCAGAAATCAAATAAAGGTAACGTAAACATAATTCATAAGACTTCAGTGTTTAAATCCATGTCTTCAGAAGCAATATAATATGAGTGGGTGAAAACAGTCTTTTTTACTCCAAATCTCCACTTTAACTTTCACTTTCAGATGTGAAAGTGAACATAAACAGGCACCACATGTGACTTTCAGATGTAAAAGTGAAAGTATATATTTAGAGTAAAGAAGGACTTAAATATTGTTCTGTTTCTCACCCAGACCTATTATATTGCTTCTTAAGATATGGATTTATACAGTGGACTTACTTTTATGTTACCTTTATATGATTTCTTGAGCTATAAAGGTCTGATCACTTGCTATGTATGGACCTACAGAGCTGAGATATTCTTCTAAATATTTTCAAATATTCTCATTGCCCTTGATTGTGTGCCATTGTGCAGCAGTTTCGTGTTCAGAATGAACAGGCAAATTACTTGACGTTGGACCCTTTTTTCAGTTTGCACTAGAACACCTAAAATTATTTTAGAAAAAATAAACATAAACATAAATGAGGCAAATGTTGTCATACAATAAAAGTTTAAAGCATACATAAAAATCAATCTGGATAGCATAGCTCAGATCATTTGTCTTATTGAAAATGTGCTTACCTTGGTATCTTGGCAAATCTGAGCACAGTTTGTAACGTTGTTGAGATCACTTTTGAAACTCTAGATGATCCATGTGAGATTACAAGGGTCTTTTTTTCTCAGGAGAAACATCTGAGGAGACTTTGGTACAATTTGGTCTCCATTTAAACTTATTGATCACTTGGAGAAACAGTTGAGATGTTAAAGGAATCTCATTTCGGATTTTTCTTTTCAATGGGCAAGAACATGCAACCAGAACTAATAAACAGCAGTTACTTCTCAGCATGGCAAACTGAAATGCTTTTGGCTCTTAATGGAGGAGCGTGTGTAGCAGGAAGCCTTTCTGGCAGGCAGTTGACCTATGCTCTGCGTGAGCGGTGATGCCAGAGAGAGTCAGCATTCTCCGCACAAGAGCATATGGAGACAGAATGAAACGGATTGAGATTCTCTGTGGTCCAGAGCCAAGAGAGGTGCACTGACAAATGGAAGTGATCTGAGGAGCTCTGCTGTGCTGCTCTGATCTTATTCTCTCACAGATGGTGCAAACTGGCATGTCGTCATAGGGCAAACAACGCTTTTTGAGTCGCCCACATACTACAAAGCACAAAGATAATAGTAAGGTGCTTTCTCCTATTCCAGTTACATGTGCTATGAATACCCAACTCGTACGATAACACTGTGATGGTTTCAGAACATATTGTTTGTTTGTGCAATCCAATGTGTCAACTTCTGTCTCAACCAATGTAGTGAATTTGGTGCAGGACTTCCTGTTTATGGAACAAGTGTTGGTGCTCTATAAGTATTTGGGAAACCCTTTTGGATACAATTGTTATTTTTGTTATTCCATTTGGTTCCACAAGTGGGGCTTAAATTACTAAAAGGAAAAAAACCTCCCAAATAAAACCTCTTTGAAATCTCATTTGTTTCTCCTAGAAAGCAACAAGATTACATTGAGATAAAAAGGAGATGTTGAAGTCTTCAGATTTTCTCCTGAGCAAAAGGCCCCAGTAATCTTACATGTGTCTTCTCTAAAGACTCACCCAAGAGATCTTAAAGGGATAGTTCACCCAAAAGTTCTAAATAAAATCTTATTATAATTTACTCTTAATTGACCCTTGTGCCATCCCAGATGTTTATGATTTTCTTTCTTCTGCAGAACACAAATGAAGATTTTTAGAAGAATATGCTGTCAGCTCTGTAGGTAAATACAGTGCAAGTAAATGGTGATCGGACCTTTTGAATATACAAAAATCACATAGTCAGTGTAAAAGAAATCCAAATGACTCCAGTGGTTAAATCCATATCTTCTGAAGCGATATGATAGGTGTGGGTGAAAAACAGATACATTTTTAAGTCATTTTTTACTATAAAAGTCACTTTCACTTTCACATTCCTCTTCTTTTGTTTTTTGACCATTAGCATTCTTCATGGATATTGCCACCTACTGGTCAGGGCTGGTCAAAGGTGGAGATTTATGGTTAAAAAAAGGACTTAAATATTGATCTGTTTCTCACCCAGACTTTTTCATATCATTTCTAAATCATGGATTTACCCACTGGAGTTGTATTAATAATTTTTATGCTGAATGTATGTGATTTTTGGAGATTCCAATTTCTGGTCACCATTCACTTGCATTGTATGGACCTACATAACTGAGATACATTTATATTTATTCATTTGGCAGTAGGGTTGTGCCGATGGACGATATCATCGTCCATCGTGATGGCTGACCAACATCACGATGTAGAGCCACCATCGTGATGCCACGCCCCCTTTTGCGAGTCTTGCTAGTGTGACTCACTAATCCTAGTCTCTTCCTAAAAACTTTGCAGGGATTGCTCTGTAAATTAAATTGAGAATATAACTAATGCATATGCTATTTTAAATACTGTAGTATATGCCAGAGACGTGACGTGTTAGTCTGTGAAAATACCGTGTCAGGCAGGCTACACAAATATTGATCTTGACATTGTTAGCTTCTTGTCTTTTTTTACATGTCTTACACTGTACATTTAGATTAAAATATGTTATGTTGTAGGCTACAAGAAAATAGCCTTTATTAATTAATTATTAGTAGTTGTAGTGTCTCAGAAAATCTTGCTCATTGTCACATAGCTCTTGTATACACTGAAGCGGCAGTTTAAGATAAACCCAGACCAGCGAACGTCAAATAACTTTTGTCTGGTTAATACTTTTAAGAAAAGTTTCCTTGGCCATAAATCCATAATGTCAAATCAAATGAAAGAAACAAGGTGAATATGAATAACACACATTTATTAAAACATAGAAGAACAACAAATAAAGACCTAGAAAACGGGAACAACACTCAGACCGAAACTCGGCATTAACATTTCACTTATAATTAGCAGCACAATTAACTTCAGCACAGGCTACAAAATAAATTATGTTATTGAAATATTGTAAAGTGGTCATATGAACTACACAAATGAACGTTTAAAAAATAATATGCAAAATCGAATAGCTCCGCAACAGATGGCGAAAAATGCGTAAAGAAGTCTAATATCTTTCACTATAGACCATGTTTAAATTTCGATGTTTCTGGCCAGAAATACCAACATATTCACTTTATCTGGTTTTAATAAGCGGATTGGAGTATCTACACTACCCGCTGTGCTGAAGACCCGCTCTGATGGAGTACTGGTTGCACATATGCACAGATATTTCCGTGCTAATCTTGCCATGAACGGAAACCTTTTGTTGTTCGTTTTCCACCAAGTCAGCGGGTCCTCTTCCCCATCAATGGCCATTTCCTGCAGGTACATGGTCATTTCTGCCTCGACCTTTTGCTCATCATTGAGTAAAATAAAGAAATTATAGTTTTTAAGTGGAAAATAGTATTTATGTAAAGAGATATATTAAAATAAAAAGTGCACAACTCTTCTTAAGTGAAAGCTAAAAAAAAGCTTTTTAGCTTTACTGATAAAGCGCCGACGAGTCATTGGTTGGGTTAGTAAAATAACGAAATTATAATTTTTCATATAATTTTTGAAAATATCATCGTCCATCGCGATGTTTTACTGTCAACATCGTCAACTGCCAATTTAGGGGACATCGCCCAACCCTATTTGGCAGACACTTTTATCCAAAGCGACTAACAAAAGAGGAAAACCTAAGCAAATAATCTTCAGGAGACAGTGGTACGAAAAGTGCTATACTTCAAAGTTTCACTAACATCAGAATAGTATTCAAAACAGATTAAACTGCAACAAGCATTATTTATATAGTGACTGGTTAAGTGCTCATGGAAAAGATGTGTTTTAAGTCGTTTTTTGAAGAAGGAGAGTGAGTCAGCTTCATGGATGGAATTGGGAATGTCATTCCACCAACTTGGTATGATGAAACTGGAAGTCCGGGAAAGTGTTTTGGTGCCTCTTTGTGTTGGTATGACAAGGTGACGTTCCTTAGCCAACCGCAGGATTCTGGTGGGCCTGTAGTTCTGCTGAAATGATTTTAGGTATGCTGGAGCAGACCCAGTGACTGTTTTGTATGCCAGCATCAGAGCCTTGAATTTAAGACGTGCATCAACCGGCAGCCAGTGGAGAGAGACAAAGAGTGGTGTAACATGTGCTCTCTTTGGTTCATTAAAGACCAGACGTGCTGCTGCATTCTGGATAATTTTCAGAGGTCTAATAGCACATGCAGGAAGGCCTGCAATGAGAGTGTTACAGTAGTCCAGTCTAGTTATGAAAAGTGACTGAACAAGCAGTTGTGTGGCATGTACAGAGAGGAAGGGCCTTATCTTCCTGATATTGTAGAGTGTAAATCTATATGATCTTGCAGTCTTTGAGATGTGGTCTGTGAAATTTAGCTTTTTATTTATGGTTACCCCTAGATTTCTGACCGTTTTGGAAGGTGATACTGTAGTTGCACCCAGCTGCACGGTGATGTTGTGTTCAACAGCAGGGTTGGCTGGAAAGACAAGGAGTTCGGTCTTGGCTGAGTTGAGTTGCAGGTGGTGTTCCTTCATCCAGGCTGAGATGTCTGCCAGGCAGGCAGCGATTCTAGCAGTCACAGTTTGACTGCAAAGACAAGAAGAGTTGCGTGTCATCAGCGTAGCAGTGGTAAGAGAAACCATGTGCCTGAATGATGGGTCCCAGTGATGTTGTGTAAAGAGAAGTGGCCCAAGCACTGATCCCTGAGGTACCCCAGTAAGTAATTGATGTGGCTTGGATACCTCACCTCTCCAGGCTACCTTGAAGGACCTACTTGAGAGATAGGAGTTAAACCAGTCAAACCAGATATTCTTCTGAAAATCTTAATTCGTTCTCTGTAGAAGGAAGAAACTCATACACATCCGGGATGTTATGAGTGTGAGAAAATTATAAGAGAAATTTCACTTTTGGGGTAAACTATCCTTTAAAAATGTCTCAAATTGTGCTCAGATTTGCCAAGAAACCAAATTCTGCAATAAAAATCAGACATTTTTATATGAACATTTCTCATAAAAATTTCCCAAAGCCAAATGATCGGAGCTATTCTATCCATATTAGTATTGTTCCATACTTGTACTGTACACTAACAACGTACATAAGTATATACAGTCAAGGGGGGCAGCTATTATAAAATGGTTCCATAGCATTCAGACATATGTTTAGCAGCTCTTACTTTACCGTGAGCAATGTACAAACTTATACTATTTTATTGTATTAAATATACATGTTTAATATTAACAAATAGGCCTAACTGGAAATTATTATTTGTGTTTTTAGATACTGTATGGATGACCCAAAGCAGAGATTCAGAACTTTAATATACATTATATGCATATTTTTACGGTAATTTTAGTTATGCCTGGCGGTCCACGGAATGGAGCGAGTGTCGAGTCGATGCGTTGCTCAGTCAACAGGATCGGCGGCGTGGCAACCAGACAGGGCTGTGTGGTGGAGGTGTACAGAACAGGAAAGTGTACTGCGTTCAAGCCAGTGCTGAACTACTCAACTACATCAATAACAACAAAGACAAACAAGGTAATGCAGAGATATTTCCAGTGTACGGTTACAGTGTAATTTTCTTTGTAATTTGGCAAAATAAATACAAAATACAAAAATAGAATTCAAAAGCAGACCATATTGTGTCTAAAATTATTGTAAGTTGAAAATGTACTAGAAATCTTACTTTTTTGCTGAATATCAGCATTGTCTTGGATATTACTCAATTTTACCAATTACTAAAAATTTTTGTTTTATTTTACAAAAATATTTTTGTTTTTATGTAGTATACAATAATAGCCCAGGAGCTAGAGAGATTTATGTTATTTAATTAAGTAGTACATAGAACTTACGCATACATACACCCACACCTTCATGTATACAATCTCCCGTACTCTTTCTGTGCCTTCTCAGTCTGCCACGCACATGCAGGTATGCATGCAAATCCCAACTGTATACATTGTATCAGCATTTCTTTGCATGCTCCACATGCAGGCACACATCATCATCATCATCATCACTCTGTTAGCAGCCCACCCATCTTCATGAAAAATACCTTATTTTTCCTCTCTCCCTCATTTGATGTTCAGAATGGTATCGTGCGCACATTGAAAGTTATCGTAACACACATGTCCTTCCACATTAGAGCAGATGAGTGCTGAGTGCATGAAAAGCTCTGGTTAAAGAACCGTTATTAAAAAAGGCCACTAGTGGAACAGCGTATGGAGGGAAATCTGTGTCCTTATCAGCATGCTGCAGGAACCGTCTCGCTTCAATTTGCACCGGCTGACAGCAGATAAATGAACGCAAACTCTGCAGAAAGTTAAAGGAGAAATGTGCATAAGTGTTAGTGCACTGATAGAGACCAGGGAGGATGTTTTTCAACTTCAACATTCTTTGATGTGTTCAAACCATCATCAAATCTATTTGGAAGTGATGCTCATTTACATTTTCTGCTGAAAACACATTGCATCACATAATATAAAGTTATTTCCCACAGATTGCAATGCTCTCTTAAAAATAAAGATCCAAAAATGATTTTACTGCCTGATGCTGTAGGAGAATCTTTTTAAGTTCCATATGATGTCATAGGAGAACTTTTTTAAGTTTCAAATGACACCATAAAAGCATTGAAGTTCCTGTGAGGTGAATCTTTAAGTTCCATATGATGGCAGTGAAAAACCTTTACACTCCAAATTACATCATAGAACCTTTTTTTAAGTTGTTTGTGATGCAATAGAACCCTTTAAGTTCCAAATGATGCCATAAAACCTTTTTTAAATTAAATATAATTCCATAGGATAAACTTTTAAAATTCTGGATGACACCATAGAACCTTTTTGGAATTTCGAATGATGCCATAGAACATTCTTTTTAGTTCATTGTGATGCCATATAACCTTTTTAACCCTTGAAACCTTCAATGTGCACCACAAGATACATGCTCTTTACTTTTTCATAGGGGATATGAGAAACAGTTTCTCACCCAATCTGTTGTTATCATTCTTCATAATTGAAGTTTGTTTTGTGTATGTGGGTCACAAGACTTGGTTAAAATTTTCTGTGATCGTTAAGTCAGACTGACCTAAAACCATCTTGGCTGCCCATGGTGCAGGACACGCTGACTTTGTGATAATTATTTATATATTAATCTTACATTTCTTCATTAAAAAAACAAACAAACAAATAAAAACAATAAAACTGCTAATATTATTTGTGAACGTTGTCTTAAGATCCGGAATAAGAAAATTAAGTCATATGTTTTTCATGCTGTTATTTGTCACATTTTTAAGTGTGTATCACCTGAGATACGTTGCCAGATTGAGGGAAGAAAAAGGGTTAATCCACAATATTACACATACACGTTTATTTCACTTACACATGCCATATATGCAACCTTTAAGCTAAACTTTTCTCAGTTTTGTTACACACACACACACACACATACACACACACACATGTTTTTATTCTGTGCGGACTATAGATCCTGTCCCCTATCCCTACCCTTTAACCTAACCCTCACAAAAAAGTTTCTGCATTTTTACATTTTCCAAAAAACATTGTTTAGTGTGTTTTTTAAGCGATTTGAATTATGGGGACATTAGAAATGTCCTCATAAACCACATTTATAGCATATTACCCTTGTAATTACCGGTTTGTAACCTAATAAAATGTCCTCGTAAACCTGCCCACACACACACACACACACACACACACACACACACACACACACACACACACACACACACACACACACACGTATTATATTTTTTAAATGGGAATTCATAAAGGCAATAGAGATATACAACTCATAATATCCAAAATATATAAAAAATTCCTTTGGATTCATTTGAAAGTCCAAATTATATAAAAAGTTACATGAAATTATTTTTTGCTAATAATTTTCCACTCTTGCCTGTTTTAGGTTTAAAACATAATTTCATATACATTTTAAGTTCCATATGGTGCCATAGCTGAACCATGTTAAATTTGATATTATGTCATAGGACTAGGAGAGCCATTTTAAGTTCAGTAAAGTTCTAGGGAATCTTTCAAAGTTCCATGTTATGCCATAGGTGAACTTTTTTGAATTTATACTGTATGATACCATTTATTTATTTTTACATTTTTATGCATTTGGCAGACTTACAGACTTACAGAGCCCTTACGAGCAGCCTGGAGTTAAGTGCCTTGCTCAAAGGCACAATGGTGGTGGCTGTGGGGATTGAACCGACAACCTTCTTCTTAACAATTTAGTGCTTTAGCCCACTACGCCACCTCTGGAGCTTCCTGATACTACAGAAGAAAATGTTTGAAGATTCATTTGACGCCATAGAAACTTTTTTAGTTCCATATGATGCCATATAAACTTTTAAGTTCCAAATTATGCCTTAGAACCTTTATTAGGTTCCCTTAGGACAGTGGTTCCAAAAATGTAGTTCCCTTTACTAATTGAAAGATTTTAAGCCAAAATTCAACAAAGTTTTTCAACAAATATCTGATGCCAAACCAGGCCAGTTTGTTTCCTAATCTCAAACAATAATTGATCGTGTTTATTTAGAAACCAGTCTTTAAGCACCCCGCGCTCATCCACGTACGGACAGAAAACACAAACAAGTTCTTAAAATGGAAAAATATTGCTGATGTTATATGGGATAATGGGATAGTGTTGTGCCGTGGGATTTTTTTTATGGCAGATGCTATTTGTACACTGGTGCATATAATGGTGGTACATGCTATCTAAGGCAATCTACACACAAGCAGTGCTGAGCCACACGAACTAGTGCAATCGACAGACCCTCTGGATCAAACCCTTATCTGAACTCCTCATCAACATTTATTATAACTATATAGCTAGTTTTTTTAACAGACTTCTCCTTCTATCCCACTGTCTCCCTGTGCCTCCCCAAAAGTTTGGGAACCACTGCTTAAGGAGAACCTTGTTAAGTTTCATATGATGTATTAGGAGAGCTTTTTTGATGCCCTAAGAGAAAATGTTGAATCCATGTGAATCTTTTGAAGTTCCATATTATTTCATAGGAGAACTTTTTCTGAAACTCTATATGATGCCATATGAGTAAATGTTGTAAAATATATATGTAACGGTGGCCAGCTGATAGATATCTGTGCATTGTGTATAAACTTCACTCTCCTAACCTCAAGAGGTGTGCTAGCGACTGACGCTAGAGGCTGTAGCCTTTAGCCTCCTTGTTAGCGCTTCCGCCTCTCATGGAGATGCCGGTTCGAGTCACGTAAGGAGCGGGTAGAACAGGAGTGTCACATATATGATGCCTAAGGAGAACATTTTTTATTCTGTATGATTCGGAAGGAGATATTTGTTTTACGTTCCATATGAAGTTATAAGAGAACATGATTAGGCCTTTAGAAAATATAAGTGTACTTGTGCTTAAAAAAACCCTGCAGGGCTTCACAGTTCCTCTGTTAATGCATGATACCTAGAATCAATACTGAAATTGTAACAATTTTTTTTTTACTTTTTGAATCTCCAAAGAACAATAACGCCAACTCAAGAACACTATACAGCAAACAAATATTCTTTGGTTGTTTGTTACTTAAAAGAACCATTGAAAAAAAACTGTATTTTTAAGACTGTTGGAATCCTCTGCCCTTTGCCTCCCTGAGAGCTTAGCACAAGTAAATGCTAACCAGCTTATGCCTCACATTATCCCTTTTGCGTTGAAGTGTTCTGTAAAGAGTCACAATATAAAATCTGAAGTGAAGTATTTATCCTCCCTGGTAGTGAACTAATGGTGTTTGTTAGTAGTAGTTTGCCAGAGTTTGGTGTTTGTGTGTTTTATAGAGGACAAGTCTCTAAATGGCCAGACGCCTAGTGTCCCTCCTCTCCTCTCTGTCAACTTTGAGATCTCAGGTAAGGTCTATAACCGCTCCTATAAACTTTAAAAGGAATATTCTGGGATATTCTCAACCTAATATCAATGTACAGCATGAGTGACATCCTGTCAGTTCTGAGGAAAACATGAAAGGTGTTTGCCTGTGCATTTCAAAAGTATGATAAACACTTAAAGATTTCTGCTCCACTAGCGTCAACAAAAAGAATTGCAAAAATAATAGATAACTGCTTTCAAACAGGTTTACTTAAAGATTGGCTCATCGTCTATTGATAAGACAAACAGATCAAACCAATGTTGCTGTTTTGGGATGGTTGGGATGCTCAAAGAAACAGAGCAATGTGTTTTTTACTTTTTGGGGAAGATTTACCTAGGGTATGAGAGAGAATTATAACATTGAAAAAATGTGTACATTTTGTACTTCACCTTTAAGCATTACGAGTCAAAATTATTGACAGAATCAAACGCATGCCACAGTTGGAATATTCCTTTAAAAACACTTTTCATTTCTTTGTTATTGCTGAAATTATGTTTTTGTTTATTCTCTGTGCCTGAGGCGTGTTTATATATTTTGTTTGTTTTGTAAATAAATATATCTGTATTTTTTAACTCTTTTTGTCCACAGAGAGCTCATTACAACTGTACATGATGCAACACTCTGCGCTTTAGGAAACACTTTCCTTTGGGCACCAGATGACTGACACATATTGATTAGCAATGACAGTCCCTCTGACTGCTCCTACTGAACACACTGCTTTAATAGATCTGGAAAAGCATTTTGAATATATTTGTCAATGAAATTGTGCAATGGAAATGTAAGGTAAATGTCTATTGTGAGCAGAATATTTTCTGTAATTTTGCTCAAATATGCAAAAAAAAATTAAGAAGCTGAAGAAATCGTCACCTTCCTAAAATAATGTCCTAAGTTATTTTTTCAGGTTTTTCAGAAAACACAAAAAACTGAACCAAATATCATGAGGAGATGATTTAGGCAAAAATTAATAATTTTTGTCAAAAAATGACTTGGGACAATAATTTAGGAAGGTGACGATATGTATTTACAGTATATACAACATTTTGTTTTTTTTACCAGCTTTTAGAAACATACTAGCATATATATGGCCTCAAAGCTAACAGACAAAAAACCTCATGCTGTTAATGCTCGTGAATAGTGCAACAACTATATCAATAAATGTCAGTCTTCTTTGCAACAGCTGTAAAGTACCATATCATTCTCATACACAGATTGGAGATATGGAGATATGATATCCACTTGGGTTTGTCAGAGCAGGTGCAGACTTTGATTAGACAGAAAGTTTGCACATAAGGTCTAGACCATCTGGCACGTAAACAAGGTCAACCTGTGCAGTGTGATGTTAACTCACATGATAGTCCATTACACTGAAATCTGCCTTTCCATTAATTTGAGGAACATGCAGTGTTGGAACAGTTACAGTATGAGGTGAACTGTCATTCTCAACGCCTGTTGTCCCTTCGAGAGCAATTTTCCATCAATTACTTCCTTGAAGGTCTACAGCACAGTCAGTCTTCTGGGACCAAAGTGCTTTCTAGTTCTGAATCTGTGCATGTGTGGAGCCGTTAGTTGTAGAAATCTCCAGAGAGCAGAACTCACACCACATGTCAGTATGTCAGTCCTCTACAAGAAGAATTTAGCACAATTTGATGCTAAAGCAGCAGACATGTCACCTGTCAGTTTGATGAGGCTGCTCCTCACACAATGAAATCCTCTTTTAAACATTAATGCACCACGGTTGACATGGAGCTTGAGTTGTCTTTTATAGTTCCCTGGAAAAAGCAACCTCTAATCTTAGTTCACCCAATACTTTTGTTAAACAGGGCTGATAGTACTGCCTTCTTATTGTTTGCTGGAAGTATTATTACATTAACTTTAATATTTGAAGTCGAGGTAAAATTCCATTTCAATGTAAAAAAATATATATTTTGCCTTTTAGTTATCTAGACTTAAAAGGTAGAGTTAGAATAACTGCCCTGGATTGATCTTGTTGAGATAACTCCATTATCCAAGTTATTGTTGGCTGAACAATTATTTTTTTAATGAAAAATTATTCAGCAGAAATAAAAAATCTAGGCAAGTCAAGGCAACTATGCACATAATTTAAATAACAATAATTCAAATATTACAACAAAATAAGAATAATTCAAAGCTCATCTTTTTATTAAATGATGTGTTTGATGATTTTCACCATCATTGTGATTTGCTTGTAAAGTGTTGCGGCCCATGCGTGCCACCTTTTACAAGCTTAAGTCTGAATATGATGGAGGGATTTTCCTGTGATTGACAGTATTCTTAAAATGACCAAATTCAAATCAGCAACTCTTATGTTCAGCACTGTTGATTCGTGTTTTTTCATGTCTTTTATTTTGAAATGTGTAGTTCCTGTTTCATGTAATGTGATTTCATGTTTCCCTCCAGGTTCGTGTGTCTTGTTTTAATTGGTTTATTGTTTGATTATCTTGTTATCAGTTCTGTCTGTCCATTGGTTCCCTCGTCATTGTTTTACACCTTGTCCATGTATTTAAGCCCTCATGTTTACCATTGTCCTTTTGTCAGGTATTGTTGAATGTTTCTTTGGTTGTGTTTGGTAACGTTGTCATGTTAGGTCAAGTCATTGTTTATAGTCAAGTTCAAGTCAAGTTCAAGTTCATGTTTGTTTCACATTTATTGTTCAGGTTTTTTGGATCTCACTTTTGTTAAATAAATTGCACTTCGATTCTTTACTTCATGGTCATCGTCTTTGTCATTGCTAGCGCCAGCAGCATCATTACAGAATTCCTGACCGACTACAATGAACCCAGCAATCCAACTCCTTCACCTACATCCCCTGGAGGATTATGTGGAGGACTTCTGTGCTCTGGCCTGCCAGGTGGACTTTAATGAGGTCCCACGTCATAGCTGCCGAGCCAGCGTCCCACTTAATGGCCGCTGATCTAGTGCCATCTTTTGCTCAGGGTCCTGAGTCGGCTTCATGCAACGTCACCGCAACACCTCGGCCTGCTCCATGCCACGTCACCGCAACACCTCGGCCTGCTCCATGCCACGTCACAGCAACGCCTTAGCCTGCTCCATGCCACGTCACAGCCACGCTTGTTTCTGCTCCACGCCATATCATGGTCACATCTAAGCAGTTGGACCTGGAGATGGTTCCCGCCCTTGTACCCACCCTATGGATGCTTCCTCATGATCAGGCAAGGGGAACTTTGGACCCTCCGAGCCCTGGACTCCGCCTTGGCCTGTCGATCCCTTGACATCGCCTCGGCTCTACTTTCCCTCGCCTCCACTGCGGTCTTTCAGTCTGTTGGCTTTACCGGGGTCCCTCGTCCCTCCAGCTCCTCCTTGGTCTGTCGGTCACCTGACTCTGCCTTGTATTTCTGATCCTCTGGCTGCGCCTCGTTCCTCTGATCCATCAGCTCCACCGGGGACCTCCATCCCTACGACTCCGCCTTGGTCCTCAGCCCCACCGGCTCCACCTCAGTTTTCCGATTTCCCCCAGCTCCACCTTGGTCCTCCCTGCCTCTGGCCCTTCGAGCCTTCGGCTACTCTCTGGGTACCAAGTTCCCTTGTGTCGCCCTTCAAGCCTCTCACAGCACCACCTTCCATGGCTCCACATTCCATTGACTCTGCCCTGGTCCCATGCCCCATGTCCTGTCTCGCCAGGCCACGCCCCATGCTATGCCACGCCTCAAGACGAAACCCCCCCCAAGCTCCCTACAGAACTTTGAAAATTATGTCATGTTTTATGTGTTTTGTTCATGTGTTGGGATGTCGGAGCCTTAGTGGGGAGATATGTCATGTATATTTTGTTGATTCACGTTTTTCATGTCTTTTATTTGGAAAAATGTAGTTCCTGTTTCATGTAATGTGATTTCATGTTTCCCTCCAGGTTCATGTGTCTTGTTTTAATTGGTTTATTGATTGATTACCTTGTTATCAGTTCTGTCTGTCCCTCATTGTTGTTTTACACATTGTCCATGTATTTTAGCCCTCATGATTACCATTGTCCTTTTGTCAGGTATTGTTGAATGTAACTTTGGTTGTGTTTGGTAACTTTGTTGTGTTAGGTCAAGTCATCATTTCTATCAAGTAAATTTTAAGTCATGTTTATAGTTAGGGTTTTTTGGTTCTCACTTTTGTTAAATAATTTGCACTTCGGTTCTTTATTTCTTGGTCATCGTCTTTTTAATTGCCAGCGCCAACAGCATCGTTACACTCTAGTTTGGATTAGTCTGATTTTATGGACCCAAGTTATTTCTGAACTGACTCAGTTACATCCTGCATTTAAACCCTGATTCTGGGTTTGACTGTGGGATCAATGCCCCCTTGCATCCAGGAGCAAAACATTTCGAAACAGTATTATGTAACAAAGTCTCGTTTGCTAAAATCACTCACTTGGCAAGTTTGATTTACACTCCGAAGAATTGGTTGGAAACAAATGATTCATATAGGTTCCGAAGCTTTATAAGACAGCGTTTCGAATGTGCCCATCACTACTTTCCCTCTTATGTTGACACAACTTAAAATTTTAAGGTGAACACTTACAGTTGTAACATGATTTTATTGTATTTTTTTCAGTGCACAATGCAACTTTAATGAAACGGTAATGACAAGGAGTCGATTCCAGAAAGAAATTGTTATTCATTTCCGAGGCATTGGGATATGATAGTCGGACTTCGCACAGGGGAATCGGCTGTTCAGACTGTGTTTATTTTCTTGATCACTAAACTTCGACATATTCTAGAAGCCTCAACAGTGCATATTTAAAAAAAACTGATTTTAAAAAGACAAAACGGATAAACATGACTCTTTTGTATTCTGTCAGCTGGTATTTTACCTTGGATAAAGCAAATAATCAAGTAAAATGCCAAATTTCATACAGAATATTGTCATAAAATAGCAACTTCCATATTTATTTTTAAAATACAATTTACATAAAAAATTTATAAAAATACCTAAATAGCTTTTTGGCTTTTGGTTACAATAAATTATCAATATTTAAAATATTAGAATTTTTTTATAAAAAGTTAATCAAAACACATTTTTTTTATAATAACATGAGCTAATAACCATTTACAATAAGACCAGGAATGTTGACATACAAACTTAACAAATAAACACACAATATCAGATTCCATGTGGGCCTATGCATTGTGCATGGCTTTGCCTGTGGTTTTCTTCTGGTTTTTGTCTGCTATGTTGCAACAGGAAACAGCATTGAGGATACACGGGATGAGGATTATTCAGGGTGTATTTAGTGCTCCCTATTGTTGTCTTCTAAAGTTGCAAAAACCTAATTGTACGTCATGTGTCCTCCGCGTATGGTTGTCTGGTTGCCGTTTTAATGCATGTGTTTACTTTACAGCATCACAACCTGTGGACAATTGGCTTTGCACGGGATCTTCTCCAAGTACGACGCGGCTGTGCCAGATCCCGTGCCCAATGGAGTGCGAACTGTCCCCGTGGGGCGCCTGGGGGCCCTGCACTTTTGAGAACTGCGACGAACGTGTCGTGAAGAAAGGTATGTATCCAACAATGTGTTCGCTAAGCAAAGAGTAGGTTTGGACTGCCAAAAACTGAGCTTCAGTATTTCACAGAGGTAAAGAGCAATTTGACAGCTGAGATTCTGTGGGGAAAAGACTAAGACTAAGATTTAGCCAAATGGAGCCGTGTTTTTTTTTAAAAGCTCACAAATGTTTTCAATTCACCAAAAATAAATAAATAAATACAAATACAAGGTGCTGAATTATTTTCATTTCCATAATACATTGGATCAGTTTTCTTTTGAGTTTTTAATGATGAATTATGTTCAATGATGATTCTCAGAAAGTTATTTATATTTTTACTTTATTATTGTAATTTAAATCAGAATAAATTAATGGAACATGATGCAGATAATAATGTTACAAATGCAAAAAAAAAAATCATATAACTTTGTTGTATACATTAACATGAATTAATGCATTATGAACTAACAATGAGCAATTGTATTTGTATAAATTAATATTAAATGAGAATAACAAACGCTGTTAAAAAATACTCTCCATTTTTAGTTTATGATACCTAATACATTTATTAATGTTAACAAATTAGTGAACCTTATTGTAATGTGTTACAAAAAATCTTAATTGACACTTGAAATGGATGTGACTTATTTTCAAAAGAGTTAAAAGTCAGATATATAAGTATTTTTGTTGTTGTTGTTGTTGTTTATTTGCAGGTTTCAAGTTCAGACGGCGTAAAATTACTAATTACCCAACGGGTGGTGAGGGAAACTGTCCTCACCTGGTGGAGGCCGTCCCATGCGATGATCCGAGCTGTTTTAACTGGCAGCTGCTCAAGCTAGAGGAGTGTATTCCTGATGACAACATGGATTGCGGAGAGGGGACTCAAAATCCGAAGGTCCGCTGCGTCAACAGTGAAGGTAATAAACGCTGTTGTATTTTAAGAAAGAAACAGTCAGTTTTACAAATGGCATTTTCAGATCTGAAATTAACCCAGTGTACTTCTTAATCTTTGGTAAATGTCCTGGGCTATGTTGTCTTATACTGCTCAGACTCTATCCTGTGTAATTAACCCTGGGTTATAAGTGAACATTTGTAAACTCTGTGTTAAATGTTCTTATTTGCATATTTATGAGATTAACAACTTAGATTGGCAAGTACTGCATGTGACAAGCTTGCAATCTGTTTTAATAACTATTTGTCGTCCTGTGGAAATGTCGGCACATTATAAGAAACATATTCCAAATATAATGCTATCTCCGCATCAGTCCAGTTAATGCATTTGCTGTCTCTGTTTTGACTAGGAGCGGTGGTGGCGAAGTGGGCTAAAGCACATAACTGTTAATCAGAAGGTTGCTGGTTGGATCCCCACAGCCACCACCATTGTGTCCTTGAGCAAGGCACTTAACTCCAGGTTGCTCCAGGGGATTGTCCCTGTAATAAGTGCACTGTAAGTCGCTTTGGATAAAAGCGTCTGCCAAATGCATAAATGTAAATGTAAATGTAAATTACTATCATTCTTAACAGCCATTCAGACCAAATGTGCTCTAGACTAGATGTGATTTAAATGTTTTTAAACATTTAAGGGGCCTTTTAAAACTGGTCTTCACCCATAGTTTTAACAAGGCTTTAATTCAGGGTTAAGTATAGTGTGAAAAACCCTTAAGAAAACTTCAAATGGAGCACATGGTCTTGTTCCAAAAAAGCAAAAATAATCTCTTCCATAAAGCTTGCCAAGTACCTATACTGCCAAAGCAGCCCAGTTGATTCTCACTTGCATTCTGACAGCTTCTGTAGTGGATGCCTTTAAAAAGTCATATTGATTTTGAATCCGGTAACTTGCCTCTGGGAATTCAAACAGTATCCTGGAATAGGGCAGTCATATCCCACCTCACTGATGGTGTGCTCTTTCCAGAACATTTTCCTTCTTGGCTGGAGCTCTTTATGCTGGTAATGCTGCAGATAGCAGGGTAGGGTTCTACCAGCTGTGTGTAAGTTCTCACCTAAATTAGGACCTAAAGCTCACACAAATATTTAGTAGAGCGTAAATTATGACTTAGTGCCCATTTACGCAACAACTAGGTTAAGTTTGAATTTACGAACAGCTGGGTCAACCGGCACCAGGAGTGTAAACATAATCCCAATAGTGATCTTCTCCTCTGGATGATGGTTAAAAAGATACTCATTTATCAGAACTGTCATTTATTCCCTGTTTTTGTCTAGACTTTTATGTTGAAATCCTTTAGTCCCCCGTTCCTGTTTCCTGTTAGTTTTGTAGTCCTTTAGTAGTTTCTTTTTATGATTGGTTTTCCCCTGATTGTTTCCCCAGGTGTTCCTCGTTCCCTTGTTTTCCTTCGTGTGTTTAAGCCCTTGTTTCCCTTGGTTTCTTTGTCAGTCTTTGTTGCTCTGTGCTTGGTACCTGTGTTTCCTTATATTCTAAGTTACTTTGTTTATCTTTGTTTTATTAAAGCTGTGTTTAGATCCTCATTTCTCGCCTGCCTCGTCACAAGACCGTCTAAAGATAATCATTATACCCCAAGTCGTAAATTCCCCACCTCTTAAACACCAGCATGTTGTGACAAGTTGCCCTTATGTCAGTGTTTCCTGTACCACATTTCAGGGCACTGCACATATACAGTGGACTCAAAAAGTATTTGGACACTATTGCGCGCTTAAGTCACACTTAAAAATGTCTGAATGTCATTACATAATATCAAACCAAGTGGCATCTGCAAACAAATGATGCTAGACCTTTTCTCAGCACACTTTTTTAGGCAAATTCATTAGTTAGTACCAAATAAAAAAAAATGTTCACATGTCTTAACGGCTGTTCACACCGAACGTGCTGTTTTTCAAATAGTGTTTCCATGTAAACATGCACTTAACATACGTCTTTTACTAATGCACTGTGTCTGGCTGTTTTTAGCATCTTGTGCATGAGCGGCACATTTCTAAGACGCCATGTCAAGTTAAAAGCACTTAGGGACTGTTTGCTCTGAACGAGATTTGCACCTGTATGCAATGTTTTTAAATAGCTTTTCTATGTCAACATGTGTTAGACATACATCTTAGACCATTGCACCGTGTCTCGCTGTTTTTTTAGCTTTTCCGCATGAGTGCCACATTTTTAAGGTGCCATGTCAAGTTAAAGGCACTTAGGGGCCATTCACACTAAACGAGATTTTGCACCTGTATGCACTGTTTTTTTTTTTTTTTATTACTATGTGAACATGTTTTAGACAAAAGTCTTTGACTGACGCATTGTGTTTTGTTGTTTTTTAGCATCTTGTGCATGAGCACCACATTTTTAAGATGCCACGTCAAGTTAAAAGGACTTAACAAGGTTTTGCACCCGCATGTGTTGTTTTTAAATACTTTTTTCTATGCAAGCATGTGCTTCACAAACGACTTTGACTGTTGCACTGTGGCTCGCTGTTTTTTTAGCATCTTGCTTATGAGTGCCACATTTTTAAAACGCCTTGTCCTGTTAAAAGAACTTACCAAACAACATTTTGAACCTGTATGTGCTGTTTTTTTTATGTCAACCATTAGGTGTTTGACCATTCATCAGTTTTAATAATTTTCCAGAGTCACAATTTATAGCATACTGTATGTTTATTGGTTTGAGTCTGAAAAAAGAAACCTTCACTGGCTCTACATGTAAACTGCTTTTGTTTTCAAGAAGTCACAATTTCATGTGACCACTCCCATTTAGAATTTGCTCATTAGCCATGTGATATGATATAAATATCTATATAAAATTATAAAGTTTAAAAAATAATGCTCTACAGCATCTGCTGCATATTCAATCTAACGCCTCCGTTTTGCCATAACCATGCTCAGCACACTCTCACACTTTGGCGCACTGATTCCATCATATGTTGATTAAAATGAATGGCAGACTTGTCATCTGCTCCACTTGGACACTTACAATATTGCTCCACAAATGGCCACACTTCTGACAGATCGATGTAAATGTTGTATCGCTATCTGCTACAAGGAAAATTGTATACAAGGAAAAGTGTCTCTGCTTTTGATAGAAATATTTATTGTGTGTTTGTGGTTCAGTGCTTAGATAGCATGTCCCTGTGCTGAAGCCAAATCCATGCTGATACTCCTGAGTAAAAGATATCACGAGAATGCCCATGCTTGGTGCCAAATTGTGCAGAATACAAGCTGTCGAAATGTGAATGTTTTTGCTTGTCCTTTAGAGTTTGTTTGCTTTTATGATTGTATAGTTTAGAAATGGAAGACGAACGGATTGCCGACTATTTTAAATGCATGTTGACATTTCACAAAAATATGTCCAGACTTATTTTACCCCAAAATCAACAGAAATAAAAAAGAAATTATATTTAACAAAAATAAAATTTAGCCTGTTTTACAACTAACAGGTTTTTGCATTAACGATGATTAAGCACTTTATCCTATCAAATTCTCATAACCTTAGTTCATAATGCCATTTTGTTTATTGTCATTTTCAATATTCTCATGGTGATTCTCATTGTATTATCATTACTGTAAACATGCAATCATTTTTTTATTTCACTAATCATCAATGAAAGGCAGTACAACAAATACTATTATGATATATAAATAGTTTACAGAATTAAAATAATACATATACATTTTTTTGAATTCTGTTACAGTTATTGGGTTGGAAAATGTGCTTAGTTTAAAGAAAAATAATGTCTCAATGCATAAAATCTTAATGGTCTTAAAAATGTGCAATCAATTGTTTTATGCAAAATATAACTACGTCTTTATTTTGATTGATCTTTTGATTTCTTTTAGAATTGTGGCCTGAACATATTCTCGAGAGGTTTCATTAGATTCACCCATTTACCATGCGTGCTTTACATGAGAGCTCGAATCCACTCACATCAGCTTGTACTTGAAAACAATATAAATGTGTTCTTGGAAATTGGTCAAGACCACCTGGGAGACTCCAGTCTGTGTTTATATTTAAAAACTATTTAAAAATTCAGCTTGAATTGCAGTATTGTTCAAACATTGATTAAGATATTTTTAGCAGCTCAACTTAATTGTGTCGTCATGAGGAATCACATTTTTCTTGATATTTTGACAAATAAGAGTTCATAGTACTCTAAAACATGCTGTATGTTTCAGAACTCAAAACTTCTTCCTCAATGCATAAAAGGCCTTTATTGAAACCAAGCTGCAGAAACACCTTGTTCTCTGATTTTGTGTCATCACAATGGGTATATGCATTACTCAAATAGAATGTCACAGTGTGTTCGAAGTCACGTTTAGAGATGTTATGTTTAGAGATTTCAAGCCATGTTTAGAAATATTTTGTGCTGTTGTGATGTATATTGGTACCTGTGTTTTATTCTAGGTAAAGAGGTGGAGAGGGAGCTGTGTGCTGATGTGGTGTACCCTGCACCTGTGCCCTGTGTTGTGCCCTGCCCTAAAGACTGTGCCCTCAGCCTCTGGACCACATGGTCCACCTGCTCCCAAACCTGCTCCAGCAAAACTGCCGAGGGCAAACAGATGAGAACCCGAGCCATACTGGCTTACAATGCAGGAGAAGGTAAAGAGAATATTACATAGACACTTGTTTTTGTTTTCAAACTCATTTTTTATTATTAGCCTCAGCCATGACGTACAGACCCCCACCCAACCCTATCCCCCCTTCCCTGGGGTGTGCCTTGCACCCCGTCTGCCAGCTGGTCATCCCCGTCTGCCGGCAGGTCATCCCCGTCTGCCGGCAGGTCATCCCTGTCTACCTCGATAAGGGGAGGAGACAAGGGGAAGGAAATTAAAAAAAATGTGGCACCTTTAAAAAACATTTAAAAAGAGAGGGAAAAGGCCAACACGGAGTGGCAGTGGGAGAGAGAGAGAAAAAAAACTCTAACTCGCCGGTTTTCTGATATGCCATAGCTTGGTCCTGGGCTACTACTGTGCCCTCTATTGGACGATAGTCGCACCTCCCTGGGCGGATCGGAGGCAGTCCTCCGGCCCCTGGCGGACTATAGCACATCCCTCCTCCTTCCCGGATTTCGGCACCAGTGTAAAGGGTTAATGGAAAGGAGGAGGTGAGAACTGGCTTGATAATATAAATAAAATTTTATGAAGAACTGAACCAAAAGACAAACACACACACAGGTGTCGGGCAGCAGCCCGTAAATCTCACTCTCTGTCGCATCGCAGTCTCCAGTCGTCCCTTATCCCTCTCGGGCTAATCAGGCCAATTAGGGGCCAGTTGTGCGGAACCACGACCTGGCCCCACCCTGCCACAGGGGTAAATGTATCTGCTGATGCTATAATTAAAACATTCGGAATATCGGCCAGTTTATCTGCCTTTGTGCTATATCGGTCGACCACTATTATTATTATTATTTTGATTTGATTTTTTTAAGGAAACTTTTCCATTGTCACACTAGGCTCAATATAATGTTTCCTCAAAAATATTGGAAGCAAATGACAGGCTTAAAAACTTGAATGTCATTGCATAGATAACAAAATATCCTGCCAAGTGGCATCTTCAAACAAATGGTGCTGGACTGTTTGTTCAGAACTAAAGTCTTTTTTTAGCCACTTTTTTCATTATGAATAATATTAATTATTTAACATTTATAACCAGCTAAACTTATTTTCTGAAATGGCTGACAACATAGGTGTGGACTGTGACTTTTCAGTTCCAAGCAGAATAGTAGTCAGTTTACGAGGCTCTCTTCTCACCTCTCTGCGGCTTACTGAGTATTCCTGCCTTGAGTGACAAGCATACTGGCTATTGTCTTCCTGTACCTGAAGCTCATATTCCAGGCAATCAGCAAAGTCCAGCAATGTAGGAATAGTAATTTGCAGAGGGTGGGTGTACCGCTTAAAACTAAACATGAGGTCATGTGGCAGTTTACTCAGGAGTCGAGACACATGTGATCCACATTCCAGCTCTACACTACCTTTGTGGCCCAGCTGTTGCAACATACTGACAAGAGAGCGCACCTGCAGCCCAAACATCCTGAAGGCTTTTACATCTGCACTCCAGGTCCATCCATCAGCTCAGCAATTCGTTGCAAGGCTAATTGGTGAGGTTAACCATACATTTTATGAAGAGCTTTCATGGTGTTCGTGAAAGGAAACCTTGCGTTGCTGTAAGAGTCTGCCACCACAAGTGCCTCCTCCAATTTCAGATGTCTGTGAGGATTTGAAACTTGAAATTTTCTGTGGCATCATCAGGCAGGATGTTCTCCAAAGGAATTCTCAGCCTTGAAAACACGCTAGGGTCAGGAGATGTAAAGAAGGGGATGGTAGGGGCTGGACCTCTGTAGGGTTTCTCATGGGTAGATGAGGGTAAGAGACGCTCTGAACTATATTCTGCGTGGGCTGGCCTCCTCCAGTCCTGTGATGGAACCACAAACTCGGGCAGCCGAGGTGGCATAGAATACGGGATAGAGTTAGCATACCTGATCTGAGGTGAGTCCCTATACTGTGTTGTAAAGGGGGGCTCTGTCGTGTGAGGAGGAAAAAATGTTCATGTTTCTCAGGTCCTCGATCAGCTCTGGGCTTTCCACTGGCACTACCGGGCATGGCTGTCTCTTAGTGGTGGGTGGTGGCAGCCTGGAGCGTGGGGCTGGTATTGGGCGGTATGGCTGTGGAATCTGAATGTGGACTGCTGGAGAGTGAGAGCATGGTGATGGCATCGGTGAAGTGACTGACTCAGGTGGAGCTCTTCGCTCAGATTTTAGGCTTTGAAGCTCATGACTAAGTGCCACATTCTGTTGACGCATCTCTTGGAGTGCTGAGATGATCTCAGGGAGCTGGTTGGCTTTCCGTTGCAAGGCTGCATTCTCCCGGTTCATTTCCTCTAACATAACTGCAAGCTCTGGTAGCTGTTTCACTGGCAGTTGCAATGCAGCATTCTTTTCTCTCAGCTTTTCAGAAGTGCTGTCCCATTGGTCGGTCAATATCCATTCTGAACACTCTGATGTTTGGCTGATTGGTGAAGTGGATCTGGAATGACCTGTAGTATTTAGTGGTTCATCCTCCAGTGCACCCCGGTAGGTAGGCGACCGTGGTTGCTGTCGACGAGGCCCAGGTACGCTGAGCTCATAGTCTTCAAAGTAAGCTGGAGGGTTAACTCGTCTCCTTGGTCGCACAGCAGGGGCTTCTCTTTCTGGGTGAGACATGTCTGTAACAGTCCACTATCCGGCTCTTAGGACCTTGTAAAAACTGCTGTTCACTTTTGATTCTAACTCTGGTTCGGAGTAATTGAACGGTTACAGGATGTCCGGTTAGAACATTAAGTCTCACACCAGGGTGTACTTGTGGATGATGTATTGTGTGTGGTTCTGTAAACATGAAACAATATACAAAATATGAATGAACATAGATGTACAAATCACAGATCTATAAACAGTACTAGATCTAAAACGCAGTACTTGAATACTGGTTATAAGTATAAGCAGCATGGTAAAAGGCATTAGAGGACTAGTCATAAATCAAATATTATATATACAAATTATTATGCTAACATGCCTAGCGCACAAAGTGTTAACAGCGCATGCGTCTAACTCACCAGATAAACATGCCGGTACATGTTCCCAGAGACATGTTTTAAGTCTACACGTTGTAATGCAGATATAACATTAAATAATGTACAGATAAATATCATGGGAGGATCATATGACATTTAGGCGACATTAAGACATAATTATCAATATAAACATTTAGACGGAATGCCGCTATATCTCTCTCATAAACGTTTACACAAAAAAAAAAACTTTGCAATTTGCTGTGGTCTGTAGTGCATAAGATAAGCATTAAAAAAAGTTGAAAGAGAACTGTCAAGGAAAGATTCTTGTTTCCCAAGGGAGACGTTTCTCAGCCTAAAACTGTCCAACATTTGGATGGATGACTCTGTGCTATCACTGCGGTGTTCTATGACATGATTGTGAGGGTTTTAAGTCTCTTAAATCTTCTTAATCTGTTTGACAAGGTTTAGACATCTGTTCTGTTAGGCTACTGGACACAAGCAAGATGGTGTTGAAGTCAATGTGAAATGCTATTGGCAACCCATTTTCTTCAATAATCTGACACATTTCTGAGTACAACACAATATTAATTGAGAAAAGATGTAGGGTGGGACTTGATTTCTGTCCATCGGATGTTGATTGGATCATGAAACGTGGGTGTTACATGCCAAAATGGAACACTAATGAAGGATTTGTGTCATCAGCCAAAAATGAAAGTCGTTTCAGAGGCAGAGCAAGTTTGATATTGATTAAACTTAGTTATATCTTTAACTAAAGTATATAAAGACAAACATTGTTTTTACTTGGAATTATGTGCATCTTGCACAATAAGACCCTGAACATCCTTTAAGGTAAATAGGGGCAGTTTTAATATTGCCTTTCCTCTTCAAATTTACATTTACATTTATTCATTTGGCAGACGCTTTTATCCAAAGCGACTTACAAAAGAAGAAAAAACATCAGCGAATCATCTTAGGGAGAAAGTGGTACAAAAAGTGCCATATTACAAAGCACGGTTAAGTGCTTTTGGAAAAGATGTGTTTTTACCTGTTTTTTGAAGATAGAGAGTGAGTTAGCTTCCCGGATTGAGTTGGGAAGGTCATTCCACTACCGTGGTATGATGAAACTGAAAGCCCGGGAAAGTGTTTTGGTGCCTCTTTGTTTTGGTATGACAAGGCGACGTTCCTTAGCCGACCGCAGGCTTCTGGTGGGAACGTAGCTCTGCATAAATGTTTTTAGGTATGCTGGAGCAGACCCAGTGACTGTTTTGTATGCCAGCATCAGGGCCTTGAATTTAATACGTGCATGAACCGGCAGCCAGTGGAGAGAGACAAAGAGTGGTGTAACATGTGCTCTCTTAGGCTCATTAAAGACCAGACGTGCTGCTGCATTCTGGATCATTTGCAGAGGTCTAATAGCACATACAGGAAGGCCTGCAATGAGAGCGTTACAGTAGTCCAGTCTAGTTATGACAAGGGACTGAACGAGCAGTTGTGTGGCATGTACAGAGAGGAAGGGTGTTATCTTCCTGATATTGTAGAGTGTAAATCTACATGATCTTGCAGTTTTTGAAATGTGGTCTGTGAAATTTAGCTCATCATCAATGGTTACCCCTAGATTTCTGACCGTTTTGGAAGGCGAAACTGTAGTTGGACCCAGCTGCACGGTGATGTTGTGTTCAACAGCCGGGTTGGCTGGAAAGACAAGGAGTTTGGTCTTGGCTGGGTTGAGTTGAAGGTGGTGTTCCTTCAACAGCGATTCGAGCGGTCACTGTGGTGTCGTTGGGCTGGAAAGACAAGTAAAGTTGCGTGTCATCAGCGTAGCAGTGGTAAGAGAAACCATGTGACTGGATGATGGGTCCCAGTGATGTTGTGTATATGGAGAAGAGAAGTGGCCCAAGCACTGATCCCTGAGGTACCCCAGTGAGTAACTGGTGTAGATTTAATAAACTTCTGAGAGGAGTCTTCTATAGGCGAGTCTTTGGCTGATATTCACTGTTTTTCTCCACAGTAACGACAATGGTAGTGGCATGGATAACAGTTTTGGAAGGTAACGTTTCAAAACATGTTTTTAAGGCCGATAGGGTATTTTCCTGAAGAAGTCCTCTTGGATTTGTTTGCGTGGTTTGAGGAGCCCATTGAATCCTGTTTCTACTTATGATTAGTCTTTTACCATTACTAAAATATGATCTGAATATTAAATGTTAACGTTGAACTAGTCTAGAAGTTGCTAAAATATTTACATCCTTCCCATTTGTGGCTTCAGATGTTTGTAAAGACCCAATTAACATTTGCTTTATCTCAAGGTCTTCCAAGGTTTCCAAGTTTCCAGAGCTATACGGTACATTTGCTTTCTTCTTTTTATCCATTGTGTGCTGTGTGTAGATTTAGATCTTGTTTGGTAAAGATAAATATTTAGTGTCTGTGAGGGTTTATAGATATCATCAATGCACTCTTTCTTTATTCTTTAGTATTCTTTTCTAGCAGTGTTCAAGTGTTTTAAACTTGTCTAACAAGTTTAAAAGTTGTTGTAATGGGTATTTGACTTTAAATACTTTTAATAAGTTGGCATGTCCTGCGGTGGGTCATGCTATCCTCCCTCTAAAATTATTTTAAACCTAATTTTGCTAATTCTTTTATAATTATTATCCATTTGGTTTTTATTACCTCATATGAATTACTACGTAGAATATTTAAATAGTGAAAAACCAGGACTGCACCTAATATAAACACTTTTATCTTTTGCAGGCGTATAAATTTCAACCTAAAATCTTGATGTAAAAAATCCTGAAGATGAAAAAAGGCTTATGGACATGTTAGGGGCCATTCACGCCAAACTCATTTTTGTGTCCATCTGCTCTATTTTTCTGTGTAAACATGCGCAAGGCTAGCTGGAAGTCTTTGGCCATTATGCCGTGTCTTGCTATTTTTTCAGCATCTCGCACCACATTTTTTAGACACCATTTCAAGATAAAACACTATTTCAAAAACTGTCTTGACACCCTTGTATTCTGTTCGATCCATTGCTCTGCGTCTAGCTTTTTTTAGCACAAGAATGTGTTAGGTTTGAGCAGCTGCTTAAAGTGAGATGAGAAGTGAGATCTTTCACTAGAATGCATTTGCTTTTGGAGACCATTTTTCAAAATCTTTCAGTAATTGCCTTTAGTCGGACGATGCCCTTTGAGAGGCAGATATTTTTATTATACAGTGAGTATATGCCCTGTGCTGTCTTGATATACCTCTGTCTGACTTCTGATGTAAGAGATGCCAAACATTCATGCGGGCGAGACCTTATGCATAATGCAATTCCTTCAGAGTCGATTTGTGAGCTATATACATACTGTAAGCATGAATAAATATAATATCACTGAGCCACTTTCCCATGGGACTTTCCTAAAACCATTGTAGCACATCGCACAAGGCAAGAAACAAATGCAAAAACATTTTGCAAAGCTCTGTTTTAAATGTCTGAAGTTGGGTTCTGAATGGCAATATGCATTGTATTTGGAGCATTGCCGCTAGGTGCACTATAACAAGCATTAGCAGAAAGTTTTTTACGCAATAGCTTTTGCTTTCTGGTCTACTACTGTCATGAAAAATCTTGAAGAAAAAGTTACAGTAAATGGTAAATCGGTAAATACAACTGAAGCCAACATAAACAAGTTTCTCTCATAGCGTGCATGAACGTAGAAGTTGCTATGAGTTTTTATTTTTACTAGCTCAATATATATATTTTTTAGCCTAGAATGCATATGTAGCTTCTCCCGCTTTAAAAGGATAGTTCACCCAAAAATGAAAACGCCCCCCTTCACTTATCATTTACTCACCCTCATCCATTTCCAGATGTGTATGACTTTCTATCTTCAGCAGAACACAAATGAAGATTTTTTAAAGTTTGTCCTCACAATGCAAATGAATGGTGACCAGAACTTTGAAGGCTAAAAAGATGGTATAAAAGTCTAGATTAGAGTCTTATGAATTACTTCTATATTTTATACTGGTCACCATTCACTTGCATTGTAAGGAACAACAGAGCTGAAATATTATTTAAGAAATAGCTTAATTTGTGTTTTGCAGAAGAAAGAATGTCGAACACATCTGGGATGGCATGAGGATGAGTAAATGATGAGACAATTTTCTTTTTTGGGTGAACCATCCCCTTAAATGCATATGTGTGTCAAAAAAAGACCCTATTGAATTATAGATGCTTATTCTTTTAAAACTACAGTTTTTTTTTTTATGATAATTTAATGTAATTTAAATTTTGTAATAGTTGATATATCTTTTAATTTCATGTGCATTTAAAATGTAGTCAGTGTTTGGGTGACATTGGAAAAAAGCCTTTTTAACAGAAAAATGGGCAGTTTCCGTGTTTAAATATATCAACAACTCTACCTACACAAACACATGCATATAAGTCCAATGGACTGGGATTAAATAAAGAGAATTTACAGGGTCAAATACACTAAGAAGTGGTCCAGGAGCTATTAACACTGTTTCCTCCATTCTAAAATAAAGGGGGGAAAGTGTTAAAGTAAAGTCTTTTTGTTTTTTTAATTCCCAGGGTCATGCATAGTGTGACAAGCCCTTCTATTATTTTACCCATCAAATAAATGCCCTACATAAACATAATAATGTATTAAATGAATCTGACTGTCAGAGCCAATAAGTTTAATTCAGTGCCTGTTATAGATTTAAAGCGGAATACTCCGAGGCAGACAGACATTAGTGCATCCTTGTGTAACTTGCTTCCCTATTAGAATAAGAGTGCTTTGATTCACAAGCCCAGAGGGCTACTCTGTCTTCTGCAAACCTGTAAATGTCAGCAATTATTTAGACACACCAAGTTCCTCTCCTCTTGCATTGACAATCTGCCACATGTGAGGAATGTGAAGAGAAGATTATGTGGAGTGTTTCATCTCAATCAATTTAGAAGTAGTTTAAGGGACTGAAGACGTCACAGTTATGTTAAGATTTGAGAAAATGAACATTTGACCTGTCTCGCTCCACTCCGTGGGGGGCAGGCAAGATAAATAAGAAAGCTTGGATAAAGTATGTCCACACAGTCAAAAGGGGTTCTTGTTTAATGGCCAAAAACATCCAAATAAATCTATAAAAAAATATAACAACAGCTCAAATAATACAATGTAATGTTTTCTTTAAAATATTACTTGTATTTTCAATTTTACAGTTTGTTTCTCCTATGTAAATATTAAATGATACAAAGTGGCCTTCTCACACCATGCTGCCATCTTACTTTTGGTGAACATTGTACAAGTTGATGTCAAAGGTTTTACAGTATATCTAGTCACTGGACCACTCACATTCGCTACAACCAGCTTCCCCAGAATACAGAAAAAACATTTAAGGGTTTAAGTGAGGCTTAATGCATGTGGTCACACTCTTGCAGGAGGTTCCAGTTGCCCCAGCATCCTGCAGGAGGTACGCAACTGTAACGAGCATCCCTGCATCGTGTATCACTGGCAGACAGGCCCCTGGGGACAGTGTGTGGCGGACACCACCGCGTCCAATATCAACGCCTCCTTCAGTGTAGACAAATCCACCTGCGCCATGGGCATGCAGACCCGCAAGGTCATCTGCGTGAAAGTCAATGTTGGACAAGTGCCACCTAAAAAGTAAGTACATCGATATTTTAAAGGGCCTTATTGTACAATTTTGATGCATTTCCCCCACTGAAGTCCACTTATAATGTTAGTCAAGGTGTCTTACACCAAAAACAATTTGTCTGACCTTTAGTATTTAAAGGGTTGTTTTTGCTGTTTTAAGCCTAAAATAATGAAAATTGTATCACAACGCAAAGAAAAAAAATGGTAAATTAGGTTTAAATTTTTATGCTATTTTGTTCTCGTAATTGTGACTGTGTTTCTAAATTGCCACTCGATTTCTCACAATTGTGTGTTGATTTTTTTGCAATTGAGACTCTAAATCTCCTAATTTTGTCAGTTGTATTCTGCGACTTGTTTTCTCGTAATTGAACGTTTATATTTCACAATTGCGACTTAAGGCCTGTATCAACCCATTGTGACTTTATTTTTTATAATGGAACCTTTATATCTGGTTGCTACCACTTTATTTGTCGTGCTTGTCGTACATCTCGCAATTGCAATGGTATTTCTTGCTATTGCGACTTTCTTTCTCGTAATTGTGACTATATTTCTCAATTGTTGAGAAAAAAATCTTTTTTTTTTTTGCAATTGCGACTTCAGGCCTCTATCTTGCAATTTTGACTTTATTTCTCATAACTGCACCTTTATATCTCACTATTGCCACTTTATTAGTCATTATTGCTATTATATCTCGCTATTGTCAGTTTATATGTCACAGCTGCAACTTTACATCTCATAATTCTGACTTTCTATCAAATACATTTTTTTTTCTCGATATTGCAAGTTTATATTTTTCTTTATATTTATAATTGCGTCTTGTGGGCCTGGTTAGCTTAGCGAGTTCTGATGATGACTACCACCCCTGGAGTCGCTAGTTCGAATCTAGGGCATGCTGAGTGACTCCAGCCAGGTCTCCTAAGCAACAAAATTGGCCCGTTTGCAGGGAGGGTAGAGTCACATGGGGTAACTTCCTCATGGTCAATTAGTGGTTCTCGCTCTCAAAGGGGCACGTGGTAAGTTGTGCATGGATCGCGGAGAGTAGCATGAGCCTCCACATGCTGTGAGTCTCCGCGATGTCATGCACAGCAAGCCACGTGATAAGATGCACAGATTGACTGTCTCAAAAGTTGAGACAACTGAGACTTGTCCTCCGCCATCTGGATTGAGGTGAGTCCACCACGAGGACCTACTAAGTAGTAGGATTTGGGCATTACAAATTGGGAGAAAAGAGGATAAAATTAGGAATAATAAAAAAAAACATATTTACTATTCTATATCATGCTATTGCCACTTTATTTCCTGTATTGTGATTTTTGTCACGCAATTTACATTTTATTTCTTGCAATTGCAACTTTAGTTCTTGTAATTGTGATTTTATAATGTATCTTGTAATTGCCACTTTATCTCTGGCAATTGTGACTTTATATCTCACTATTACCATTTTATATCTCACAATTGTGACTTTATTCCTTGTAATTGTGACATTATGTCTCATACTTATGACTGTATTTTTCTCACAATTGCATGTTTAGATCTTGTTTATATATAAATAATTATTGAGATGTAAAGAAATTTGTGAGATATAAAGTATGATTTACCTTTTTTTATTTATATTTTTCTTTGGTGGATCAAGGCCATGAAGTGACCCAGACATGATTTTCTTTGTGATGTCTGTGCCAGGAGCAAATAGAATTGCAAAAATAATAACAGCTTTTTCCCCACTTCTGCCATTGATTGAACAAACACCAAGACAGTGTTTACAGTTTTTAAGTTTTTGAAGGCTTACTTTTTGTTGCCTCTGCTTATTAAGCTAGATGGTAAATGGTCTGCAATTATATAGCGCTTTTTTTAATCTTAGAGGTTACCAAAGTGCTTTAGACTGTCTCCCAATCACCCATTCACACACACACTCACACACCAATGGTGGCAGAGCTGCCATGCAAGGCGCTAGCCTGCCATTGGGAGCAACTTCGGGTTCAGTGTTTGGACACTTCGGCATGTGGAGTCGTGTGGGCTGGGAACCAACCCGCTCTGCCACCTGAGCCATATCTGGTGTTGTGCTGTAAGCACAAATGTACAAATTCTTCCCCCTCTGCAAAAGTTTCTAGAATAGCCGTGATGGAGGTTTATTCAGATGAATATAGGATGTGCTTATGTTTGAGTGGCAGATTTTAATTGCTCTACAGAAGTCTGTGTACTCTCAAACCCTATCATTCCATTGCAGGCAAACTACACTGGTGAAAGCTGAATAAACATAGACTAATTAGCACAGTCATTTTCAGACTGCCTAATTTTCTATTGATGATAATGGCAGTAATTAAGTGGGCTTGATTCTTTAATGCAATTTCATCACCACAAGACGAGGCACCTCTTGATGCTTAGCACAAACAAGCCCCCTAAAAATACATCACTGATCCAGTTAGGATTTGTCCTTTTAAAATATCCTCGGTGTGAACAATAATGCTAAGTTTGGGCTTTGAAAAATTCAGACTGTGTTATACATATTACCTCTCAAGTAGTAGAAAGTAATGTGTGTTATAGTCTAGTTAATTAACAAAGCAATCGTTATTTTTGCAATTTGCTTTTTGGCGCCGAAATTTCACACTTCACTTGTGTGAAATGCAGTTCTCACTCCTAAATCTTTGCAGTGTTAATAAGGCATTGGATCTGAAACAAAACAAAATCTGAATTCAAAGCATCTTTCAGACCTGTATTTCTTTTAAATGATAGCTAAATGACAGTGAGACAAACAAAGGGCGAACACCACCTAGTCATAATCAATAGCCAAGTTGTTGAAATGGTTAAACAATTTAAATATCTTGGATTGATCATATATAACAATTAGAATTTCTCTACAAATACAGACTATATATACAGTATATGAAGGCAATGCAAAGACTGTACATTCTAAGAAAGCTGAATAGCTTTTATGTTAGCAAAGATGTTCTTGAAATGGTCTATAGAAGTCTTGTAGAGAGTATCCTGAGATACAGCGTTACATGTTGGCATGGAAATCTAGGGGTCAGTAACAAGAATACATTATCTAGAATACTGAATATAGCAAGTAAGACTTCTGGAAAACCTCAGAGACAGATACATTGAAGGAAAGCAACACGAATAGTAAATGATCCGTCACATCCTCTATTTAATGAATTAGAAAGATTGCCATCAGGAAGATGCTACAGAGTGCACAGAGCCACTAAGAATGTTTTAAAGAGATCTTTTATTCCATCTGCAATCGTGTTATTGGACAATTAATTGCATATTGGTGATCTGAGGTTTTTAATTTTTATAAAGGATTTTAACGTTTTTTTTATTTATGCTTTTTACTATATGTCCTCTTTCATGCATTTTGTATATTGAATCTTGTTTATATATATATATATATATATATACTGTATATATGGTGGCATAAGTCAGAGTTTTGAGTGTGAATGTTTGCATGTTTTTGTATTGTCTTGTATGTTATTCCACCTTGTAGGGGGCTAAAGACAAATTTCCATGAGAATGCACAATAATGATTCAATTCAATCTAGACCTGCTTCCAATCAATCATGAATGTGGCCAGATGTCATGTGTATGCCAGGTTATGAGGCAGGCTGAGCTGGGATCATGTTTTACGCAGTGTTTCATGCACTGATCCACTTTATGTTGCTTACAGTGTCATACTGGGAGAGAAATCACAAACACAGACAACGATGTTAAAGCACAGGGCGCCGACCTTTTGATGCTTCTCGCATTTACTGACATCTGCTACTGAACTTCTGTGTTTTTCACTTGCTGTGCTCTTCTGGACAGTTAGAGAGGATATTATTATAATCGTCAGGCTTTTTATGATATTTTTATTGACAGTACAGTGAAGGAAGATCACAACACATGTGCACAGCATATGTGCTGTCGGACCACACATAGAAAATGAATGGGAGAAATTGCAGTGCATACTGTGTCTGCAGGAACAGAAGTCCTGCCTTTCAGTGAAAGCCAGTTGCATCATCTTATTGCCCTAGAACAGCAGGGTTGTGTGCCATTGAGAATTGAATTGATGTTTTTTAAAGCTGCCTTCACATGCTATCAGAACAATCATAAATCTGAGTGTCCTACTCAGAAGTTGCACAGGAACACCTCCCTCAAGAAACTCGAGTTTCTGTGTTAGTAGGAGGCATATACTTTTAACATGGCAGAAGCGAGTACGCCTTCTGTAGTGAATAATAGGATGTACAGTGAGGAAAATAAGTATTTGAACACCCTGCTATTTTGCAAGTTCTCCCACTTAGAAATCATGGAGGGGTCTGAAATTGTCATCGTAGGTGCATGTCCACTGTGAGAGACATAATCTAAAAAAAAAAATCCAGAAATCACAATGTATGATTTTTTAACTATTTATTTGTATGATACAGCTGCAAATAAGTATTTGAACACCTGAGAAAATCAATGTTAATATTTGGTACAGTAGCCTTTGTTTGCAATTACAGAGGTCAAATGTTTCCTGTAGTTTTTCACCAGGTTTGCACACACTGCAGGAGGGATTTTGGCCCACTCCTCCACACAGATCTTCTCTAGATCAGTCAGGTTTCTGGGCTGTCGCTGAGAAACACGGAGTTTGAGCTCCCTCCAAAGATTCTCTATTGTGTTTAGGTCTGGAGACTGGCTAGGCCACGCCAGAACCTTGATATGCTTCTTACAGAGCCACTCCTTGGTTATCCTGGCTGTGCGCTTGGGTCATTGTCATGTTGGAAGACCCAGCCTCGACCCATCTTCAATGCTCTAACTGAGGGAAGGAGGTTGTTCCCCAAATTCTCGCAATACATGGCCCCGGTCATCCTCTCCTTAATACAGTGCAGTCAGCCCTGTCCCATGTGCAGAAAAACACCCCCAAAGCATGATGCTACCACCCCCATGCTTCACAGTAGGGATGGTGTTCTTGGGATGGTACTCATCATTCTTCTTCCTCCAAACACGGTTAGTGGAATTATGACCAAAAAGTTCTATTTTGGTCTCATCTGACCACATGACTTTCTCCCATGACTCCTCTGGATCATCCAAATGGTCATTGGCAAACTTAAGACGGGCCTTGACATGTGCTGGTTTAAGCAGGGGAACCTTCCGTGCCATGCATGATTTCAAACCATGACGTCTTAGTGTATTACCAACAGTAACCTTGGAAACGGTGGTCCCAGCTCTTTTCAGGTCATTGACCAGCTCCTCCCGTGTAGTTCTGGGCTGATTTCTCACCTTTCTTAGGATCATTGAGACCCCACGAGGTGAGATCTTGCATGGAGCCCCAGTCCGAGGGAGATTGACAGTCATGTTTAGCTTCTTCCATTTTCTAATGATTGCTCCAACAGTGGACCTTTTTTCACCAAGCTGCTTGGCAATTTCCTGTAGCCCTTTCCAGCCTTGTGGAGGTGTACAATTTTGTCTCTAGTGTCTTTGGACAGCTCTTTGGTCTTGGCCATGTTAGTAGTTGGATTCTTACTGATTGTATGGGGTGGACAGGTGTCTTTATGCAGCTAACGACCTCAAACAGGTGCATCTAATTTAGGATAATAAATGGAGTGGAGGTGGACATTTTAAAGGCAGACTAACAGGTCTTTGAGGGTCAGAATTCTAGCTGATAGACAGGTGTTCAAATACTTATTTGCAGCTGTATCATACAAATAAATAGTTAAAAAATCATACATTGTGATTTCTGGATTTTTGTTTTTAGATTATGTCTCTCACAGTGGACATGCACCTACGATGACAATTTCAGACCCCTCCATGATTTCCAAGTGGGAGAACTTGCAAAATAGCAGGGTGTTCAAATACTTATTTTCCTCACTGTATATAAGGCTCATGTGTAATTCAACAGTCTAATAGAATTGCAAACTACAGTATCTATAAGCAGCAAATAAATGCGGTTTTATACGGTAGCCTGTATGTGCAAGTGCCCTTTTCATTTTCAGTGGGAGAGGGGGCAGAATGGAGGCGGCTCAGCTTGTCAAGCACATTCACGAGAATATTTTAACTTTTTGTGGCTGCCACGTATCATTGACCATTCATAGGTAACTTTAATTAACAGTCATTTTAGCTTTTAACTGGCTAGTTTCAGAACAGTCTGAATTTGCTCCCTATTATCTATGTAGTGCTCTATGGGGTGTTCATTATAAAGAAAGTGAGTGAGTGAGTGAGTATAATCAATATTTGGTGGAATAACCCTGATTTTCAATCACAGCTTTCATGCGTCTTGGCATGCTCTCTACCAGTCTTTCACCTTGGGTGAGTTTATGCCACTCCTGGAGCAAAACGTCAAGCAGCTCTGCTTTGTTTGATGGCTTGTGGCCATCCATCTTCCTCTTGATCACATTCCAGAGGTTTTCATTGGGGTACAGGTTTGGAGAATGGGCTTGCCATGACAGGGTCTTGATCCAGTGGTCCTCCATCCACACCTTGATTGACCTGGGCCAAATCACAGCAGTGCTGATTTAGGGCCATATAGCATGATTACAAGTGTGATATTTCTTATATAGTAATAGATATATACTATCTATTATATATATAACAGTTAAATTAACAAGTATATAAAAAAAGGAAAAAATGAGTACAGTCATAAAAACGCATTTGTGCATGGAACTACTTTCTTACTTGACAGATCAGAATTTGTTGTTGCTAGTTCAACCCAAATGATGAGTCCAAGCCTTTGTTAGTGATTGAAAAATTTCACTTTAGAACTAGTATCACGGCTTGGACTGTTTCTAACAAGTTATTGGAGAAACGTGTTTGTGTGTGTGTGTGTGTGAGTGAGATGGAGTGTGTGCCATCACTTCTTGCCACTCCCAAGCAGAAAGGCTGTAGTGTGTTAGTCAGCTTTCTGAATATTATGTCATTTTGGTCAAATTCATCCTATTTTCTCAGTAGAAAAATAGCCTTTCAAGCAGTGAAATTCCTCCCTATTTCATGGTAGATGGTGCGCAAGAGTCATTCACTATAGAAACCGCAATCTCCTCCTGTTATTTGTTTTTGTACTAATGAATGTCTCTGTTGTGTGACTGTGTTAAAAGAATTCAATTCTGAATTTTGCCCAGCCCTGATTTGAGCTAGTGATGCAACATTGTATTGCTGATTTGGCATAGTTTATTGAAACATAATCTTGATATAATCTCAGATACTTCAGTCTTTTCCATTCAATACTAGTTTTAGCTGGTAGTTGTAATAGTTTTCAAGAAACACTAATGAGCTCCTTCTGTGACACCTTCAAGCTAATGCGATCCCTCACTTCACATCAACACTTCTGACATTCAAAACTCATTGAAAAATAATGACAACTTGGAGGGGGAAAGTGAACAATGTATTTATTCTTCCACACTTAAATGTATGAACTTTAATACCAATAGAACATTTCCAATCCCTGTTCCAGTTCAGTAATTTCTATTCATAACAATAATAATCAAAGCCATCTGTTTATTTTTTTTTAAGAATTCTTAAAATATTTCCATCTTAGGTTTCTCCACATAGCGGTGCTTTAAGTTTCCAGCATCAAGTAATTTGGTGGTCCACTGTGCAACGGAGCAAAATAGCAGCCAATCAGAGCTTATTTGATATGTAATGAGATTTCCAATCTCCAGGAGAGCCCTGCATTCCCAAACGTGTTTTTGTCTCACTTGCAGGATTTATCGCTTCTATTGATATTACAAATAAATCGGCCTTGCTTTATTATATTGTAGCAGCTTTGCAACCTCACGTCTCATGAAACATGAAGTACATGGTGACTCCCTACCCAGAGTGCCAGATCCTGGAGGATTTGATTAAAGATCAGATTACTGCATGCCCACTGCTGGACTCCTGCATCCCTGTTTATCTTTATCCGGGGGAATTCAGCCGAGCCGGAGCAGTGCTTAAATTACAGGAGCAGATTAAAGCTAACCCCTGATCATAAATTGTGTGGTGCTGAAACACTGATAAAAGAAGAGTATTATCTGGTGACTGAATACTGTAACAGGATGTGATGTCTTATCTGGCCGGTCTGGCTTGTACATAATGTAAGCGTGGAGCAGGGAAAATAAGATTGAAAGAGCCATTGTTGAGCTACAGATGTTTCTGAGCCATGCTCAACAGGAATTGTGATGATGTAATCCATAGTATGTAGTTAGGCCAGGTGATATAGCAAAAAATAAATCTTGATAAATTCTAGCCTTTTGACAAAATTTGATATACATCTCAAAATGTATGTTTTTGTTGTGAAATTAGGGCTTTAAGACCATCTGAAATGGCTTGCCGAGCACAGTTTTCTTTCCTGTGTTGATGTTTCCTATTCAAACAGAAAGTTTAGTTTATTTTGTCAACTTTTGTAAGTAAAGGCTTGAAACATATAAGAAACATGCTTCTAGCTACGCAAGCACGTTTTGCTGCATAATTGCATTCCAAAATGTTTCTAAATGTAATTCATAACACATCGCTGCCACAAGGGGCACTATTGAGGACATTAGCGTGAACTGTCTGCTTCAAACAATGGTTGCGTACCAATATTTTTCCAATTTTTATGCCCTCCACTCGCTAACTTTCCTCAGCCTCATGGACTATGAGGTACGTCATTGCTTACTTTGCGCTAGTGCCCACTAGTGCCGGAACCATGCAATGGGTTGAAATGGAACACTTGAAGCTCATTGTCACTCTTGCAGTTGGTCTGATGTAATTTTTGGAATTATTTGGCCATTCTTCAGAGATTGATGCACGGATTCAGGTAAAGTTTAGTGGTGATTTCAGAGGCTTATGCATAAATCTTGTTATGTATATAAATTCAGTTTTTATTAGAATTAATTGTTAAAGATTAATCAACGAATACGGTAACATTGCAATGAATACATAGGCTATAACTGTGTCAGTTAGCAGTCAAGGTAGCTAAAAGTATTATGTGGTTAAATCTCAATATATCTCCTCTAAACTGCTTATTTGACCTACTTTCACTTACAGCTGTTAACAGCTTTCTGTGATATCATTCACTAGAGTTGTGTGGGGTGGGGATTGAGGAAGCACGACCTGCTGTTATGTCACAGTCATGCTACAATGTGGGATATGGAGCTGCCAGAAGCATACATCTGTGTAGGCTTGCTCGGTCAAAATCAAGGGGATGAGGGTCTGTCAGCAGAAACTTCCCTCGCCTACTTAACAAAATGGAACAGACTTCCAAAATAGCAATGGGAAGTTAGCAACTGGATGTTTAAAGTAAAGTGGAAAGCAGCCAATGACTTTTCTCTTTTAAGCCCACTACTGACCTGACAGAGTAACAGTTTGATGAGAATATTGCTGAGCAAGAAAGTTAAACTCAATATAAACACTGATCAGCCTCAACATTGAATCCACCTGTCTAATATTGTGTAGGTCCCCCTCGTGCCACCAAAACAACACCAGCCCGCATCTCAGAATAGCATTCCGAGATTATATTCTTCTCACCACAATTGTACAGAGTGGTTTTCTGAGTTACTTTAGACATCTCAGTACAAACTAGTCTGTTCATTCTCACCAGCCCACCTGGCACCAACAATCATGCCACGGTCCAAATCATTGAGATCACATTTTCTTTCCCATTCTTATGGTTGATGTGAACATTATCTGAAGCTCCTTAACTGTATCTGCATGATTTTATGCACTGCTGCCGCACTATTGGCTGATTAGATAATCGCATGGACGATTGTTGGTGCTAGACAGGCTGGTTTGAGTATTTCTGTGACTGCTGATCTCTCTAGAATTTACTCAGAATGGTGCCAAAAACAAAAAACATCCAGTGAGGGGCAGTCTGTGGACGAAATGCCTTGTTGTTGAGAGAGGTTAATAGGGCTGCAACTAAAGATTATTTTGATAATCGATAATAACGTTAATTCGACTGTAATGATTAAACATTAAATCTGAACCAATTTTCAGCTTGTGTCCTGGCTTAAAAGGTTGTATTAAAAGTGCTTACTAATAATAAAGAGGAAAAAATTATTTTTCAATAATACTTCAATGATATTCACTGAATTAAACGGAAAAATATGTTTTATTAAGTTTTATTCAGTAAAGAAATTCACTGCAAAAAAATCCTATTGTTATCAAGTGCTTATGTCTTGTTTTCCATTTAAAATAGTTGAAAAATCATTAAAACAAGATACATTTGCTTGAGAAGCCACATAAGATATTTAGACTTGCTTTAAGAGAATGTAAATAAGGGTATTTTGTATATAAGTGTATTTTTTTCACTTGGTTATACTTCTGAGAGTGCAGTAAAGACAAAACATACTTATATTCAAGATCTGTCCTCTAAAAGCAAGTCTAAATATCTTTAACAAAAAAAAATGTCAGTGTGTAATGGAGCAAAGACTACCCTCTCTCACCTTTTCACTTTAATCCATCTTTAACTCACAAAAAAGCAAACTCTCTCTTAGTAATAATGCACAGTGACATTTATTATAATTCAATAAATCACGAGCCATCACGTTATAATATAGCTTCAGTAAGTGTGCTCTCGATGGACCAGCGTCCCCGTGTGTACACCAGCCAGGTGCAGTTTCAGGGGGCTTGTTCGTTTCCGAGTGCAATTGTTCCCGGATCGATAAATAGATATAGACTATATCTGTTGGTCTGGTTTCACACTCACTTAATTCTATCAAACACCGGTCCATTTGTGTTCATCTTACGTCATCACAAACACACATGGTTAACACAACGCGACTCATCATACTTTTTATTTATTATTATTTTTATTATATTATTTTGGTGCCATTATGCACAGCAGAGTGAATGACAACATGAGATGTCCAAGGAAAGACGGTTTGCTGCTACTCGCAAACTGAGTTCTCTTACGAGAGGTTCTCTCGTATTGCGTAAGCTAGCTTACGCAACGGGAAAGATTCATCTTTTCTGAGATATTGAAGCCAAAAAATTATCCTTAATTTTGTATCCATTGTCAACGCAGTGCAGCAACTGCATACCTTAAGCGGGCTAGCTAGCGAGCTCATAGGTTGCTCTGCGGCAACTGCTGCAGCCTATAGACGAGCTTGAGTGAACTTGCGTCCAATGACAGGCGCCCGCGCCGTCACTGCATCAAAGCCCGCCAAAATGGGCGTGGCTAGAGTGCATATAAGCGTAAGTTCGTAGGCTGGAACCCTGATTTTCATCTATTCAGCGAAGCTCTTCGCATCTCTGAACTGCAGAAGCCGCGTCGCTGTTCGAGGGGCATCTAGCAAGCTTGGACAGTGCTCGAAGAAGCCGGCCGTCTTCGCCACCTTCAGCCGTCCTGCGAGCTACGCCATCTGGCGAAGTATCCTTGTTAGAGCAAGCAAGTTCCTCAGCAAACTTCACAAAAAGAGCAACGAGCGTCTTTTTTAAGATGCCTCGCACCACCTGCGCCTCATGCAGGCGCCTCTCTCAGTGCCGGAGACCGCCACCTCATCTGCGCTCTCTGCCTGGGACTGGAACATGCAGAGCTCACCCTCGCTGACGCCGGATGCGACCTCTGTGAAGAGCTTCCGATGTCGACCCTGCGGGCTCGACTCGAAGCACTCAAAACCGAAGCCGCCGCGCCGCCTTTCGTTTCGACGCGCAGAAAGAAGCGCCGCTCCCAAAGGCTGCCGGAACCGGTGTTAGAAGCGACTACCTCGCCGGAGCCTCTCCCTCGAGCCTCGCTTTCACCCTCCCCGCCCTCCCGGGACATGCAGTTGCTGCCGAGCGGCCGCACTGTTGCCATCTCGGATGACGAGGCGGAGGATAAGGGCTGCTGTTCCATCATGGCTTCGGACAGCGAGGAGTGGTCAGGCTCCAAGCCTCCTCCTCGGCCCAGGAATCCAGCAGGACCCGCGCCGGAGTCGAGGAAGAACTAACGCGCCTCCTCACACAGGCCGTTGACCGCCTCGGGCTCGAGTGGTCACCGCCCTCTGAGCAGGCTCCCAACAGACTCGATGGCTGCTTTCTTCAGAGCCGTCGCCGCGCGGTGCCCGCGGCCCGGGCTGCGCCCTTCCTGCCGGAACTCCACGCCGAGCTCTCTAAATCGTGGAACGCGCATCTCTCGGCCAGGAACCGATCCCACGTCTCCACCTCTCTTGCTCTGGTGGACGGCGCCACCGAGAGGGGCTACTCTTCCATCCCCCCGGTCGAGGATTCGGTAGCAGCACACCTTTGCCCGCCCTCCGCGAGATGGCGGTCTAAGCCAGTGCTCCCGTCTAAGGCCTGCAGAACTACTTCCGCCTGTGTTGGCCGCGCCTATGCCGCTGCCGGCCAAGCCGCATCTGCTCTGCATTCCATGGCCGTTTTACAGATCCTCCAAGCGGACCTTCTCCGAGAATGGGATGAGAAAGGCAGGCACCCAGAGGCTGTTTCAGATCTAAGGAGTGCGACGGATCTCGCCCTTCGCGCCACCAAAGCTGCAGCTCAAGCCCTAGGGAAGTGCATGGCCGTGCTGACTGTGACCAAGAGACACCTATGGCTAACACTAGCCGATATGGGAGAAGCTGAGCGCTCCACGTTCCTCAACGCGCCGCTCTCTCCGTCCGGTCTCTTCGGTTCCGCGGTGAGTGGCATTGTTGACCGTTTTTGGAAGTCCAGAAAGCCACCCAAGCCATGAATCTCTTCCTGCCTCGTCGAGCTAGCTCCTCTGCAGGCCGCCCACGTGACCAGCCTCCTGCACGAGCCTCTTCACAGCGCCCAGCTCAGCAAAGCCAGACTTCTCAGCGTCGACAGGGCGGCCACCCTAGAACGCACTCAGACAGCCGCCGCAGACCGCCGCCCCCCCGCGGGCCTCGGCCTAAGATTGCGTTGAAACCTGAGCAACCGAAGTCCTCCTAGCTTTGTTAAGGAAACGACGGCTCAGTCCCGCCGCGGCCGGACCACCGTCAAAGCTTCGCCCCCTGTCAGTCCCCTTCTCTCAGGCTACTGCAGTGGTGGATTCAGCAGCCAACAAGCCGGTGATACTGCCCGCTTGCCTGCACTCAAATGCCGTTTTCACGGCGACCCAAAGAAATCTTGTGAAAAGCAAACATGCCTTATGTGTAGAAAATGTGCCCACAATCCAGTGTTCACCCCTACACACAAGCATTACACTTCCTGTGTCCCTATCAGAGCCCACTCTCATAAAGCAGGCACAGCCAGCTCGAGTGTTAGAGTCAATAAACGCCCACTAATCCGTGCTGCGCCGCTCTCTGCCCGCTCTGTCACACGGCCAGCAAACACCTCTCTGTATGTAAGTCCCATGCCCGTGACTATGCTCGCGCATCACTTCACAGATGTGACTCTTTCCCCATTCACTTCAATCGGGAAGTCACTCACAGAACAGCCTGTCCCTGCTGTCTGCGAGCAGTCATGCATAAGCACAGTAAGCGCGCTCACACATTCTGTTCAGCTCGCTGTGTGCGGCAATCAGGGCGACTTGGCCATTCACCCTCTAGCGTTACGCTTCAAAGCGTGGAAAGCTATCCCAGGGATATCCAAATGGGTGTTAAGCACAATAAAACAGGGTTATTTGCTACAGTTCGATCGCCGCCCTCCCCGCTTCAGAGCGTGCTCGAAACTACTGTGAACACGGAAGCAGCCTGCATGCTTCGTTCAGAAATAGCAAACCTTCTGTGCAAAAGGGCCATAGAGAGATGCCACCTTCTCTGACCGAGTCGGGGTTTTACAGCCGTTATTTTCTTGTCCCCAAGAAAGACGGCGGCCTCAGACCAATATTAGATCTCAGGGTTTTGAACAAGGTGCTCGCAAAAAGACCGTTCAAAATGCTTACAATCAGGAAACTCCTCGCGCATGTGCGCCAGGGGGACTGGTTTATTTCTCTCGATCTGAAAGATGCCTACTTTCAGATTCAGATAAATCCCTGTCACAGGCCATTCTTGAGATTCGCCTCGACGGCCAGGTTTATCAATACACCGTCCTTCCGTTCGGCCTGTCTTTAGCACCCCGTACTTTCACGAAGTGCATGGATGCGGCGCTCGCACCCCTGCGGAGTCAGGGCTTGCGAATTCTGAACTATTTGGACGATTGGCTGATTTTGGCACAGTCACATACGGAGCTTCTGTCTCACAGGACAGTTCTCCTCAGTCATCTGAACAGTTTGGGTCTTGCAGTCAATTGGACCAAGAGCTCACTACAGCCCAGTCAGGCAATTTCCTTCCTTGGAATAGAACTAGACTCCATGGCGATGACGGCTCGCTTATCTACACAGCCGCACCATGTTCAGCGACTAGCCGCGTCCTTTCAGATGAACAGCCTCACGCCTCTGAAAAAATTTCAGAGAATGCTAGGTTACATGGCCTCAGCCGCAGCAGTACTTCAGCTGGGCTTACTGTGCATGCGCCCGCTTCAGCATTGGCTAAACACCCACGCGTCTCGCCGGGCTTGGGCCACGGGCCGCCAGCCGATCAGAGTGACTCAGACCTGTATCTCAGCTCTGCAGCCCTGGGCAGTGGCCGAATGGTATCAGCGGGGAGTGACGATGGGAGCTGTATCTCGCCGAAAGTCATTCGACAGACGCGTCCAACACGGGTTGGGGCGCGGTCTGCGAGGGCTCTCCGGTTTTTGGCCTATGGTCAGTTCAGGAAAAGCTCCTTCACATAAATTGTCTGGAAATGATAGCGGTCGAGTACGCGCTCGTGCGCTTCCTCCCGGTCATTCAGGGTCACCACGTCCTGGTCCGTTCGGACAACAGATCTGTGGTATCCTATCTAAACCGTCAGGGCGGTGTCAGATCCAGGAACCTCTTCCATCTGACAAAACGCATACTGAGTTGGTCCCAGTGCCACCTGCGCTCGCTGAGGGCGACGCACGTGCCAGGCCACCTGAACGACGGCCCAGACATTCCCCAGGGGAATGGTCCCTGCACGCTCAAACAGTCCAGAAGTTATGGAGCATATTCGGCAGAGCAGAGATAGACTTCTTTGCGTCAGAAGAGAACTCTCACTGCCCAGTATTTTTTTAGAAACGCGAGGACGCGCTGGCCCAGGACTGGCCCAACCGCCCGCTTTACGCCTTCCCTCCCGTCTCGCTATTGCCACAGGTAATACAGAGGATCAGGGAAACGCGTCACTCAGTGCTCCTCATAGCCCCGCGCTGGGAGAATCAGACATGGTTCCCGGAGCTTACGCAGCTGTCACTGACAGCCCCGTGGCCCATTCCAGTGAGAGCAGATCTCCTCTCTCAAGCTCGTGGCACGATCTGGCATCCCCACCCAGAGCGCTGGGCGCTGCACACGTGGGTGATCAACGACTACCCGTCGCTTTGCCAGAAGGAGTAATAAACACTATCATACACTCTAGAGCCCCTTCCACGAGAAGACTCTATGCGTCCAAATGGTCTGTGTTTTCAAAATGGTGCACCGACAGAGACCTGGACCCACGGACATGTGGGGTGTCCTCGCTGCTCGTGTTTTTACAAGAGTTGCTGGATAAGGGCTGATCCCCATCCACGCTCAAAGTGTACGTGGCGGCCATCGTGGCATTCGCTGAACCCCTGCACGGCCAGTCACTGGGAAAAAACGAGCTGGTCATCGCTTCCTCAGGGGAGCTAGAAGGATGAACCCCCGCGCCCCCCCTTCGGTTCCTATCTGGGATCTTTCCGTAGTTCTCGAAGCTATGAAAGCCTCCCCTTACGAACCGCTTCAATCCGTGGATTTGAAATACCTTTCACTCAAAACCGTTTTTCTGACTGCCCTGTCATCAGTTAAACGTGTGGGAGACCTTCACGCGCTGTCTGTCAGCGCTGCGTGTCTTGAGTTTGGACCAAGTGACTCCAAGGTCATTTTAAAGCCTAGACACGGCTATGTCCCCAAGGTGATCGGTACTCCTTTCAGAGCACAAATCATTTCCCTATCGGCGCTGCCAGCATCCGATAGCGAACGCGACGCCAATCTCCTTTGCCCAGTCAGAGCACTGAGATTGTATACTGCGCGCTCCGCCTCTTTCAGACGCTCTGAGCAGCTTTTCGTTTCATTCGGAGGGCGCACCAAAGGTTTCGCCGCCTCGAAACAGACACTGTCTAGATGGATAGTGGACGCTATTGCTGCCGCGTACGCGTCAAAAGACCTGCCATGCCCGTTAGGCATTAGGGCTCACTCCACTAGAGGCATGGCCTCCTCGTGGGCATGGTCCAGCGGGATTTCCATTCACGACATATGTGTGGCAGCGGGCTGGGCTTCCCCCTCCACCTTTGTCAGATTTTACAATCTGGAAGTGCCCGCCCTGCAGGCGAAACTACTAGCGGTTTAATACGCTACAGCTCCCCTGGTGAGCTGCACTGATGGGACACATTCCACACAGACCGGCACCGCCGCTCTGTCTTTTCCTTCCCACTATGTGCTTATGTATTACACACACACTGGCCCGCACTCTTGCCGGCCAAATGTTATTTCCCCACTCACAAGGGCTCCCCCGGGTCCCCCCCCCCGGGGCTCACGCAGTGGATGCTTGGCGCGCACGGCGTTGACAATGGGTTCCTGTAGCGTAAGCTAGCTTACGCAATACGAGAGAACCTCTCGTAAGAGAACGAATCGGTTACCTTACGTAACCTCGGTTCTCTCTAGAAGAGGGAACGAGTATTGCGTAGCCGGCCGTCCTCGCGCCACGAGTGATTTTCGCTTCATTCAATGAAAACCAGGGTTTCAGCCTACGAACTTACGCTTATATGCACTCTAGCCATGCCCATTTTGGCAGGCTTTGATGCAGTGACGGCGCGGGCGCCTGTCATTGGACGCAAGTTCACTCAAGTTCGTCTATAGGCTGCAGCAGTTGCCGCAGAGCAACCTATGAGCTCGCTAGCTAGCCCGCTCAAGGTATGCAGTTGCTGCACTGCGTTGACAATGGATACAAAATTAAGGATAATATTTTGGCTTCAATATCTCAGAAAAGATGAATCTTTCCCGTAGCGTAAGCTAGCTTACGCAATACTGGTTCCCTCTTCTAGAGAGAACCGAGGTTACGTAAGGTAACCGATTCGTTTTTTGAGGAGACAGCTGATTGCAAGGAATTAATTTGCATCTTTGTTTATACTGCACGCTTACTCAGCTCGTGTCCAAGGTCAAGTTATCACCATTGTCATCTCCCATTATACCCAATACTTATAACCTATAATAGTATTTATAAGATGGATGGATGGATGGATGGATGGATGGATAGAAAAACAGATAGTATTTATAGTGTTGATTGTACTTGTATGTCATTATGGTGTCATTCAATTTTTGGGACTTTCAAGAATGTGTGGATCCTCATGCGTTATCGAAAATAATGATGTCGTCATTGGCTAAAACGCATGCACAGTTAACTTCCTGAACGAGTGCGCACCCGAGTCCGGGTTGCTTTCACATTCACGCAAATCGTGCTACAGTTCCGTTGCAACCGAACTCGGACCACCTCCTACAAGTAGTCTTGGGCTCAGTACCACGGTGTGCACCACGGTCTGCATGACAGCTTTCACATTACCAATTCTTCATGCGAACCGTGTTCTGTTTCGACTAAACAAACAGCCAGTGTGAAAGCACCCTCAATCTCTCTTCCTTAGATTGGAGTGTTCACAGAGAAATGCCAGTTTCAGAGTTTGTTGTTACTTACATGACCTGCTTCCATATTATTTGAACTTTAGGCTTAAAGCTATAACGCATTAAATATAACTGCATTAAAGATGTAACACCAAGGTGTTTCATTTAAAGATTGCTCGACACGCAAGTTTTGCCTTAGCGGAGCAGAAGCTCCAGCTCCACTTATTCCACATCGAGAGTCCTTCTGTATTTACTTTTGTATTTATGCATTATAATTCCTTCATACTTTGCCATCTATAACACTTAAAGCTGTTTGGAGTGTGTCTGGACTGTGAGCGGTGTTTTCTTCCTTTCCTCAGTCAGGCGCGAGCTGCAGTGCTGCTCCATCATTATAGTTTAATGTGATCTCATGTTCAATAAGATCAAATGACTATTTGACAAAGATTTTTGTTAATAATGTCAACTAATCATTTCAGCCTGAGAGGTTAACTGAGAATGGCCAGATCAGTTCGATCTGACAAAGTCTACGGTAACTCAGAAAACCGCTCTGTACAATTGTGGTGAGAAGAATGGGTTGGCGCTCTTTTGGCAGCATGAGGGGGACCCATACAATATTAGGCAGGTGGTTTTAATGTTGTGGCTGAATGGTGTATTTATAGCAACTTACTTGAATAACAATACGTCCAGTTTAATGGCACAAACATTTGAAGGTCTCTATCACCCCCTTGAGTAGAAATGCAAGAACCGGGCCACGCTTTTGCAGTGTGATGGCCAAGCGCTCACGTTTGTGTGCGTGTACTTGTGTAAAGTATGTTTCTGGCCTAAGCTAGCATATATTTTGCTTCAAAGCTAAACGACATGGCCTGAAAGGCACGAAAGTCCAATTATGATTTCATGGGGTCTTTAAAAGGGTGCTTTTTTTTTTCAGTCAGAGGAGCTGACCGAGGAGCAGGTTTTCCACTAAAGGAACAATAATAATCAACCATTTCCATTAATATGCACCTAAATGGTATAGAAATGTCACTCTTTTTTCAAGACTTTTTTTGCCCAGACAACAGAGAAATGTAAAGTGAAAGTTTGGATTAATTAATTCAAAGCACTTATTGTAGTGAGCTCCTCAGCATGTGGTCTCTTCACATCTCTCAGATTTATGTCGCGTATGTCATGGTGTGCCCTGGTGACATGCAGTAGTTAAGCCTGATAATGAATCCCATTAAGCTAATTGAGGATTTGGAGAGGGTTAGACTCTGAGCTCTTTGTATTCCAAAGAGGTTTTTAATATGTAGAGAAAGCACTACATTACATTCCCTTTAAAATTAAAAGCAGTTGTGGGCTGGAATCTTTGCTCATCAACCTGGTGTATGTGACCAGCAATATTTAATTTTGTCTGTTTGTTCTTTTAGATGTCCTGAAGCCCCTCGTCCACAGTCAGTGCGACCCTGTCTGCTGCCATGTAAGAAAGACTGTATAGTGACATCCTTTAGTGAATGGACAGAGTGCCCCACATCCTGTGAAGCAGGTATCTATCTGTCTATCTGTCTGTCTGTCTATATCTATCTATCTATCTATCTGTCTATCTATCTGTCTGTCTATATCTATCTATCTGTCTGTCTGTCTGTCTGTCTATCTATCTATCTATGTTTGTCTGTCTGCCTGCATGTCTGTATTTCTTCCATCTGTCTGCCTGTATGTCTGCATTTCTATCCGTCTGTCTGCCTGTATGTCTGTATTTCTTCCGTCTGTCTGCCTGTATTTCTATCCGTCTGTCTGCCTGTATATCTATATTTCTATCCGTCTGTCTGCCTGTATGTCTGTATTGCTATCCGTCTGTCTGCCTGTATGTCTGTATTTCTATCCATCCGTCTGTCTACCTGTCTGTATTTCTGTCCGTCTGTCTGCCTGTATGTCTATATTTCTATCCCCCTGTCTGTCTGAATTTCTGTCTATTTGTCTGCCTGTCTGAATTTCTGTCTGTCTGAATTTCTGTCTGTCTGCCTGTCTGAATTTCTGTCCATCTGTCTGTCTCTATTCCAATCTATCTGTCTTTCTGTCTGAATGTCTATCCTTCCCTCTATCTGTCTATCTGTCTGTATTTCTATCCATCTGTCTGTCTGCATGTATGTCTGTATTTCTAACTGTCTGTATGCCTTTATGTCTGTATTTCTATCCATCTGTCAGAATTTTTGTCCGTCTGTCTGAATTTCTATCCATCTCTCTATCTGTCTGAATTTCTATCCGTCTGTCTGTCTGTATATCTATCCATCTGTATGCCCGTCTCTCTGTAAAGATATTTTTCAATGTACGATACACTGCAGTGTAATTCAGTATATGAACCAGAGCATTTGGAACGACAGGTACAAATGGGCAGAAGAGTAAACAGTCTCGTTATCGAGTGGTCATCCAGATGCCAGCTAACGGAGGTCAGGAGTGCCCGGATGTCCTTTATGAAGAGAAAGACTGTAAGAAGCCATCTGTCTGCCCGGGTTACAGGTACAGCTATACACACCAGAACTGTGTCAACACTTCTGAGTTATTCTGCGCTGTATTTCACATAATGTTAACAGTTATTGTTGACCTTCATTGTCATTTTTTTTTTTATATATTTTTTTTTATTGTTAATCCAATAATGCTTGTCAATTACTCACCCTTAAATAAACTCAAACACATATGTTGTTAGTTTTATAATTTTTTTATTGTGGAAAAAAAAACAAAAAACTGAATTGTTTAAGTTGTTTTATAATTTAAATTAAACAAGTTCATTTTCAAACATAGTCAGTTTCCAAGGTAGTCAGCCACTTCAGCTAATTAGGATATACGGTGTACTTACTAATTAAGCACTGGTGACTATCAAACATAATTACATTTCCTCATTGCAGGTGGAAAACACACAAGTGGCGAAAATGTCTGCTGGTGTCCTGGAGTATCCGCAAAGATAGTAAAGGAGCTCAGGAAAACTGTGGCACTGGAGTCCAGACTAGAGGTACATCAGCTACATTGATCTTTGATACTGACACACTGTGGCCACATACAGGCTGGAACAGATTTTATTATGCATCATTTTATTTGTGACCCATTTCCTCATCCTTGTTTATTTGCTATGTGAATTATTAAAATACCTACGATTATTGCTTTGTCTAAATAAGGGCTAAATTCCATTCTTCTCTATTCCCCTGTATCTGTCATATAAACAATTTATGAGATATGTATATTATTATTATTATTACAGTTTAAGGCAGCAAAGTAATTTCAGAATGTTACATCTGCATCTGTATTGTATCTTGATACAACTTTATTCCCTTTTGAATCCCTTTACTTTGGATTTTATACTTTGTGTTTTTCCAATTCTTTTATAAATTAGTATCGCTCATAAGCCAAGAGAAGACTGCATTATGTATTATACTGAAGTCGTCAGCGGTCTGACAAAGACTTCAATCAAACCAGATTTCACATTTGCCCTTCAAACTCCTAATCTGATTACTCTTGACAGTATGGAAAGGTGTCATTGTGTTTGGCGTCATGCATTGTTGGTGCTCTATTAAACTGTATTTCCACAAAGTTATTGGTTCCTGTTTACTGAAGAAGTCACTTCCAACATCTTAATTCACATCCTCACAGGAGTGTGTACCGCTAAACAGACTTGTCTTTACAGTCTTTAATATAAAACATTTATAAATTATAAATAATTACAATCAATAGAATAGAATAGAATAAAACAAGACAAGAAAATTTCTATAGTGAATAATTACTAAAATATTGTATTGGCTAGATACTGCTATATACTGTAGTCATTGGCTTAGTGTTTCTTATTTGTTCACTAATGAGTTTTAAATACATTAAATCCAGATCAAAGTGAACAACTTGACACTCTCCTGCCTTTTTGTCCTATAATTAACCAACTCGTGGAAGCCTGAACACATTTTCTCTGTGCCTGGCACTGTGCCCATTCTCTCTGTAATCTATAGGACTTTTGATTCTCACTTCTGTGTTTGTTTATGTGTGTGTGTGTGTGTGTGTGTGTGTGATCTGCAGCTATCTCATGTAGGCAGCTGGATGGTGTAGTGGTGGATGTTGTGCAGTGTCTGAAGTTTACCAGCAGCATGCCCGCTGTAAGCCAGCCCTGCCAGTTACCATGCCGAGACAACTGCCAGCTCACCAACTGGTCTAAGTTCTCGTCTTGCACCTCAGACTGTGTCGGGGTTCGGACACGGAGGAGAGCTCTCGTAGGTAAGGACTGATGACAGATGTGTTCTTTACGCTGTGGTTTATGTTGGGTAGTGGTTGGATGGTGTGGCATACTGGTTAATGCTCAGGAGGCTGCTGGTTCGATACCCACAAGGAGCAAGTTATGTACAAGCCCACAATCTATACATACAGAATTCAGCAGAAAGTTTTGGAATGGCTATCATGCACAAAGTTACACACATTTTACACCCCATTAATCCTTTATTAATCAGTTTTATTTTCTTTTTCTTTAGTAAAAAAGATCTTACATCCTTAAAAGAAGATGGATTTACTTGAGAAGTAAAATTGTGTATGATAAAAATACATTTTTCAGAGAATTGGGGAGAGCGGGGCTGTTTGTCACACTTTTACTCCAGTGCACATTTCTCAGGGTAGGTCAGATTCTGTATTTCTATATACATTGAAGTCTTTGCTGCAAAATAGCTATCGAACATTATCACCATTCTTGCCGGGAAAAAAGATACAGCTCACTGAACTTTGCACCAGCCTGACTTTCATGAAAAATGCCTTTAAACTTTCTGTATAAATCGACCTTCATAATATAGTAGATTTTACACAAGAGCTATTACAAAAATATGATGAAAGTGAAGATTTGCTTTGGGGGGTAGAATTCACAATATAAATATTTTATATATATATACACAATATAAAAACCACATTTCAGGGTTTACACATAACATAGATCCAGCAAATTGCATCTGAATATATCAAAATGTTCATCTCGCACAACTGTTAACCACTCACACCCTGTCTACATCGGACATGAGAGGTATCGCTTAAAAAGCAATAGATCTCGTTAAAGTCAATGATGGTCCAAAGCACAACATCCAGTTTCTAATATCATCCTGTACTGAGGTGCACATCATCAGAAATGTATCAAAATGGTTAATGACATCCATTTAGTGTGTGTTTAAATACACCAACAATTAAAATAGACAGGGCTCAACTGGTGGTGGTGGGGTGGTGGAGGTTGCCATGTTAGCACACTGAAACAGCAATGTGATAGATTGTGAGCAGACTTATAAAGCAATGGCTTACATGTGATTGGCTAGGAATTACCCCACTAATGATGTGATGATGTACAGCTGCTAGAACTACGCTGCGCTTCCATTGACTGTATAAACATTTCAGCATTTTTTACCTTCTATAAAACGCCCAGTAAAATCCCAGGTTAAGGTTAAAATGTTATGAATCTGAGCTGTCTGTGAGCCCGTGGCTTTAATTGTCATTGTTTCTCAAGTTCTCTGTGTGTCTGACGATGTCATGTAAGAATATACCAGAAAAAAAGACACACTTTACAATTTAAGGTAAAGCTTATGCATGTTTTGCATGTTTTTCCTCAAGCATTAAGTGCAATTAAGTGTTTATTCACTCATGTAAAAGAGAAGCAAACCAGCATATTTTCTTTGATTATGGAAATTAGTGCACTAACATGTAATATTGTTATTTGAACAGAGTGAAGGGGAGAAGTTGTGTTTTAAGTGTTTATCGGACACTGCAGCCTCTTGTTTTGGAACATATTTTTTTGGGAGGGGCATAAAACAAATACATAGTGGGAATGGATTGTCCATATTTGAAATTCAAGAGTGTAATATGGGGTTACAGGCTCACTAATGTCACCAGTTAGGCTGTATTTTTATTGGTATTCCAGGTATTTCAAACAATTTCTTCTAATAATCCCAGAGAGGCTACATCATATGTTCATGTCTGATATTACTTGCTAATTAATCAGCACATCTCTACAATTTCTGATGGGTTGTTTATTTGTGACGTCAGTGCACCCATCTCTTGGATCTCTACAGGCATTCCTTATCCTGTGCAAATCAAAAGTAACCATTACAGACGTCCACAGTAATAATGAATCTACAGTCAGACATTTGTCCAGAAAACAAATCACATCCAAATAGGGCTTTACTTAATAGCCATTAAGTAGCCATGGACATTTTTGAGTCATAAACGGATTGTTAAATCAGAGTTTTATATTAATTCATTGATACTGACAGTTTGAAATGATTCACTTATTTGATATGAATTGAACTTCCCAATATACAGAGTTTAAATGACTAATTAAGCACTATTAAAACAACTCTGAGAACACAATGACCTATTACTTACGAGACGATCTTGAAATGTGTCTGTTGATGCTGTCTTTTAAAAACGTAATGGCCAAATGAAAATCACAATAAAGCTACATTTTATACCACCAGAAAAACCATTGCAAATATATTGTGAATATTTGGTGTATCGCCCAGCCTTAGGTATTACTATTCATTTGTCCAAAACAACATTGTGTGACCATGGCATATGTCCAGAACACCATGGCAATACCATGGTACTTTTTTATAGGTGGTCGTGCAGTGAACTGAAGTACTAGCTGCAAGCAGACATGGCGAGTTTGAGGCAGGCGGGGGAGTGTAGCGTTGACCTCAGCGCTCATGACTCATTCTCTAATGAGCTTAATTAGAGCAGTAATCAACACTTCCTCTGATTACAGGAAAAAGCAAGAAGAAGGACAAGTGTAAAAACAGCCAGATGTACCCGCTGAGCGAGACCCAATACTGCCCCTGTGACAAATACAACGCCCAGCCTGTGGGCAACTGGTCCGACTGCATTCTGCCTGAGGGCCGTGTGGAGAGCGTTTTGGGCATCAAGGTGCAGGGAGATGTTAAGGAGTGCGGGCAGGGTTACCGGTACCAGGCCATGGTCTGCTACGACCAAGAAAACAGGCTTGTGGAGGCTTCACGTTGTAACAGTCACGGTACGTCTCTTTACAATAACTACATGGACGTGATAATGTGAAGAAACGGCCCACTTGAATACATATGACTGGGAGAAATTGTAACGCTAAAATTGTAATAATGTCCTCATAGATTTGCGTCAAGCCCTCCCAGAAACATTTGATGATTGACAGCAAAACCATCAAGGGGCACTCTGCCACTGTTTTTAGACAGTGGGTCAATTTACATGCACACAAACACACTGATTTAAAAAATACAACAACGCAAGAATACCATGTTTACATGAGATTTGAAATCCGGTAAGAATGCTGCTTAATGTGTTTACATGACCACACATGTTGTCATCTTTTTAAGCATAATCGGTGTAAATGAACAGAAAGTGCATTTATGGACACAATTTTCCCATAAACCATTGCCAATGTACACACTCAATATACAGTACACTCGAACGTGAATGGCTCTTTGCATGCAGAAATGTAATTCTTAGGGTTAGGGGTTTTCCGAAACAGTGTACATTCAAAAAAGTGACGTGAGAGCTGCTAAATGAAAATGAAGGAATTAAATAATCCTGGTTAAAGGCTCAAATGCTCTATTATTCAGTTACTTCCTCTTAATTTCCCTGTGGTTCAAAGGCTTGAGAATTCAACTCTACAATTGATTTAAGTCAAGAAAACATTTGCCTGAAAACATCAGAGTTATGCCTCATAATCTGATCTATACTTCCATTGTTCGCATCACAGATTCTCCCGAGGGCATTCACATGAAATCAAAATGAATAATGAAGTAGCGTAGGATCTCCATTTGGGGTCTCTAAGCTCATGATGTGCGGATGTGGACGGGGATAACAGTGATGTCATCAGTAGTGATTCAGACAGAAGAAGATTGATGATGAAGATTTATTTTTCAATATCATTACTCTCTCTCTCTCTCTCTCTCTGTCAGTCACTGTGTTCCGAAACCTAGTGAGCTGCCTAAGCAGCATTTTAAGGCATTATACAGGTAGGATCCAAGATGATGGATGAAGCAAGAGATTTTTCAATTATAAATATGCATATGGGAGACCAGGGATATCTCTTACACTTTCACTCCATGGAATATTTCTGTTTTATTTGGCTACAAGACTTGGCTACAAAAAAGTTCTTGTCCAGGGGAAAAGTTAAATGACCACATGTTGACCTCTTGTGACAGCATGCCCCAATAACAGGGCATATTTTCAAACTATAGGGGCAAGTTGTCACAATGGAACTTCCCACTAAACCAGTGGCGTAGGTTTTATATGAACATTGGGGGGGTGACTTGGGGGACATGTCCCCACTATCACAACCACCAAAACAAAACCTCTGCTTTTTTTAAATCTACACCTGCATTAAACAGGTTAAATTAGGATTTTTCAGCAAATGTAAAAATTAAAACAATAATGAGGCACAAAACGATTCATGAAACAACAATGGAAAAGGTACCAAAAATGTCAAAACATTGCTTTGGCCAACAAATATTTTTTATTGATAAATTGTATACATTTGTTTCTTTTAAAACACATGACACAACCTGCCCTGATAAAAATGTGCAAGATGCCCTGACCTGACGTTCATAAACACACATTTAAATCTTTTTGGGTAAAATCACCCTTTATAATCTAGTTGACCCCTGCCTAAATGTTTTAAAGCATAGTTTGATTATGCTCACTTGTTTACCCAAGAGCCGTAACAACAAAATGACGACAGTGAAAATTTACTTTGGAGGGTTGAATAAAAAAATAATTAATCTATTTTTAGAAAGTTTTGAACTAGGTGTTTGAAACACACATTTGCATAATTGTACTTTTGACTCCAAATCTTATTGTTACTAAAAGCATTTGTGACAACTTCCCCATATGACATCTTGCCCCAGCCTCCCCTATAATTCGTTCAGTCAAAAAGTATCAATAAAAAGAACAATTTACCCAATTTTATTGTGTTGTATGCCTATTAAAGTATCACTTAGCAACATGCTAACATCAAACCTTTAAAATCAATTGTGAGCCGAGTCTCCTGTGCACATCACATGAGGAGTGCTATTTTATCTGTATGTTGCTGCCATTGTAGAGCATTCCATTTTGGTCATTAATGAGGTTCTATTGGAGTTAGGATGCTGTCTTAGAAGGTAGCTGCCCATGTAGGCAGTTGATAGCAAGGCAGCTCACTAGGTTTTCAAATCCTCTCCCCACCATCTCTCTCTTGCTGAGTTAATCACTGCAGTTCATTTTAATAGAGAGCTCTGTATGACACGTTGCCTTAGGCTGCTAAGGAAATCAGTAAATACTCTTTACCTCGCTTCTCCGGAACACATGAAGAAAAGGGCAAAAGCAAAATCACACACATTTTTTATTGAGGGGAGATAAACATGAACATGACGGATTGCTACAAGTGTTTAGCACCCTTCATATTTTCTCTCTCTCTCTCTCTCAGTGTGTGTTTTGCTGTTTGACGTGCCATGTACTCATACATGGCCACATGTGACACTTCTGCATTTTATTTAGTGGTTTGCCAGAAATTAAACATTCAATGTTTTTTTTTTTGTTTTTTTTTTTTTTACATGAATGTTTAATGTGTATATTTAGACAAATGTATATTAAGCTCCAAAGACTGAATTCTGTGCTGCTTATCTTGGGATGCCAATGTGCATGTTATGCTCTAAAAGGAAAAATGGAAATTCTATCACCATTTACTCACCCTCATGTTGCCCCAAACCCAAATAACTTTATTATGAGGAACACAAAAGGACATATAAATTGGGCCACCAACATTTACACAGTTTACTAATTGAAACCATGACTTGCATTACACTGTGATGAGAAAGAGGGCGTGGCCATGCCTTAAAGCACGGCCGGCGCTGAATCAGCTGATCAGCGGGAGAGTGAGATAAAGGGGCGGCCGGAGACACCTGTAAGAGAGAGAGAGACAAACGCACAGTTTTAAGTTTACCATTACAGTTTATGTTTACTGTTCAGCCGGTTCCTGCCTCCTTGCCCACCCTTATACTGTTACAGTGGTGCCAAAACCCGGGTGAATATGTGCTGTCACTGAATTCTCGCCGCTACCATTCACCATGGGAGCATCCACGGCCGTCTGCCTGGGAATGGAGGGGCTGCCGGCTGATCAGCTGATTCAGTGTTGAACGTGCGTCATCATGGCATGGCCACGCCCTCCTCCTCGTCAAATACACATCAATAACTGATATAGGCATTAACTCATGCTGTATAGCCAGAGGGGATCTGGCTCCCCCATTAAAGCATAATCTACAATCACATTATTCATTTAAACTACACAATAAGGACTTTAAGACGTTACTGAGCCCCACCCCCACCTCGGCTACTCAGACCACATCTCTGTCATGTTAATTCCAGCATACAGACCGCTCGTCAGACGCACAAAACCGCTTCAGAAGCAGGTGAAAACCTGGCCAGCAGGAGCCATCTCTGCTCTTCAGGACTGTTTTGAGTGTACTGACTGGCACATGTTCAGGGAGGCTGCAACATATGGCAATTCTACCAACTTGGAGGAATACACAGCATCAGTGACCAGCTACATCAGCAAGTGCATTGATGATGTCACTTTCTCCAAGACCATCACCACACGCTCCAACCAGAAGCCGTGGATGACTGCGGAGGTGCGCACGCTGCTGAGGTCCCGAGACTCCGCCTTCAGAGCAGGCGATAAGGCAGCCCTAAGAACAGCTAGGGCCAAACTGTCACGGGCAATCAGAGAGGCAAAGCGCGCACACGCCCAGAGAATCCACAGTCACTTCCAGGACAGCGGTGACACGCGGCGCATGTGGCAGGGCATCCAGGCCATCACCAACTACAGGACAACATCAGTTGCCTGTGACAAAGATGCCTCCCTTCCAGATGCGCTGAACGACTTCTACGCTCGGTTTGAAGTGCAGAACGACGTGATGGCGAGGAAGTCCACCCCTCCTCCCAACGACCAGGTGCTCTGTCTTACCACGGCTGATGTATGGAAAACTCTACGTAGAGTCAACCCACGGAAGGCTGCTGGACCAGACAACATTCCTGGCAGAGTGCTCAGAGGATGTGCAGACCAGCTAGCAGATGTTCTTACCGACATCTTCAACATCTCTCTGAGCAGTGCCGTCGTTCCAACGTGCTTCAAGGCCACCACCATCATCCCCATGCCAAAGAAGTCTTCAGTGTCCTGCCTCAACGACTACCGTCCCGTCGCACTTACACCCATCATCATGAAGTGCTTCGAGAGGCTCGTCATGAGGCAGATTAAGACCCAGCTGCCCCCTCACTAGACCCACTGCAGTTTGCGTATCGTTCAAACCGTTCAACGGACGATGCCATCACCACAACCCTCCATCTGGCCCTCACCCACCTAGACAATAAGGACTCATACGTTCGAATGCTGTTCATAGATTTCAGCTCAGCATTCAACACAATCATTCCCCAGCACCTGATTGGAAAGCTGAACCTGCTGGGCCTGGACACCTCCCTCTGCAACTGGATCCTGGACTTCCTGACTGGGAGACCTCAGTCAGTCCGGATCGGGAACAGCATCTCCACCACCACCACACTGAGCACTGGGGCCCCCAGGGCTGTGTGCTCAGTCCACTGCTGTTCACTCTGCTGACTCACGACTGTGCAGCAATGCACAGCTCGAATCACATCATCAAGTTCGCCGATGACACGACCGTGGTGGGTCTCATCAGCAAGAACAACGAGTCAGCATACAGAGAGGAGGTGCAGCGGCTGACGAACTGGTGTAGAGCCAACAACCTGTCCCTGAATGTCGACAAAACAAAAGAGATGGTTGTTGACTTTAGGAGAGCACAAGGTGAACACACTCCGCTGAACATCGACGGCTCCTCTGTGGAGATCGTCAAGAGCACCAAATTTCTTGGTGTTCACCTGGCGGAGAACCTCACCTGGTCCCTCAACACCAGCTCTATCACCAAGAAAGCCCAGCAGCGTCTCTACTTTCTTCGAAGGCTGAGGACAGCACATCTCCCAACCCCCATCCTCACTACATTCTATAGAGGGACTATTGAGAGCATCCTGAGCAGCTGCATCACTGCCTGGTTTGGGACTTGCACCGTTTCGGACCGCAAAGCCCTGCAGAGGATAGTGAGGACAGCTGAGAAGATCATTGGGGTCTCTCTTCCCTCCATCAAAGACATTTACAAAAACACTGTATCCACAAAGCAACCAGCATTGTGGACGACCCCACACACCCCTCACACAAACTCTTTACCCTCCTCCCGTCTGGCAAGAGGTACCGAAGCATTCGGGCCCTCACGGCCAGACTGTGTAACAGCTTCTTCCCCAAGCCATCAGACACCTCAATACTCAGAGACTGGTTTGACACACACGTGTCCTGAGTTGCACTTTAATTACTGTCACTTTATAACTGTCTGCTACCTCAATAACTGCTATGTGCATAGAACATTATCTCATAGTATGTTATGTTTACATTTTTAGAAACTGTCATCTTTTTGCACTACTGAGTACTGGTCGGCGCTGCACTGTCTATTGTCCTGTTCATTGTCAGTAATTTGTTGTACTGTCCTGTACTTTTTGCACATGTTTGCACGTGCACTTTATATAGGTATATATAGGTAGTTTATGTAGGTATTTTATTCCGTTGTGTAGTCTCATGTGGTCCTATGTTGGTCCTTTGTTGTTTTTATGTAGCACCATGGTCCTGGAGGAACGTTGTCTCGTTTTGCTGTGTACTGTACTAACTGTATATGGTTGAAACGACAATAAAAACCACTTGACTTGACTTGACTTGACATCACAGCTTAATTTTCTGCTACAGCATAATTTTCTGTAAAGCTGCTTTGAAACCATGTGTGATGTCGAAAGCGCTATCTTAAAAAATAAAATGGCTTGGCTTGACAATAGGACAAATTTGTATCAATATCCCAGTCCATCTTTTTATACAATGGCAGTTGATAGCAACTTATTTTCAAGCTTAAAAAAGGACCCAAAATTATCTTAAACGTTGTCCATGCAACTTATGGGAAGTGTTACTAGTATTACAAGTCTTCTGAAAGCATATGACATGTTTTGATGAGAAACAAAAAAGTAATTTTTCAGTCAAAATATTGATGTAAAATTCTCCTTTAGCATTAAACCTAAAACAATAAAAGGCATAGAGGACTGGAATGACACAATTCCAGTAAAAGATGACACAAGATGAGTAAAAGATGACACAATTTTCATTTTGGGGTGAACTATTCTTTTACCAGCCTGCTTCAAAGTCTTAGTTTCCTCAAAAATGAAAATTCGGCCATCATTTAGAAATAGAAGAATATGCTTTATTAGTCCATTTACAGGGATATTCCTTCTTGGAAATACATATGTGTTACAAAACACACACCGACAAGTGCCACAAGATACACACACACACACACACACACACACACACACACACACACACACACACACACATAATAATAGATTCGACATGCAATAATACAAGCAATAAAACAATACAACCCCCATCTCAACTCAATTTCCCCCTCCAAATATACACTATTTAATTCAAACCTATTAGACTTCCTGCTTTCTGCAAAAACACAAAAGGAGATATTTTTATGCATGTCCATGCTGCTTTTTTCAGTGCAATGAAAGCAGACAAAAAAAACACCATCAAATGGGTTTGGATAATATTTTCAATTTGGATGAACTATTCCTTTCAGCTGTCAGGGTGAGAAATGGTGAATCTAACGCATAGTTTTACTTTGATGTCTCACCCCGTGGGGTGTGTGTGTTGGTATTTGGTGTTGCCCAGAATCAGTAATATGACAGAATGTGGATTGTGTTGAAGGAATAAGGTCACAGCAACAACCCATGCTCTAAGAAATTACACAAGCGGCAGCATGTTTCATAAAGGCCAGTGACTCTGAGTCTGAAGTGGTCTCTGCCACCTCTGAATTTGCTGTAGGGCCAGATACTGCTGCATGTTGGGTCCAGGGGTCAGTGCATGTGCAGGGGGGTTCTCCACCTAGAGGGATTTCCCCTGTTTTAGCAGTGTAACCAGGCTGACATTTCTTTGGTAAGGCATAACACTGTGGGGCAAATGGGATGAGAGAGCTGGTTTTTACAGATGGATTGTGACTGGGGTTGGGTCTATGTATTCAAGCAGTATAAAAGTACAGCTCCTCTCAACTTGAATGGGGAAAGACTGGAATCTCCAAAATGGTTGGTCAAGATTACAATCAAAGAACATAATAATTGTGCTTCTTTATCTCAGATCATGCTAAAAAAAATCTAAATGAGGATTGGATCTTTTACTTGTAAGGCGAGACTTCATTTTTCTACATTTGCCATATTGGGTGTTCCAATTTCTTCCATTCATTTCAATACAAGTGGTCCATCTCGGGCTAAATAGCATCTAGCTGTCCTCACTAGCTGCACACAACAACAACAAACGGTCCGAGTGCTTTTGGACTTTCTCTCTGTAACAAAAGTAATTTTTTCAGGATTATCTGTCTTTAAATACCATAAACTTTTACTGTTTTATGTACAGTATACTTAAGGTTCGTGAGACTTAAAACTGTCTAATTAGATATGTATTCTGACGATATGTATTTTAAAGATGTGCATATTTGGGCAGTGGTGGCTCAGCGGTTAAGGCTCTGGGTTACTGACCAGAAAGTCAGGGGTTCAAGCCCCAACACCACCAAGACACCACTGTTGGGCCCTTGAGCAAGGCCCTTGAACCTATCTACTCCAGGGGTGCCGTATCATGGCTGACCCTGCACTCTGACCCCAGCTTAGCTGGGATATGTGAAAAATAAATAATTTCACCATGTATATGCAGAAATGTATGTATAATGTGTGACAATTGATCCATTTATTTTATTTTATTATTTTTACATATTACATATTTTTTATATGTGTAATACTTAATAATATTAAGTTAGGATCAATTATCTGGTGCTTCCTCAGAAGTACTAAAATAATTATTAATGTAATCCTTAAAGTGACAGTTCACATTAAAATGAAAATGCTGTCATGATTTAGACCCAGTTTATACCTGCATTTTTGGTGATCCGATCACATGTGGGCAGTGCTAAATACAGCATCTAAACAGGGTCTAAAAATGTTTGTGATTTGATCACAAAAAACACATACTTTACAGATCTTCTTCAGTGTGATTGATATCAACATGGATGGGAAGCACAAACATTTGAAAGTCCTTTAATACAAGTAAAATAAAGGTGGTTAAATTCTTTACCATTCCCTAATTGTAGCGGTGTAGGATATTTTGTGTCGCTGTGGGAGTCTCCTAGGGGACGGACTGTTCTCTGGTCCTGTCACGGCCGTGTCAAACCTTGGTTAATATATTTCAGACAGACTGCATAAGGGCAAACAAATATTTTGAACTCACCCCAGACCTCTCTGATTAATTGCTTTGATTTTTCAATCATGTCTCCATGCAGAATCCCCTGTAGGCTCATGCTGCATGACTTATGTATCAGCTGCTTGTTAGCTGAACAGGATGTGTCAAGTTTTGAATATCAAGTAGAAGTAAAACCATTCTCCTGTATCCATGTCCTGATCTTTGACTGATACAGCTAAATAAGGGCTTAAACTATTTAAGTGAGTTTTACAAAATCTATCTGTGAAAATTGTCCCCCAAAATAAAAAAAAGATAAATTATACTTGGCACAAAGAAAATTAAGGCTATTTTAATGACCATTAAGATGCAATGTGACATTACTTTAAAGAAAATTAAGCATATCTTTCCTCCAAATTACCACACAGTAATGTGTCCATACGTTTTACGTTTTAGTGTAATACAGCATAAATTCATCAGTATCAATTTAATGCAGTACAACAAATACTTGAATGATGTACACATACAATTCAATGGAACATCATTATTTCTCTCAAATTAAAATAATTAGAATTTGGGGGGAAAATGTTCATTGTTGTCACTAAAATCATCATATAATGCAAAAAATCATAATGGTCGTAAAAATAGGTTTAGTTTTCATTAAGCAAAGTATAATTTCTTATTTCTTTCTTTCAGTTATCAGGTGAACAGGTTACTGTCAAGGTACAGTTAGGTACTGTAATATCACATTTAATTAGTGTCCCCATAAAACGGTTGTGATACATGATACTGATGCAGTCATTAGCACAACAGTTGCATGCAGTCAGTTACATTCAGTGTCCAAACATTAACACTTACTAAGTGCCAAATGCTTGTAGTACAGTAATTGGCTTTGACTAGTAAATAAACACGACTACTTGGCTGGTAATTTTAGAAATTGTAACAAATACATGATTTACAATACCAATTAGAGAGACCATCACCCAAGTATTTCTTTTATTTTCATAAAAAAGCACTGGCAATGTATTTCTGGTGTTAAAACACCAAAACCAACATCTGCAAACCAAATTAACATGATGTCTTTGTAACAGTTGGCATTTCACTGAGTGGCTTGTATATTGTGCTTTAAGTGATGTACAGTTTGTTGCAAATATACAATGGTAAAAACAACTGTGTATGTATGTATGTATGTATATGTACATACATGCAATCATATACACACAGTAGATACGTTTATATATTTGAATAAAATTATGTAGAAATCAGTTACAGAAGGCTGTTTAGAAATATTTATGGTGAATCATTTTGGACCCTGAGCACAACTAGTAGAGATTATTCTTGGAATATTTAAGCAATAAAGTAAGAGAGGCTGTATTCATAATATAGCATGCCATTGAGTGCCTGATTGTATTGTTAGAATGGTTGCTGCATAAGACATTTAGGACACTAATTTTCATTTTTAAAAAAGCATTCTGTGCCGTCTTTCCACAAGAAGATATAGTTCCTGATGAGTAAACAAAGGTTAATACTTAGATTGCCTCTATTTTGGTGCTGTGCAGTGATATATACACAGTGGCATAGTAAACTGGTGTTTCATGTCATAGATGTTACTATATGTATTTTAGCACAGCTGGAACACTGTTAACAAATCAGCTTCCAGGACAAGAACTATCTTATTTTGTATGTACATTTTCCACAGTATTTTGGTAGCAGTGATTTTTCCATTTTATTGACTTTGATGTTCTGAGCCAATTCTTGGCCACTCTTGTAAGGATGCTCTGAAGGATACAGTGTACAGAGAAAACTGTGTGCGTGTGCGTGTGCGTGTGCGCAGCATGCGCGTGTGTGTGTTTTTGGAAAAGGCTGATCCTCTTGGGCCAAATGAGCTGGCAGTACACATGAGCAAACTGCTATAATAAATTCAGTATTAGCTGCTGAAGCATATAACATTCCCTGTCCCTGTAGCCATCTTTTCTATTTTATAAGAATTTCTTCACACTTTTTATGCATGTCAATATTTCTAATGATCTAGGCAAGGTAAAAGCTTATTTTACATTTGTAATCAAACATTTAAACCGATAATTGGCCATATTGAGATTATCTGCATTGCCCATTAATTGTTCCCGTTTGGTAAATTTTGCCAGACTTTCGACTTGCGGCAGAAAGTCTGATCCTCATCACAGCTTATTCTGGCCAAGAACCGTCCAATTAGACAGATAGAGCGCTTCTGAATTTTTGATTAACGTTTTGTTTTTACGTAGTCTATAGGGCAGGTTTGTCTGAAATACTCTAGATGATGCCACAATAATGGACTGTAAAATGGATTTGAGTGGTCTTTGAGACTCCATCCCATTGTTATGTTTGCATTAATACAGTTTTGTTGATATTAATTCACTCCCTCCAGGATTTAATGATCTTGTGATCGTGAAGATGAATGTGAAATTCAACCACTCTCAAAATTATCTGCTATAAGTCCCTCAATTTTTCCACATTAACCTTGATTCTGAGCTAAGCAGATTACTTTTCTCCATGTTTGACTGTGGCAAAATAAATGCTTAAAAAGCATGATGCAGTCGAGTCATCTCCAACTGCACAGCTGCCATTCTGTCATCCCCACGTACTGTAGGGTTGCCATCTGTCCCATATTAGCCGGGATGCCCTGTATTTTGGTTGAAATGATGACATCCCAATGGGATGGCTAGTGTCCTGTATTGTAGAGCCTAGGCGCTCAATGGAGATCCTATTGTGTTCACATTCAAAATGCTTGTCTAAACTTTCTCAGGACTGCAGACGGTTGTGCGTACATCACAGCTAGCAATTAATTTTCATAAAATTAAATGAATGGTATTTGTGTGTGTATTTATTATTTTTTCCTTGCTAACTGCATATTCAGTCAAAAAAGTGTAGCGAAATCCTGGTAGGACTGATATTTATTTCACATACGTCCTGTTTTCAGGGTATTTAGAGGAAGCCTGCATTGTTCCCTGTCCATCTGATTGTAAACTCAGCGAATGGTCGAACTGGTCACGCTGCAGCAAATCCTGTGGAAGTGGGGTCAAAGTTCGCTCCAAATGGCTTAGAGAAAAGCCATATAATGGTGGAAGACCCTGCCCAAAACTGGACCACCTTAACCAGGTAAATGTCACCCTTCCATATGCATAAATTAAAACATGCAAGTATGATTATAAGATGATTGAGCACATTGTTTTATACCTTATACAACTATTGAATACTTATTGGCTGTGTTACAAAACCTTGTGGTCTGCATTTCGCTCCACTGCCTGGGTAAGCATCTTCTAATGCAGCATCCTAACTGAACATCATAAGGGACCCACTAGGAACACTACATAGGCAGCAACTCTTTGCATCATACAATTGGCGCTCACTGTACAAATTGTTTTCTTTACAGTTGCTAAGCCAACTGTGTGACAATTGCTTGCACATATTGGGTAAATTAGTCTAATTTTAAGAACTTAGGCTACACTGCTTACTTTTTGAAATGGTCTTTGCATTTGGAGCACATCTATGATGCCTTTAAATGCTGCCTACTTAGGCTGCTCACTGGGTTTTATAACAGAGCAATTATATTCCCTTAATATCTGAAACATCTGGCTCTGATTATACAATGTAAAGCATGCTTAAGATCCAAAAATAGGATCACAAGTGAATCAAATGATTGAGCATTGCTTGTCTTTTCATCTAAAAATGTTCTGAGATGTGCTAGAAATAAACCACATCAAAGCGCTTCTGAACTCTTTGATCCTGACAAACATATTTTTGAATTTCATAAAACTGTTGAGATTAATTACTTTCATGAATTTTGTTAATTACTAGATTACCAGGGTGGTTAGAGGTCATGTTGTTTTGAATTTGCCAAATTTGAAAATGTCTAGGGCAAAAACTAATTCATTTATACTTTGTCTTTCTTAAAGTCAACAGGAAATCAAAATGGACCCCCTTTACTTCCTTAACACATGATAGGATACCTGTCTTAATGTGCACATTTTTCCAAAATCTTTTTGGCTGATGTCACGTATCCCTAATATAATAACCTTCCCCTCCAAACACCTGACGTCATTCTGGTATTTTTTACAATCTAATCAATTCCAATGCATAAAATAAATTCCCGTCCTACATTTTCATTTTTCTCTCTACATATCCTGTCAAATATGCAAGATTATCCAATTAAAATTACGTTGTGAAACCATTTCATGTTGACTTAATGCATTGCTGTTTCTTTAAATGTGATGTTTGAAATTTTTTTGATTTTAAACTACTTTTTCCTATCCCAGTTTAATATGTTTGAGTAATCTGTTTGTAGGTAGATTTCCCTGAAAAATACAAACACTGTGTCTCTGTGGTTCGTGCATCCTGACTAGCCCGACACAGCAACATTGGCTCAACCGATTGGGGTGGGACTATGGAGCGCAACTCGCACAGTTTTCCATTAAATTTGTCTTAAACAATTATCAAATGACAAATCAATGATTATATACTCTAGTCACGGGGTTTGGGAGGGTTACTTTGAAATGTATTCCACTACAGATTACAGAATACATGCTGTAAAATGTCATTTGCAACGTATTCTGTTGGATTACTCAAGGTCAGTAACTTTGGATTACTTCTTCAGCACTGGTAGATTTTTTTTCACTTGTTTTGACTATAAAACTCTGCCAGTTCAGTAAGACAAAATAAACATGTTAAAAATACATTCTCTGAAAAACATAAATATCTTTTGCAGTGTTGTTTCTAAAACAAGATTAATCAAACTGATCTTGTTTTAAGGATTTTTAGATATTTTTACAGGAAAACAATACAAAGATTATCAAGAATATAATTTTTAATATAATATCAAAGGTCTTACTAGAAAAAAAAAATTATGTTCTAACGTGAATTTCCTTGATGAAAAATATTATCGTGCCTGGCAACGTGCACGTAAAATGGCTAGATAGCATTTTAGCTTAGCGTAAAGCTAACAAATTACACAAGATTTATTTCTTCTGCTCCAAACTTTTTTCCAAACAGTGTTTCACCGCTGTTCAAATGCACTTTGGATCGCATCATATATATGTATAAATGTTTTCCATCTGAAAGGACTAAATATTAAATTTAACAAATGACAATAAAATGTCAAATTCATCTCTTCAGTAATCAAAATACTTTTTGAATGTAACTGTATTCTAAATACCAATTATTTCAATTGTAACTGTAGTGGAATACAGTTACTTATATTTTGTATTTTAAATACGTATTCCCGTTACATGTATTCTGCTGCTCCCCAACCCTGTCTAGCCATCACTGGATGATATAAAGTGTATATGTATCTTTCATATAGCCTACACACAATGTTTTTTCAGTTACAGTATAAGTGTGTCTTTTTGTAGCTTGACAGCTTGAAGGAAATCTATTAGAGTCTACATACAGAGAAATTGCATTACTATTACAAATTGTTCGTTTTGAGCGATTACAGCAGTTTCACACGCTAGCAAACTCATCAACATCACTTTGTTCTTTCTTGAAGAAGTACAATAACCTTAATAACTTTTGTGAGTATACTGACTGGATTCACAGCTTTGGACTGACCTGCACCCAGGGCTGGACTTGGAAGAGAAATCGGCCTGAGATTCTACTGCTGTCCTTTTCTGCCTATCACGGCGCTGTTTTGTGGTCCAATCTGCATATCGCGGCACCTTTTTGGGGTGCATTCTGCAAAACGCCGCGGCTCATTTTGGCTTATCGCGGCCCATTTGGCCCTTTTTGCGGCCGACCCACCGGTCCGCTCGGTTCTCCCCATGGCCCTGTCGGCCCACCGGGAAAATGCCCGGTGTGCCAGATTACTAGTCCAGCCCTGCCTGCACCGTATCGACACATTGTGTGTGTGATGCCTGGGTGCTTCTACGTGGGGCAACCAAATTCTGTAAATGTTATATCACCCTCTTGTGGTTCCCCAAAGCTGTGTAAGTCAGACTATATATTAAACGGAAGGTCAACTGACAGCAAATTTGAAAGCAGAAAAATTACGTTTATAATTTAAATGTCGGCTAATGTTAATATATCAATGTCTCAAAAACTAGAAAATAGCATGCCGAACAATAATCGATGCCTCAATATTTTCTGACATTCCTACTATTATGTGACACTAGTGGCACAGAAATGTCACACTTCACCTTTAAATAAATGAAGAACAAATGCTTTCTTAACTTAACGTTATGTTCTGAGGTGCTGATGTTCTGATCATATATTTCACATTTGTCTCTCTCTCTAAAAATGCTGCTTGGCAACAGGCTCAGGTAATTTGAGTCTTCTCTTCTTATACTTTTTTATTTAATTTCTGCTTTTGGTTCTGTGCTGTTTTGAAACTGCTGGTGTTTCTAGCTTGTATACTTGAATGAGAACACATTTTATGTGGTACATTTTGTAGTTGAATTGATCATTGTAATGAGCTGGCGGTCTTATTCTTTAGGTGTATGAGGTGGTCCCGTGTGTGAGTGACTGCAGTCAGTATATTTGGGTCGCAGAACCCTGGAGCGTGTGGAAAGTGAGTAATGTGGACCTGAAGGAGAACTGTGGTGAGGGTGTGCAGACCAGAAGAGTCAGGTAAGAGTCCAAACACATTTTCTTTGTAGAAGCTAAGCTGTATTTCCTGAATTAACCTTCAAAGGGGCCATATAAGTCCTTATAAGTGCACTCATAATCCTAGTCAGTGTTTCTTGTCTTAATTCGTTTTTTTCATGACCATTTTCCTCTCTCTGACCTCTTTAAAATTAAACAATCTGTTTTTGATTCCATAGCTTTACTGCTAATATTTGTAACTAATCTTGTTGCATATGAATTAGTAACAAGCCCCTGCCAAGTTTCTGAATGCCAAATAGGCATTAATGTCTAAATGTGAGCAACAGGGCCCAAAATGAACTGACAAAAACTTTTTACAAAATGATTTAAGGCATTTTTCCTAACATGCTGTATTTGAGTCTCTCTGAATAGTGAGATTGCATCTTGATTTTAGTTATCATATTTTTGTTTTGATGGTTTAATGTGAGGAATATTCAACACCACACAAGATCTGGAGGATCTTCTTTTTCAAATCAAAGAAAATCTTCAGTTGGTAAATGTAAATTTGCTCTGTTATGTATCTGTACCCATCTTAAATGGACTTCCAGGTGTATGTTGAACTCAGTAGATGGCCCCACTGATGCAGTGGAAGACTATCTGTGTGATCCAGAAGAGATGCCACTGGGCACGAGGGAGAGCCGACTGCCCTGCCCCGAGGACTGTGCGCTGTCCGACTGGAGTACCTGGTCTCCATGTGACCTGGTGAGAGGTTCCCGCTAATCCATTTAGTCCCAGTTACGCCTGGTTTTAACATCCATCCTGGGTGATCCAGTCACAAGTGGTTGGTCAAGAATGTTCACCATTTCCACTAGTTTTAATATATGTCTCCTTTGACCACTTGTAATCGGATCTTATTGAGGGGAGGGTTTCTGATTTCATGACTGCATACAACTCACAACGTCATTGTGATACTGATAGAGCGCAATAAAACTTGCTGCTATTCCTAAATATACTTTCTCAACACAATCGTGACATTTATTCGATTAAGTGGGTTTGTATTGTATTTTACTACTTACAGTTAACGGTAAAGAATTTATTTGGCTACAATGGCTGTTTGGTTGAAATTATTGGAAAACAATCACTCTTTTAAGCCATTTCAGAGCAAATAGATAAAATAAGATGTAACTCTATATTGAATCACATTGTAAAAAGGCTGGCAACTATCAGGATATAATTCTTTTAGCAATATTGCACATTCATGTTCGTGTGTCTTCACGGCCTGGCCCTGCCCTCCTCGTCACACTCATAAATCATCAGACTCAGGTCAGGGGAACCCCTGGCATGACTCATTTCCCTTCCTTCCCAGAGGGGGGGGCCTTGCCTTTCGGCTATGCATGCCGGCAGGTCTTCCCCACATTTATGTAGTACTGTGAGAGACGAGGGGAAGGAAAGAGCGAGGCGGAGCGACAGAGAGAGAGAGAAAATTTGTTTGCTGGCTCCCGGTCCTCCCCCGGGGGACAGCAGCGAGTCCTCCAGCCCCTGATGGACAGAACTGCTCTTGGCGGCCAGCAGCTACCCCTCCGTCCCCAGGCAGACAGACGGCTGCGGCTGCTCCTTTGGTGTACAGAAGCAGCAAGGGCTCCGCGACAGCGCATCCCTCCTTTTTCCCAGTGTTTGGCAACATTGTAACAGGTTCAGGATGGGCAAGGAGGCGGGAACCGGCTAAGCAGCCGACATAAACTTAAATGATATTAATGAATTTGAAACAAACAGAGACACAAATGCACAGCAGTGTTGCGTCTATCTCTCTCTCTCTCCAACCGGCGTCTCCGGCCGCCCCTTATCTCGCTCTCCCACTGATCAGCTGATTCAGAGCTGCTGTGGATCTTCATTGCCCAGCCCCGCCGTCCTCCTCGTCACACATACTTTTCTAAAGAAAGCTAAAATTTAGGTTACAGTAAGGCACATACTTTGGAAGTGAATTGGGGAAATTTATGGAGGGTTTAAAAGGTGAAGAAAACATTTAATCGCTGTTTTTACAGTCATATGGTGTTATGTCTTCTTGGCAACGAAGTTGTAAAATTGGCTATAAATTTACATAAAAATAGTATGTGATTTTATCACATTAAAATCATGTTAACACACATATTGGTTACGTCTTGTAGCTATACCTTTGAAACAGTGAGTATTTTAACATTTACAGATTGGCCCCCATTCATTTCCATTGTAAGTTCCTCACTGTAACCCAGATTTTTGCTTTTTTTTTTTTTTTTTTTTTAAAGAAAAGGAGGGACAACTCTTTTTGCTTTATGTGATTTTTGAAGCTACACAGTGCTGGTCACCATTCACTTGCATTTTATGGACCAGATATGAGAGAGCCTTCAAAGAATATTTGTTTGTGTTCTGCTGAAGAAAGAAAATCATACACATCTGGAATGGCATAAGGGTGAGTAAATAATGAGAGAAATTTCATTTTTGGGTAAACTATCCCTTTAAATGTAACATAACTTAGAACTTTTTACTGAGATGCTCAGTGTCTCTCTCTTTGTTTCTCCTTATCTGGGTAATGCCAATGGGGACTTTATTTTATCCTGGGCTTTTATGACCTCATTGAGAGTCAGCAGACATTAAAGTCTTAATAGCGGCATAAAAATCACAGCAGGTCATTGAGATGCACTTGTTCGACAGTAAATGAACAGCACAAGGATAAATATGAACACTTATTTTCTCTTGTCTTTGTTGCATGTGATCTTGTAAATGTATTTTGAGTTATGTGCTCTCACAGACATGAATGAATAGGACTCTGTGTGTTTTCTGTGTCTCCTAAGCCGTGTTCTGGAAGTGGCGATCGGGAGAGGACGGCATTTGCCCTGCGTCTGCCTAAAGAGGGAGAGGACTGTCCGGTTAGCATGCAGACTGAGCCCTGCCTTCTGAACCGCAACTGTTTTCACTATAATTACAACATCACGGGTGGGTGTACAAGGAAATTGAAATAGTTCTTAATTGTTGTGATGATTCAAAACGCACCTCACATTTAAAGAGCAAAGTATGTATTTAGGTACCACTTGTGGCACCAAATGTGTCTGACTACTTCAGTATTTTCTCAGCATTACAACATAAGCTCTTATATGTCTTGTTTTGCATTGTTCTCGCTTCAGTGCCATTAAAATGCATTAGACTGTGTGTGTGCATAATTCAAGAGTTACTATCATTACTGGAAATGCTTTTTCCTTCTGGCCAGAATTCATTCATGATAACCTCCTAAGAACGTTATAGTAAAGTGCTGAATTGGTGTTTGTTTATGGAGCAAAAACTTTGCCCTAAAAAGTGTGTGTGTGTGTGTGTGTGTGTCTGTGTGTGTGTCTGTGTTTTCTTAGACTGGAGCACATGCCAATTAAGTGCCAATGCTGTGTGTGGAATTGGTGTCAAAACGAGGATGTTGGACTGCGTAAGAAGTGACAGCAAGTCAGTTGACATGAAGTTCTGCAAAGAGGTTTGAAGATTTGTTTACAGGCCAAGTAGTTTTAAACTACTGAATATTCAGAGCATTGAAAAAGTAACTAGATGTGCATTTCCTAAAGGAAATAAAACTTTTTGCAAAGCAACAAATATAGCAAAATTCCTGAATAATCTTTTGCTCTCTTAAAATATTGTTATGATGAGACAATGGTGGGAAAGGAGATAATTTGTGCCATTTTAAGTTATGGGTTAATGAAATAGTTCACCTAAAAATTACAATTCTCTAATCATTTACTCACCCTCATACCATCCCAGATGTGTATAACTTTCTTTCATATGCTGAAAACAAATGAAGATTTTTAGAAGAATATCTCAGCTCTGTTGGTCCTCACAATGTAAGTAAATGGTGACCAAAACTTTGAAGCACCTAAAAGCACATTGAGGAAGCTAAAAGTAATCCACAAGACTCAAGTGTTTTAATCTTTTTTTCTGTAAATCTGCTGTTTTGACCAGCCCTACTATTTGCATTCACCAAAGGACCAAGTTTCCTTCCTTTTTTTGGCGATTCGCGTTCTGCTCTGCAGGGAGGAGAAAGGGAAACAATGGGAGGGATAAACAAAGGTTAAAAAAAATCATATTTGCACAACACTTGCATTGAATGGACCAACAGAGCTGAAATATTATTTTAAAAAGTTTTTCTTTGTGTTCAGCAGAAGAAAGAATGTCTGTGATGGCATGAGGGTGAGTAAATGATTAGAGAATTAAAATTTTGGGGTAAACTACTCCCTCAATGTGAGTCAGAAATGGGAAAAGTCAGACAGCTCTGGTCACTTTAATTGGACCCTGTGGGAGATAAATCAGCTGTGTGGTATATTAACCTTGTAACCCTGCCTTTAACCAGTCCCACTTTGCACACGGGTAACAAACATCTCAAGTGCAGAATGCCTGTCCTTGGGAAAGAAAAAAATGCAAAAAAAAGGCAATTGCAATTTCTATGTTTTTTCTCCTAGACAGCAGGGAGATTAAATGGAAAGCAAGTGGAATCTCTTGCTTCTCAGATGTTTTTTATTTATTTTTTGCTGAGATAAAGACCCCAGTAATCTCACATCTCTCACTTTTTAGAAGAAACAAGGGGATAATTCAATGAAAAACTAGAGAGTTTGTTGAATAGTATTATTAAATAGAAAAACAGATGATCTAATCTGATAGGTTAAAGGAATAGTTAACAAAAGATCTCTCATCATTTACATCCCACATGTGCTCTTCTTTCTTCTACAGAAAACAAAAATTGATTTTTAGAATATCTCAGCTCTGTAGGTCCTCACAATGTAAGTGAATGGTGACCAAAACTCTGAAGCTCCAAAACGCACATGTAGCCAGTATTAAAGTAATCCATACAATTCCAGTGGTTTAATCCACGTCTTCTGAAGTTATCCAGTTGATTTTGAATGAGAAAAGACCAAAATGTTTCTCCTTTTCACTATAAAATCGTGACATCGGCAGTCTTCTTGGCAATCATGATTTCAAGCTCGATTAAACTTCCTATAGCGCCATCTAGCGCTCTGCACATGCGTCAAGCACTAGGAAGTGTAATCAAGCTTGGCATCATGATCGTGCCTAGAAACTGTAACGGCAAGGGGTCTAGTAAAAAAGGAATTACATTGGTGTGTTCTTACCCAAAACTGCTTGGATCGCTTCAGAACACATTGAATAAATGGTAAATGGTCTGCACTTATATAGCGCTTTTTTTTAACCTTAGAGGTTACCAAAACACTTTACACTGTGTCCCATTCACCCATTCACAACTCATACACCAATGGCGGCAGAACTGCCATGTAATGCCATGCAAGGCATTGGGAGCAACTTGGGGTTCAGTGCCTTGCCCAAGGACACTTCGGCATGTGGAGTCGTGTGGGCCGGGATTCGAACCGCCAACCCTGCGATTAGCAGCTAACACCTGAGCCACAGCTGCCCCATATGATTACACCACTTGTTTTGGTCACCATTCACTTGCAATGTGAGGACCTACAGAGCTGAGATATTCTTCTAAACATTTTAATTTGTGTTCTGCTGAAGAAAGAATGTCATACATATCTGGAATGGCATGGGTGTGAGTAAATAAGTCGAAAATGTTCATTTTTGGGTGAACTTTTTCTTTTAAAGCCTTTTTGTCAGGGTTAAAATGAGAGATGAGCATTTCTCATGAATGCTAAAGAAACAGGATTAAAGAGTGACTTGTTTTCTCTCACAGCTGGGCTTAGAGAAGAAGTGGCTGATGAACGCTTCCTGTATGGTGGAGTGTCCAATCAACTGCCAGCTCTCTGATTGGTCGGCTTGGTCTGATTGCTCCCAGACCTGTGGCCTCGAAGGTAATGCCAAATACTGGACTAAAGCATATACGATTCCTCACTGTTCTAAGGAAACTTTCATCCCAAAGTGTTGTCATCATTTACTCACCCTCATGTCTTTCAAAACCGAAAACAAAATTTTAGGCAGAATGTCCGAGCTGCCCTCTTCCATACAGCGAAAGTGGATATTAATTTACATTGCCAAGCTTCAAAAAGGACAAAAGCACAATAAAACAATGATGAAAATAGTCCATACAACTCATACACTATATTTCACTCTATTCTGCCAAAGCGTATAAATCTAATTAGTGTGTGTGTTCAATTAAAAAATTGTCCCCATTAGGCTTGAGTAGATTTAATTTTTTTGAAGCCTAATGGTTCTTGTGTATCACATGACCAACTGCGGTGTGAAAAGTATGAGGATACACAACCGCAAATTAGATTTGAGAGCTGTGGCATAGGGGAACGTTTTCAGTGAATAGCGTCTTAAATTTCAGTCTGTTCTTGACACAAAGCTGTTGTATACTTAAAATATAGGCCTCAAGTTTTATGGTGCTTTTTTTTGTCAATGTTTGGAGCTTGGCAGTGTAGATCACCATACACTTTCATTGAATGGAAAAGAGCAGCTTGGATGTTCTGCCTAAATTCTCATTTGTGTTTCATGCAAGTTTGAATATTATGAGACTGAGTTCATGATAACAGCATTTTCATTTTTGGGTAAATAAGTCATTTAAGTGATTATTTATATTCAGGCATGTGCAATATTTGGTTCAAGGTATCATCATTGCTCTAAATAATGTATGTGCCAAGATATATTTATATACAGTATACAGTATGTGAAAAGATATAGCAAAGGAGAACTCTGAAATATGAGATGAAATAATGTACTGACTGAAACAGTACTGCTCAAGGAATAACAAACCAGCCCTAGACAGACACTGACAGTCTGACTGCCAAGCACTTCCAAGATAAGGTAGAAGAGAGGAACATGGGAGAGAGAGTGAGATGGTGTATTGTGTGCCGTGTTATGCTAAACACATGTGGGATGAGCTAGCAGGTTATCTAACACAGTCTTGGCTTGAGCTAGAAACTGCAAGATGATGTGTGTGGGTGAATCTCACAAAAAATTAATTTGTACCGCCTTTATACTGATTTAAATGTAAACAAAAGCATAGTATTACAATAGACTGTATATAAGATATTTTCCTGATTTTTCCATAACTGTTGGAAACCTGTAAAAAGGATTCATCAGGTAATTGTTGTTGTTGTTGTTGTTTTATTCTAATAAATGCAAAAAAAGTTTTTTTAGGGGGTAAGGTTAGTGTTTGGGTTAGTCTGTACTACTTTAAAACCAGACAGAAATGTGGTAAAGTAACCTTCACTCCACTTTTCTATAAATAAAAGCCAAAAAAAAAATGTATAGAGTAAACATGTGTGTGTAGTTGAGCTGTAAGATTTGTGAGCACTCCAATATTATTAGAGCTGTAATTATATTGGAGTGCTCAGGAGAGTAAAATGCTATAAAATGACAACAGACACAAGTCGTACCTACAAATCATAAGTACTAATAATAATATTTCATTTATTCTCTTAAGATACCACTTATGCTGTATAAGATTAACTGTAGATGCACGTCATGCACAAAGACAAACCTACAAACACATATAGAGCTCAATACGGGTACATTTCACAAACATATGAAATAAAAACTGAGAAATGGAGCCTATTTTGAGATTTTTTTTGGCATTATTTTCATGGTTATAATGCACATTTCCCCCCTAATTTACATTACCATCTGTCCAGATGTTTTCAATTTAAGTATTATTTGAATTACCATTATTCTCAATGGATATTCACATCTCTATAGTGAATATATGTTTTTCTTGTCCTTGTGTTCTAAAGGGAAACAACTGGGTGTTCCTTAAACTTCAGGCAATTTCATGTCCCAGGGGTTGATTTAAAAAAAATACAAAATACAAAAAATAAATAAAATTTTATATAATGGTCACGATAAAAATGCCTTAATTTATTTGTGTTACATTTTAAATGTCTTTTATACATAGATTTGACTGTATTAGCCTTGACCTAGACTTATGAAAATACTAATTATTACATTTTTAAAACTATGCTAATCCCCCCCAGACAATTTTGCCCCAATAATGTTTTTAAAAGTTAGTGTACTTGTTCACCAAGTGGACAGAAGTGTCAGCGAAGAGCATGCTTGAGATGAAATATGAGACAGTTGATTTTTAAAGAAAATTCAATGTTAATATGACTGTGCAGAATATTTTTTATTGGGCATCATTTCCAGTCAAGCTGTCATTTTGCCAAAGTTTGCTAAACGAGTGAAACATTTTTAATAATAGTGTGTATTTAGGATATTATGTTAGCCATGAAATTAGCCTCAGCTAGATAAAGGAGTTGGCCAATTTATTTGAAACAATCTTTAAAAATGTAATTTCCATCAGCATAATTTCCTGCACAGAATTCTATAAACACATTACAGAATTTGAGATGTGCTGGAAATGACACTGTGTTTGGAGTTTTCGTGACATTCAGACTAAAATAAAATGACATAAATCTCCTTTGATGCATGAACATACACTGTCAGACATTGTTAGTAGACAGATTTATGAAATATATTGAGACTGTGAAAAGTATTTTAACGAGACTTTACTTTCTAGCAGTACACAGTGCTAAAAGTGCCTGAGGTTGAAGAAACACCCAACTATTTTCAGCTCTAACATATTTCATTTGTTAAAAATGCTCTTTTTGAGACCTTTTACTTATGAGGAGGACCCCAAAAGGAGGTTTTGTCAGAGAAAGCTAACTTTTTGGGGCAATTTTGAAATACATACACACTGATTTTATGAGAAGATATTGTTTGAATAGAAAATGTTTGTTGCATAAATCAGAGAAGCATTTAAGATTTAATATTTACAGCCAGATAATCACACTGTAAATTATTGATTAAAGAATAGCATCAGCCATTTATAAGGTTATTATTAGTCTGATTTATATTGATGTTTCTTAAATTACCTTGTTCTTACTGGAACTCTGCCTCAAATGCATTTTTCTCTGTATCATGTGTCATTATTCTCTAGGGAAGATGTGGCGGATACGGACGGTGGTACAGGCAACTCAGGGAGATGGGAGGCCATGTCCGTTCCAGATGGAGCAGTGGAAGCCATGCCCTGTGCGACCCTGTTACAAATGGCAGTACGGTCCCTGGTCAGAGTGCCGCGTGGAGGTCTCTCTCTCTCTCTCTCTCTCTCTCTCTCTCATTTCCTCTGTTTCTATTGGGTTTTCTCATTTTCTATGGTGATAAAGGAAGAGTTCATCTACAAATGAACATTCATTAATTTACTCATGTCAGTCAGAACCTTTCTGACTTACATGGAACACAAAAAGAGATTTTTACATAATGTCCAGGCAGCTCTTTTGCATACAACTGATGTTGAGTGTGACAGTTAACAGGACAGTTGTCATTATTTATTTACCCCATGTCATTCCAAACTTGTATTACTTTCTTCCGTTGAACACAAAATTCGATTTATTTTATATATATATATATATATATAATGAAAGTAAGGAGTTCACTTTGAAGCTATCAAGCCGCAAAATGTATAAAAAAAAAAAGCTTGAGGCAGACAATCCTCTCAAAAGGAGGAAGCAGGAACCAGATTAACAATAAATAAGACTTTAATTCAACATAAAACACTGAACTGAAACAGAACACATGCACAGACAAAATACTGCTGCATCTGTCTGTCTCTCTCTCTCTCTCTCTCTCTCTCTCTCTCTCCCTCTCTCTACACCCTCCTCCTCGTCACATACCCCCATCACCCGATTTAGGCTGGGAAAACCTCCGGTCTGACTTACTCCCTTACCGGAGGGGAGGAGTTGCCTTTTTGGCCATTCCGTCACTGGCTGGTCTTTCCTGCTCTGGGTGCCTGAGTAGGACGAGGGAAGGGTTGGGGAGAGAGAAAGAAAGTGGGAGAGACAGAGGGAGAGAGAGAGCACCTCCTGGTGGACGGCAACAGCTCCTCCATCCCCTGGCGGACGGCAATGACACCTCTGCTTGCTGGAAGTCCGCGAAACCCAGGACTGGAGGAAGACGTGCTGTCAGATAGCCCTCACAACTGACGGAGGATCGCGACACCGAGGAGAGGAGTGGTTCAATGGCATCTCTCTCTCTCTCTCTGGCATCCCCTGCTCCTACTTTTATCTCTCTCCCGCTGATTGGACAACTCAGCGTCGGGCGTGAATCCACTCGGCCCGGCCACGCCCTCCTCCTCATCTCAAAGCTCAATGAAAGTATTGTAAAAGTTGAAAATGGCAGAGGTATTCTTCAGCCTTTTTTTTTTTTTTTTTTTTTGCTGAGCTCCAAGGTGGCTCATTAGATTCAAACATTTTAATATTTATTGAATTGTATTGAGCAGTTCAATACTTGAAGCTAAACACCTCAATCACTCAACAGCATCCACACTGAATATGGTAACTCCCTGTTAACTTGCTTTTCCAATGCCTTGTTTTTCATTTTCTCCTTTGTCTTCGTCTTCTATTCTCCTATTCTCTCTGATCTCACATCTCAATCCTCCTTTTGATCTTGGGATTTAGGAAGTGTTTATGATTGCTTAGTGGCACAAATCTCAAATCTGTGTGTGTGTGTGTTGAAGGAGGTGGTGTGCGGGGTGGGCCTGCGTTTCCGCAACCTGTCCTGCTTTGTATCTGATGGCTCCAGCAATGGGCAGAGCAGCATTGTAGAGGAGGAACTCTGTGCTGGACTGGAACTGGCTGTTGATGACGATAAAAACATTGTTCTGGAGGAGACCTGCACCTTACCCTGCCCTGGTAATGTGTTATGTAATCAGATTACTTTTGGGATACTATATTACTTTTCATTGCATGTAAATAATGTCAGCCAGAAAAATTCCCATCCACAAAAAAAATAAAATAAATGAAAATGCTATTTCGAAAAACACCTGGAAGTGTAAAATAGCACTTCTGATCTGGAACAGATAGAACTTTAGCCAGCTGACATTGAAAAAAGTAATGCAAAATTAACTTAAAGCCATTCACACCGAGCACTTACCCTGCATTTGCACTTTTTTTAATCGTTTTTCTACATAAACGTGCTAAACGGACGTCTTTGATTGTTTGCTTTGCTGATTGTTCAGTGTTTCTCCAGGACTGTTGCATTTCTAAGATACGTGCCAAGTTAAAAGATCTTCTACCTTTAAAAAAACGTGTCTCGGGACACCTCGTGTTTCATTCCTTAAGCTGAGTCTTCCTTGTAGCCTCTCAGTTTTTCAGCGTCTCACGCAGGTGCTAGGTGTTTCAATTGCCATGATAATTTAAGAGAACTTATGAAAAAATTTCTTGAGACACCTGCTTTCTGTTCCAGCTTTTTTTTTACATAACACATTTGGTTTGAACAACCCCTAACTCATTACTTTCTATGAAAAGGGACCCTTACGCCAGCATTTCACACATGGGTACCATATTTATTAAGCTGTGGTGTCAATTTATAAAGATATTTCCAAAATGCATCTCGAGCATAATGAGCATAATGCAACCTGCATAATGTTCCATTTGATGCGTGGAGTCTAGCTTTTTTTTTTTAAGAAATTACTTTCCATAAAAAGTGACATTTGCACTGTGTCTTGCTGTTTTTTGTGCATTTCGCACAGGAACATGTTACATAATAAAATAAATAAACTTTTAAAAGCACGTCTGCATTTTTTTTACACCATTGCACTGTGTCTAGCTTGGACCAGTGGTCAGTCAAAAGTCTAATTATGGAATACTTTAATACCCCCTGCCATTATCAAGGTGTTGTGAGTTGATAAGTGGGCAGCTGTCACATGAACGGCTCTTCTGTTCCTCCGCTCAGGTGACTGTTATCTGATGGAGTGGTCCGATTGGAGCTCATGTCAGAGTGTGTGTGTGAAGGGCCAGCGTTTGGACTTCAGTCCTGTGCAGGTCCGCTCGCGTGCCATCTTCGCCCAGGAACCAGAGAACATCGCTCAGTGCCCCGATCAGGAGTGGCAGTCCCGGCCCTGCACCAGTGAGAAACGCTCTTCTACTCTCTCATTTGCATATAGACACATCAACCAATTGTTTGAATGTATTAAGTATGGATGATTTTCGGAATGAATACCTTTCAAATCACCTGATTTAGCATATCGTCTTGGTTACTTTCATAACCTACGTTCTCTGATGGAGGGAACGATAAGTTGTGTCAATTTAGTGACATTAGGGGTCGCCCTTGGGAGCCCCAAACACCTCTGATCTATGAAACTCTCCCAGACCTACAGGTATAAGAGGTGTTGGCTCGCAACCACTCATTCAGGTTTTGTGCTGAGGAGCCGAGACAAGGTCCCAGCCATTTCAGCGGGTAGTTCAGTGTTGTGACAGGAGGGACACAATGTCTCATTCCCTCCATCAAGGAGCAGAGGTTACAAAAGTAACCAAGACATTCCCTATCTGTCACTTACTCGACGTTGTGTCGATTTTGTGACAATAGGGGTGCCTATATGAAATGCCATGACTAGCTGAACTGTGTTACGTGGACTGGCGGTGCGAGACGGGCAAGCTGTTGTGTGCCTAGTAGCTAGCGCACCTGGCTAACACGTAACCTCCCCAATGCACCTATGAGCGTTCTACAGTCCCCCGCACCTCAGGGACAAGTCGACTGCCCAAAAAATGGGCACAGGCTGACCCAGACATGGCCTCTTCTCTTTTTTTCTCCCCAAAAAGAATGGAAATCGTTCAGCTGGGGGCCATAAGTGTTCACTTCGGGGAGGTCCAAATAGATGCGTAAAGCACGCACCGGACACATCAACGACAAAGCTAGGTCTGCCCACTCCTGTGTTCCACTCGCAGGAAGCGGCCAGGGTGCGAAACTCAATCGCATAGTCAGCGCATAGTCAGATCCTCCCAAACCTCCCTACAGCTGCACGATCAAACACTCGGCGGAGTTCAGTGGAGAAAGCTTCATACGTGGTGCAGCACAGATGTCTGTTGTCCCACATGGCAGTTCCCCATTCACCAGCCCTTCCGGAGAAGAGCGCGACTTTCACTCGTCTTTCATTGTGTCAGAGGCAATCGCAGAGGACTGTAGGGTGAAGAACATTCAACATTGATACAGAAAGGCACTAACGGAACCCGCCACACCTGAGAACGGAAATGGAAAGAGGATGCGAGCCACTGGGCACCAAGAGGCGTGGTGAACCATCGAGGTCAATGGGGGTGTTTCAGGAGAGGGACTGGGATCGGGAGAATGGCGGAGTTGTTGGACCACCGTGGTGAGTTCAGCAAGCTGCAATGCCATCATCTCCAATGCCCGATTTGAAGCAGAGATTTGGCCTTGTTGATGCCCTAGCAGAGCTCCTTGCAGTGACAGAGTGGAGCGAAGAGTAGATTCCTCTGCTGCGTCTATGTTTGGCTAGGTTATTCAAGAATGAGAAAGAGACCAATTTCAGAAGAACAGTTCAAAGGATTAATTAAAAACAAATGTCATCATGAACTGTGCTGGCAAAGTATTAGAATCCTAGCAGTGGGTGCAGTGGCAGGAGGTGAGGAACAAGTCTGTGTGTGCTTAGTGGGTACACAGAGGTCAAAGGAAGTGTGTGTTCATAGACAGTTTGTAGAGTCGTGATAAGCGAGCATCAATGCCTTTAACTTGACACAAGCAACCATTGGCAGCCTGTGCAGTTTGATGAAGAGAGGTGTGATATGCACTCTCTTGGGCACGTTGAAAACCAAACATGCTGCCATGTTCTGGATCAATTTCAGAGGTTTGACTGAACATGCAGAAAGTTCTCCTATAAAAGCTTTGCAGTAGTTCAGTCTCGATATGCTTGGACAAGGAGTTGTGTAGCATGCTCAGATTGGAAGGGTCTGATCTTCCTAATGTTGTACAGAGCAAATCTGCACGTCTGCAAGTTCAACTGATCATCAAACACAACCCAAAGATTTCTGGCTGTCCTGGATTGTGTAATTGTTGACAAGTCTAGTTTAATGGTAAAGTTATTATGAACTGCTGGGCTCGCTGGAACGTAGTTCCGTCTTTGCTAGGTTGAGTTGAAGGTGGTGTTTTTTCATCCAGCACAACAGGCCTAACAGGCAGGCTGAGATCATGCAGCTACTATACGATCGTTAGGCTTGAATTGAGTTGTGTGTCATCGGAATAACAATAATAGGAAGGACTATGTGCCTGAATGACAGATCCCAGTGATGTCATGTTTATGGAGAAGAGCAGGGTCCCAAGCAATAAACCCTGAATAACAGAATTAATATAGTAAAAGAGCCATGTAGGGTGCTACTGGTTGTTTAGATCAATTTTACTATCAGAAACGATTAATAATTAATAATTATCAATTATGAATGACTAATTCAATTAAATAATATAATTTAATTCATTAAATTCTATCCTCAGGGCACCACTCTTTGAGAAGAGAAAAATGATAGTAAGTGACTGATCGAGTCTCATAAAAATCTACCCTGAAGGTTGAGTATCTTGATTTTTAATCAAAATAATCAAAAAGGGGAGAAACTAGTCAAACTATTGCCATACGAATCCAACAGTAATCTGGTTACAGTTGATTTCTAACAGCAACAAAATAATAATACACTGAAGTAATAGGGGAGTTCTTGACGTGGCAGAGGCTGGCTTCAACACAATATTCAAACAAACAACTAGGAGTACTTCTTATTATAATATAACAATATTTATTATAATCAAACAGCAATGAACTCCGCCAATACTATATGAATATAACACAAAAACATAACATGAAAATCCGAACTAAATAGTGGAGCTGTATGCTAGTGTATTTATGTATGTATGTATGTGGGGGTGTGTCTAGAATCGGTAACAAAGAAAACAAAATGTTGGATTAAACTCCACATGGAGAACTAGTTTCAAAATGGAGGATCCGTTTCAACATGGAGAACTAGGTTCAAAATGGCAAGCTGGATTGAAAATGGAAACTAAATTCAAAATGGCAAACTGGATTGAAAATGGAAACTAAATTCAAAATGAAGGATCAGATCCAGCATGGAGAACTAGGTTCAAAATGGAGGACTATATCGAAAAGGCGGAGCCAACGATCATTTGAATTTGGAGGGAAGGGAGAAAAGGAAAATGGCTGGATCAGATCCAGAGCAATGGAGCTACTACAACGTGGAGGTGGAAATGAGCATGCACACAAAGGAACTGACGAAACAGGCTGGAAAATTTGAAACACCAGCCTCGGACATAAACCGCGGTGCTGCTCACTCCGTGGATTTCAGTGAGAGAGAGAGCGAACAAACAGGGGTGCATGCAATTTAACTGAGGATAACCGCTGGTAACAGCTGGACTGAATCACTAGCTCAGATCACTCAGTAAACAACATTTCACCCAAATTTGACGATCTCACAAATCAAAACAGCACAACAGCGATCGGAGTTAAACATACAAGATTATCCTCAAAACATCAAACATTCAGCATCAAATATACAATTTAGTTGTACAAGAAAAGTCACAGTTTCTAAATTAAATCTGCCCAGATTTCAAGCCTTACTTGGGAAATCCTGAGTAATTTCTGCAGAGTTGGCCATTTGAATTCCTGTTGCGTTGAGCGTTCAGGAGAAAACGATCTGGAATCGGTCCTTTGTCTTACGCTCGTTGGTGAAAAGACGCATCTCTGCTTTGTTCCTCAATCCGGTGACAGAGAGAAATGCAGGCGATGGTCAACGTTGATAGAAAACAAGTAAGAAGGGTAGCTGGTCACCTTTCCATTTTCTAAATTCACTGTTGTCTTGCAGTGAAAATGAATGAACCGGTTGTAATAAGTATACTACTAGACTGGAACAAAGATAAATTAATCTTACTCCACCGTGGCCAAATGGTGAGGTTAGAAAAATGTGGTCTCTCTGTCCAGAAGGAGGGAAAATGTGTAGATGCATGTCTATTTTTAAACCGCTGGGTTAGAAGCTGGGTGCAGAGAGGATGAAATTCACCTCTTCCCACTAGTTTTGTTGACAAGATGACGTCATCGGTCATAGGCTGCTTTTTGACCAATGGCGTTTGAGATCGGGTCCATGGGCGGGACTTCACATCCAGCTGTGAAACTGTGAAGGACCCTGGGAAACTGAGTTCAATGTCTCACCTTTGATCATAGAACAAAAGGCCATGCTGTTTCCGCTGCCATTTTGATTGGGAAGGCCCTACAGCCATTACAAGCATGAGACAAATAAGCAAACAAATAAATAAATAGATTCTTGGTTGAGTATGTCAGGGTCATTTCTTATCTATAAAAAGCATTTTAAAAAGATGAGTTTTTAATAATTTCTGTAAACAGTTCAATGTGGGAGCATCTCTTATGACAAGAGGCAGAGCATTACATAACTTGTGGGCAATAAAAGCCCCAAAAAAGACATGTGAATAATGGTTTGACCACAGATTAACCACTGTCAGTATATTAATTTACTCTTCATTCTTGTAGATGGAGAGTGTTATGAGTACAGGTGGATGGGCGGTCCTCAGCTGATCTGGTGTGAACGTTCTGATGGAATAAACGTAACAGGTATTGAATCACACTACCTGACATCTGTCTCCATAAGTCAAATTATGAAAATCCTAGTTGTACATGTATGAACAAACGAACATCCCATCTCCTTTGAAAAGACAGAGGTTAGGTTCGGAATAGCATACTGATGTGCTACTCTTACTATTCCTTCACTATATAGTAGGTATACAATTACTTAATGACCTACAGTACTACACTTGCTATAATATGCAGTATACAACTAAGCACACTGAATGAAATACTGAATACAACAATGCAATATGCTTGACTTGACCTTCCATTTGATTTTTATAAAGAACGAATGCCATATTCTATTTAGACTCATTATTTGATTGGACTGCCTAAATGTAAGACTGATTAAAAATGGAAAACAACCATTTCTATTTCAAAGATGATAACTAGGCACAACTCACATGCAAGGTAGTGAGGTCATTTGATGATGATGATGATGTATTATACTACTGTTTGAAATGTTTAGAATTGCAAACTGTTTGTAAAACCATTGCTAATAAAATCGGATATTCACTCAGTGACCACATTATTAGGTAGACCTGTACACCTACTTATTCATGCAATTATCTAATCAGCCAATCGTGTGGCAGAAATGCAATGAATAAAATCAGCAGATACAGGTCAGGAGCTTCAGTTAATGTTCACATCATCCATCAGAGTGGGGAAAATATGTTATCTCAGTGATTTTGACTGTGGCATGATTGTTGGTGTCAGACAGGCTGGTTTGAGTATTTTTGTAACTGCAGATCTCCTGGGATTTTCACGCACAAGAGTCTCTGGAGTATATAGAGAATGGTGCCAAAACATCTAGTGTCCAGCAGTTCTGTGGACAGAAGCACCTTTTTGGTGTGAGAGGTCAACAGATTGCCAGACTGGTTTGAGCTGACAGAAAGGCTGCAGTAACTCAGATAAACCTTCTGTACAATTGTACTGAGCTGAATAGCATCTCAGAATGCACAAATTGTCGGCGGTTGGGCTACGACAGTAGAACACCACTGTCAGCTTTCAGTTCTTGGCTGACAGAAGTGGAATCCGACATGGTCTTCTACTCTTGTAGCCTATCTGCCATAAGTTTCGATATGTTGTGCATTCTGAGATGCAACATGGCGTTTCCATCTGCAAAACTAACGCTCACTGGATGTTTTTTGTTTTTGGCACCATTCTGAGTAAACTCTGGAGTGGTGGTGGCGTAGTGGACTAAAGCACATAACTGGTAATAAGAAGGTCACTGGTTCGATCCCCACAACCACCACCATTGTGTCCATGAGCAAGACACTTAATCCAGGTTGCTCCGGGGGGATTGTCCCTGTAATAAGTGCACTGTAAGTCGCTTTGGATAAAAGCGTCTGCCAAATGTATAAATGTAAACGTAAACTCTAGAGACTGTTGTGCTTGAATCCCAGGATATAAGCAGTTACAGAAATACTCAAACCAGTTCGTCTGGCATCAACAATCATGCCAAGGTCGAAATCACTGAGATCGCATTTTTCCCCCATTCTGATGGTTGGTGTGAACATTAACTGAAGCTCCTGACCCGTATCTGCATGATTTTATGCATTTCACTGCTGCCACATGGCTGATTAGATAGCCATATGACTATTTAGGTGCAGAGGTGTACCTAATTAATTTGGTCAGTGTGTAAAACATAGCATATAAATATAGCACATAAATATAGCAATAGTATAACAACATTTTCAATGCCAATTATGCTAATGCAAACAACATTTTGGAATTATTGTCAAAAGCTTGTGCTTTTTTCTTGAAGAGGGATGCCCTCCAGCCCTGCCACCAGGGTTAGATCCCTCATGTGATCCACCTTGTGACAAGCCACAGTCGTTCTGCTCGGAGGTAAGACACAAGAGGATTGTGGGAATACTATAATTCTGAGAGTGCAAGGTATCTGCAACTCTCGCTTTAACTGCAGTTATCGTAATGAAGCTTGTAACAGCAAGTTGCAGAGCCGTAATCTCCATAGACGTATAGGAGGATACATTAGTTGTTGACCAATATATGTATGTTCAAAGATTCAGTCTTAAATTATCACATTTGTTCAACCCAACCCTGAATTGTTGCTTTATTGATTTAGGGTCTAAACACTCGACAAGCACCAAATAAGTACAAATTGGCTTTAGCGAGTAAATAAAACAGATTGAGAGTGTCAGTCTGAACGCAAGTGTCAACAACTTTATTAGAAACTGCAGCATGATACATACAGTAGTTAAAGTCAAACTGAAAGAATGCTTGTCTTATGATGCGGTAGTAACGCTGACTTGAAGTCATGTCAGAATGATTGTATTTATTAGCCGAATGCACATAAACGTCAGCAAAATACCATAATTATCAGTGGGAAACTCACTTTCCAATGGAGCCCTGACCTTCCAATTCAGTGCATATCATTTTAAGGATCATCGAGGAAGTCAATTGGTATTGATCTTAATTCAGCTTTAATCATGAATGTTGTACAATTTATTTTGTAATCATTTTGTTGAAGAATACTGATTAAGCTTGCCAGAAAATATGACACATTTCACCATTTATGAGGCAGCAGACTGTGCGACAAAGCCGCAGCACTGTAATAATAAATTACATTGATAATGCAACAGTTAGAAAACCTAATTCACATCCTTTGCTACTAAATTTGTTGCATAAAAAAAAGTTTCCAATCAACTTTGGTGAATATGCGTCATAATTATGATTTCTGACTTCATAAGTTGGAATGTAGTAGGAGGACTTGAATGTCCTGGTACACATAAACATGTTCTCTCCCATCAACAGTGAAGTGCAATGATTTTAGTGTGCTGAAAAGACATGTGAATGGAGACGTGTGGAAGCAGAGAGCTTATTTGTGTGGCTTTGCTGCTCCCTGCAGGATGGTTTATGTATGTGTGAGGAAGGCTACACTGAGGTGCTGACTGTAGAGGGGAAGTTGGAACAGTGTACACCAATCCCTGTGCTGGAGATCCCTACAGCAGGAGACAAGAAAGCTGACGTCAAGACCAGCCTGGCCATCAACCCCACCCTGCCCACCACCACACAGCCAGGCAGAGTGGGCCGCACATGGTACTTGCAACCTTTTGGACCCGGTAAATGTTTCATTTTACATTTGTAATGCAATTCTTGCTATTAGATTCCATTAAAAAGAGCCTGTTTCTCTTTTACATCAAATGAACAGCTCCATCTAGTTATTGGTTATTTATTGGTTATGTAGTTTTGTGATTTTCAATTTGTCGTTGGAGTTTTAAAGGGATTGTTCACCCCAAAAAGGAAAATTCTCTCATCATTTACTCACCCTAATGCCATCCCAGATGTGTGACTTTCGTTCATCTGCAAAACATAAATGAAGATTTTTAGAATAATATCTCAGACACCAGTGTTTAAATACATTTAAAAGCAATATGATAGGTGTGGGTGAGAAACAAATCAATATTTAAGTCCTTTTTCACTATAAATCTCCACCTTTGACCAGCCCCTACCAGTAGGTGGCTGAATGTTAAAGTGAATGTCAGTACCACACCAGTATGTTCAAGTGAAAGTAAAATTAAAAAATTACTTAAATATTGTTCTGTTTCTCACCCAGACCTATCAAATTGCTTTTAAAGACATGGATTTAACCACTGGTGTCTTATGGATTACTTTTATATTTTCTTTATGTGATTTTTGGAGCTACAAATGTCTGGTCACCATTTACTTGCATTGTATGGACCAACAGAGCTGAGATATTCTTTTTTTAAAAATCTTCATTTTGTGTTCTGCTGAAGAAAGTCATACACATCTGGGATGGCATGAGGGTGAGAAATAATGGAGAATTTTCATTTTTGGGTGATCTATCCCTTTAATGTCTTGGAGGTACTAACTTGTGCATTAATAGCAGTAGGGAACACATTCTTTTGTTATTTTAAAGAAATGGCTTTACGATTAATCACTTATGTGAAATATTTCTCAAACTGCACTTTATTCAAACTTTTTCCTTTTTCTTTGAAATGAAACCTCGAAAAACGTATTGAAAACACAAAAAGCCTGATTACAATATCTTGCATTTTTTAAGTACTCTCACTGGAAATTGTAGATTTCAAAGTCTTTTTGTAAACTAAAAGTAGTCTAGTACTCTGAGAAGCAAATTACTGAGTGCAGACAAGTTTTTGCATGAACAGCAAATACGAAAAGGGCAAAGGCCAAAAAGACAAAAAACATGAAACCTTAAACCTGTAATTACAGAAATAGTTCATTAAAAATTTGTATTCAGTTTACTCCCTCATGATGTTCTAAACACGGATGCTGTTACATATTCTCATTTGCTAAAAACTCATTCAGCTCTTTTCCATACAAAGACAGATCATAGTGACTGAGACTGTCCAAACATACTGAAAAACACCATCAAATTATAATAAAAGTAATCTGTATGACTCATGTACTATAGTCCAACTCTTCTGAAGCCATAATATAGCTTTGTGTGAGGAACAGACCCAAATTTAAGTTGTTGTTCACTATTATTACACGGCACTCTGGAATACTCGATTCTGATTTGTCAATGGCGCCATCTAGCGGTCTGATATATCTGAGTGAAAACTGCACATCTGGGGATTAAGATGTATCAAGCTGCTTATCCGGGTTTTTGGAGTCATCTTTCCTGCTTCTTTTATCACTGTGCAATCTCTTCAAGTAAGCTAAGAAAATAATTCAAACTCAAATCAATGTTTCATGTCCATTTATTTGGTATTTAAGTAGCTTTGAAATAAGCTGGATAATGAGCAGTCAGATGGACATTCTAACAAAATAAGCACCAACAGAACTCTGACACAAACTGGAGGTGGATTTCAGCAGTTCATCGGTTTATTTCTTCTCAAATTATTGCATTATTTCAACACAAATCAATATTTTATTTCCATTTCTATGTGTATTTGCTTAGTAGCCGTGTAATAAGCAGGAGTGAATGTACAATCAGCAATTTGTTATTGCAAAATAAACCCCTTCCTGATCAACCTTTCAGGGTTTATTATGTGATAACAAATGCCTGATTGTACTTTATCCCTTACTTAATGTTCGCCTCTTCTGCACTCTCAAATATCATTTATTCTCAAAATGGTTCATCATGTTTGGTTACGGAACATGTGAAAACCAGATGTATTTTGCAGTCAATTAGACAATTTGGCTGGTAAAATTAACTTTAAAATTGACATAACCCCATTTACAGTAAGCTGCAAAATCGCACATGATAAATAACAATCTGCTTTTCTCTCTTTAGATGGTAAACTGAAGACTTGGGTGTATGGTGTGGCGGCTGGTGTATTTGTGCTCCTGGTGTTTATAGTGTCAATGATTTACCTTGCGTGGTAAGAACAACACCCCTTTATTTCCCATGTGCTTCATCATCACCATGTTTGTTTCTCATTTACTCCATCCATTCATTTGCTTCTGTTTTTCTTTAACCTACATCCATCCATCCATGCCTGATCCATAATTAGCAGCAGTTACAGTGCCATCCGCCGCTCGTTGAGGAAGCCAGATTGTGGCAATGGTACGGTGGTGTGGATGGCTCAAGTTGCCCATGAACTGACATAAACCTGCCCTGAGTGCCGGCAGCCAGGTCATGAGTCTAGATCCAGTTAAAGGCCGGAGAAACTGGATCCTGATAACCTGACAAATCACAGTCCCACTTGCTGATTGCCTCGGCCCCCGGCCTGTTCCTTACGTTCTGTCTGGTTAACTTGCATCAATCTGCTTGGGTAGGCTGCCTAAAAAGATACACACATCTTCTTTTGATAATATGCCACTGGGTGATTCTCACAAAACATGTCATAAAATGTTCTGGTCATATTTAAGCCCAAATCAATAAAAAAAAAAAAGATTCTACTTTGCATAAAGAAAATGAAGTCAACTTTTAGCATTATTAAGATTTTATGCATTGTGACTTTGCCCCAAAACACACACACACATTCTCATTTCCATAACGCATCCGAAAGTTTTACTGTTCCCATTGTTTTCAATGATGATTCTCTTTACTGTAACATGTAATTCTTTAACCATATTTATGTAAAAACTTTTTAATTAGAATCAGTGGAAATTAAAGGCAATATACCAAGAAAAGACAACTATGATGTATGAGTACGTGACAATTTAAATAATATTAATAACTTTTAATAACTTTTTTCACATTATAATAATGAGAATTACGGGATAAAATGCATGTAACTGTCATGTAAAAATTTAAAAAAATATATTAATGGCCCTAAAAAAATAGGCTTCATTGTCTTAATTTGTTTCTTTTGATTTCGAAGTAAATTAGGACAAGGACATTTTCGAGAGTTTATTTGAGAATCACCCTATGATGATACCAAAAACAAGTCAAGCTTTATTCTGAGCACCTATCAGATGTCATTGTAAAGCACAAACCTGTTAGTCATTACTGAATTTCATGCCTCTATCCATCATTATCTGTTTTGTTTTCTCATTGGAAACAAAATCATTGATTTCTTAACATTTCATCCCATGTTGTCATATTTGTAACAGTACTGTAAATAGTAATCGCCAGCAGGAATATCATCATCCTGTAGCACAAGACCGGTTGCCCACTGAAGCTCTGCTTAGCTTCAGATGAGCCTGGTCAGTACCTGAATGGGAGACCTCCTGGGGAAAAAAGGTTGCTGCTGGAAGAGGTATTAGAGGGGTCAGCAGGGGGTGCTCGCCCTGTGGTCTGTGGATCATAATGCCCCAGTGTATTGACGGGGACACTATACTGTAAAAATGCACCATCCTTCAGATGAGATGTAAAACTGATGTCCTGACTGTCTGTGGTCATAAATATCCCAGGGCACTTCTCATAAAGAGTAGGGATGTAACCCATGGCCAAATTCCCCCCACTGGCCGTTTGCAATCTTGGCCTCCTAATAATCCCCATACATTAATTGGCTCTATAACTCTACTCTCTCCTCTCCACCAATAGCTGGTGTGTGGTGTGTGTACTGGCGCATTATGGCTGCTGTAGCATCATCCAGGTGGATGCTGCACACTGGTGGTGGTTGAGGAGAGTCCCCTGTTCACTGTGTAAAGCTTTGAGTGTGTTGTCAGAAAAGTGCCATATAAATGTAATGTTTATTCATTCATTCATTCATTCATTCATTCATAATGTAATATGCTGTATTTCTACATGTTTTAAGACTCACAAAGTACACATAAGACTAACATTTTGGAAGTGACAACCATATTTAAATGTGGGAGTTAATCCACTACAGCAAATTTCTTATCCTAAATGTGAAACAACATTAGCCACCAAAGATATATTATCATCCGGTAATTTTAAGGAAACCACAATTAGAGGTGTCGGTGTTGTGTTTCATTTATGCTTCTTAATCTGTTGCTTTTTGTGATTGTCACTCCCTTACATAACAAAACTGTGTGTGTACAGAATATCCTATTCTGTACATGGGATAGTTCATGTAAAAATCTAAATATTCCAAATCTTCCCTTGGAATATACACAAAGAGGTTTGGAATCACATGATGGTGAGTAAATGATGACAGAGTTTTTATTTTGGGGTTAACTATCCCTTTAATCGCATTGAAAGGAGTGGCATTCACATTTAGCTGCAGTGTGTAAGTGGCTTATAAAAGTAATTTTTACTTCTTTAGTAATTCTTACCATGTGTATAGCTATTACACAGTTTTGAAATCATTTTTTGTCCTCAGCAAAAAGCCAAAGAAACCTCGGCGAAGACAAAACAATAACAGATTGAAACCCCTGACTCTGGCGTATGATGGAGATGCGGACATGTAGCCTTTCTTGAAGAAGTAACGCCATGAAAACATCAACATTCTGCAAATGGATGAAACCTGTCTGGGTTCAATTTCACTCCAAAATCAAAAGGTGGGGGATTACATTTTGCATAAAGAAAATAAAGACTTCATGATTTAATCACAACTCAACAATATCCACTGAATAGCAACTGAATTCTCATTTACTTAATGCATCTGTACATTTTACTTTGGAGTTACTCTGATATTCCCATTATTTTCAATGGTGAAACTCATTAGACTTATTAGAGTTTAGGGCGTTTTTTTTTTTTTTTTTTTACTGTAATACATTTTTTCTTGGTAACACTTCACAATAAGTTTCTAGTTGCTAAAATTAGTTAATACATTAGGTATCATGAACTAACAATATTTTTAACAGGATTAAGTCATTTTGATTATTGTTAATTATATAAAAATACAAATGTTCATTGTAAGTTTGTTAGTTCATAATGCATTATGTGTACATATACAACTTTTAATTTAAAACATTTATTATTATATGATGAGATTAACATTAACCAAAAAGAATAAACTATTTAAAGTGAATAAAAATTGTGAGTTCATGTTAACTAAGATAATTAAATAATGTTAACAAATGCAACCATATTGTAAAGTGTTACCGCTTTATTTTACTAATACAAGCATATATTAAAGGACAACAAATACCATGATGTAAATACTTTTCAGTTTGGGGGGGGGTGGCTAAATGTCATGAAAATTATGTCACAACAATGCAGAAAATCCTAAAATAGGCTTCAGTTTAAGCATAAAATTACGTTTTGTTCATTCTCTTGATTTTGGGGTGAATTATGACCTGAATCCAACTTAAAAAAGAAACATCTAAGGGCCGTGCAAACTACCTGCTTACTTTGCTTTTACTCCATGTTCTTGTCTGGAAGAGCCTTTACAATTTCTACATGCTGAGACAATGCCTTTGTTTTACGTTCAGTTCCTTACATGTATTTGTTGATTATGCAACTGCGGTCAAACTAGTCATCTGCTACAATTGGTGAGACTTCTCTCTAGGAGCACTTCGGCTCAAATTTCTTCTGGCTTGTGCTTCCCAGCAGAAATGCTTCATGTTTTGGGGACATTTTGGAGGAAGTTATAGAATAAACAATGACTCAACATGCAAAACGACAAAAACAAGAGAGCTCTTAACTCTTAAGGAAACTTGTGAACTTATTATAGACATCATATTATGGATAAAAATTTACTCAGAAGATGCAGCCTTTCTATGGAAGGTGAAGGTATCGAGAAAAAATTATGTTTTCCTGGAAGTCCCACTCTGATTTCAGGTGTTATTTTGTACTATATTAGTGCAATACTGCAAGCGTTTGCCATTGAACAATGCCTTTAAAGCAGCGGTTCTTCAAGGCAAAAATAATATAACTGGAGCGCACCAATCAGGCAAGATAATTGAGAGAGTGTATAAATATATCTCAGAATGGGAAGTCCTTTTGTTTTCACTCATTTGTGCATTGCATAGTTTCTATTATGTCTTTTCAGACTTTGAATATTTATTTTTTGTTATAGATTTACATTCTGACATTTTATGTATATATACACTCACCTAAAGGATTATTAGGAACACCTGTTCAATTTCTCATTAATGCAATTATCTAATCAACCAATCACATGGCAGTTGCTTCAATGCATTTAGGGATGTGGTCCTGGTCAAGACAATCTCCTGAACTCCAAACTGAATGTCAGAATGGGAAAGAAAGGTGATTTAAGCAATTTTGAGCGTGGCGTGGTTGTTGTTGCCAGACGGGCCGGTCTGAGTATTTCACAATCTGCTCAGTTACTGGGATTTTCACGCACAACCATTTCTAGGGTTTACAAAGAATGGTGTGAAAAGGAAAAACATCCAGTATGCGGCAGTCCTGTGGGCTGAAAATGCCTTGTTGATGCTAGAGGTCAGAGGAGAATGGGCCGACTGATTCAAGCTGATAGAAGAGCAACTTTGCCTGAAATAACCACTCGTTACAACCGAGGTATGCAGCAAAGCATTTGTGAAGCCACAACACGCACAACCTTGAGGCGGATGGGCTACAACAGCAGAAGACTCCACCGGTACCACTCATCTCCACTACAAATAGGAAAAAGAGGCTACAATTTGCAAGAGCTCACCAAAATTGGACAGTTGAAGACTGGAAAAATGTTGCCTGGTCTGAGTCTCGATTTCTGTTGAGACATTCAGATGGTAGAGTCAGAATTTGGCGTAAACAGAATGAGAACATGGATCCATCATGCCTTGTTACCACTGTGCAGGCTGGTGGTGGTGGTGTAATGGTGTGGGGGATGTGTTCTTGGCACACTTTAGGCCCCTTAGTGCCAATTGGGCATCGTTTAAATGCCACGGCCTACCTGAGCATTGTTTCTGACCGTGTCCATCCCTTTATGGCCACCATGTACCCATCCTCTGATGGCTACTTCCAGCAGAATAATGCACCATGTCACAAAGCTCGAATCATTTCAAATTGGTTTCTTGAACATGACAATGAGTTCACTGTACTAAAATGGCCCCCACAGTCACCAGATCTCAACCCAATAGAGCATCTTTGGGATGTGGTGGAACGGGAGCTTCGTGCCCTGGATGTGCATCCCACAAATCTCCATCAACTGCAAGATGCTATCCTATCAATATGGGCCAACATTTCTAAAGAATGCTTTCAGCACCTTGTTGAATCAATGCCACATAGAATTAAGGCAGTTCTGAAGGCGAAAGGGGGTCAAACACAGTATTAGTATGGTGTTCCTAATAATCCTTTAGGTGAGTGTATATATTACACTGGTGGCCAAAAGTTTGGAATAATGTTCAGATTTTGCTCTTATGGAAAGAAATTGGTACTTTTATTCACCAAAGTGGTATTCAACTGATCACAATGTATGGTCAGGACATTAATAACGTGAAAAATTAATATTGCGATTTGAAAAAACGTTCAGAACTGTCTTGATGGCTCTTCTCACGCACCTTACAGTCTAGCTGATCCCACAAAAGCTCAATGAGGTTAAGATCCATAACACTCTTTTCCAATTATCTGAGTCTTCTCTTTACTGTTGTATATGAAACTGGTGTTGAGCGGGTAGAATTCAATGAAGCTGTCAGCGGAGGACATGTGAGGCATCTATTTCTCAAACTAGAGACTCTGATGTACTTATCCTCTTGTTTAGTTGTACATCTGGCCTTCCACATCTCTTTCTGTCCTTGTTAGAGCCTGTTGTCCTTTCAACACATTTCAAACATTGTATAGCCTCATTCCTCAAAACAATGATTGACTGACGAGTTTCTAGAGAAAGCTGTTTCTTTTTGCAATATTTGATCAAATATTGACCTTAAGACATGTCAGTCGATTGCATAATTTTGCAACTCAAAAACAAACACAAAGACAATGTTAAGCTTCATTTAATGAACCAAATACCTTTCAGCAGTGTTTGATATAATGGAAAGTGATTTTCTAGTATCAAATTAGCAATTTATCATGATTACTCAAGGATAAGATGTTGGAGTGATGGCTGCTGGGAATGGGGCCTGTCTAGATTTCATCACAAATTACTTTTTTCAAATAGTGATGGTGCTGTTTTTTACATCAGTAATGTCCTGACTATGCATTGTCATTAGTTGAATGCCACTTTGGTGAATTAAAGTACCAATTTCTTGCCAAAACAGCAAAATCTGTACATTATTACAAACTTTTGGCTGCCAGTGTGCATATGTATACAGTACCGTGCAAAAGTCTTTAGGCACATAAGGTGTTTCACAGAAGCATTTTTCTTAAGATGGTTATTTATATCTTCAGCTTTAGTGTGTCAATAGGAAATATAAATGTTAGACTCACAAACATTAATTTTGCAAATAGAAAAGATTAGAATAGAAGAACAGGGAGCCCTGCAACAGATGTCATGGCCCCCTCAAAGCCCCCCATTGAACATCGTGTCAGTCTGAGATTACATGAAGAGACAGAAACAGTTGAGACAGCCGAAATAGATAGAAGAACTGTGGCAAATGCTCCAAGAAGCTTGGAACATCCTATCTGCCAATAAACAAGAAAAATTGTGTCCAGGTGTAAGTAGGAGAATTGGTGCTGTTTTAAAGGCAAAGGTGGTCACACCGAATACTGATTTAGCTTCTTTATGTTTACTGGACTTTGTATGACATTAAGTGATCAATGAAAACTATTTATGGCATTATTTTTGAAGACATCCTGACTATGCAACATTTTTCACAAGTGCCTAAAACTTTTGCACAGTACTGTGTGTTTGTGTGTTTGTGTGTTTGTGTGTGTGTGTGTGTGTGTGTGTGTGTGTGTGTGTGTGTGTGTATAAATATGGTTGATATACAGTTGTTGGGGAAAAGTGGTCATGACAATATTATGACTTTGGGTTAAGTGGTCGCCCAATCTAATGACTGGTTTGTAATTATATGAATGAATTATGTGTCAAGACAATAAGTCTCTTCATAAAAGTAAAATGTTCTGCCTTATTATTGATAAAGAAATATGGAAGGTGTCTCGATATTGTTACTAATTGTTGCCAATTCTCACAAGACAGTGGTCATGCAAAATACTGTGGCCCTAAAGAGTATTTGGACACTTAAGCCACACTTAAAAATGCCTATATGTCATTGAATAATAAAAAAAAAGCAATCAATATCGGGCTTGGTCAGCAATTAAAGACACTAACTACCACACCTGGAGTCGCAAGTTTGAATCCAGGGCATGCTGAGTGAATGCAGTCAGGCTTCCTAAGCAAACAATTGGCCCGGTTGCTATTGTGGGTAGAGTTACTTTGGGTTAACCTCTTTGTGGTCGCTATAATGTGGTTCTCGGTGGGGCGCTTGGCGAGTTGTGCGTGAAGCCTCCACACGCGCTAGGTTGCCGCTATAACGTGCTCAAAAATCCACGTGTTAAGATGTGCGGATTGACGACCTCAGACAAGGAGGCTACTGAGATTCGTCCTCCGCCACCCGGATTGAGGTGAGTCACTACGCCACCACCAGGACTTTAGAGCACATTGGGATTTCCAAATTGGGGATAAAATCCACAAAAAAGCAAACAATTGGCATTTGCAATCAAATGATACTAGACTTTCAATAATTTTTTTTCTTCAAGGTTCAATTAAGTTGAGCTCAGTTGACAACATGTGGATATTGTTGATATCTACCAAAAATAATTTATTTCAATAAATTATAATAAATGTATTTATTATTTAAATTAATTTTATTTAAAAAAGAAAAAATAGTGATTACAGTGAGGCACTAAAATACACAGTTTTAAAAGTACAGCCACAAAACTTAAACATTTTACATGCTAACATAATTTTACTGTCATAAATTCGATTACAGGGTTTATAGGTGTTACATCGCCTCATTTTGGATATATCTTTACACAGATGTGTTAGTAAGCTATTTTATCACACCAAAATCATGTTACCACATATCATTTTTACATCTTGTGGTTGTACATTTGAAACAATGTGTATTTTAATGTTTATTGTCTGGCCCCATTCACTTCCATTGTAAGTGCCTTAGCGCAACAACTGCGATTTTTGCTTCTTTTTTATATAAAGAGGGGTGAGTTGAAACTATTTTTCATGGTAATTAACATTATGCCCCAAATGCTGTCGATTGGGCTTAACTTGTTTTGAACCCTGAAACATTCCTCTACAATTAATGCTACTTTTTTCAATGACATTCATAATTTTTTAAGTGTAAATGATGCATGCAGATTCTTTCTGGGGCCATTATAAAAGTGTAGCAATTTTGTTAGACCTGAAATATAAATATTTTTATTGTAAGATATTATGGGATCATAAATATAGTCATAAAATGTTTCTCTCGCATACAACAGGTGCAAAAACTGTGCAACTCATTTTGGTATGTAGGCTTGAGATTTTATTGTTAAGCAGATTTTTAAGTAATTCATTTATATATCCACATATTATTATACATTGCTCTGTATCTCTTTAAAATAAATATTGTGTATAAAAGGCTAAGCTAATCTTTGAATTGTATTTGATTTGAATTTGACAACCCGTTTTATTGAGACAACAGTGTGAATTGATATCCTTCCTAAAATGTAATCGTTCTATGAATCCAACTAAGACTTCCACTGAAAACGTATAGAAGATGCCTTCATTGGTCAATATTCTGTTCGTCGAAATTTCCCCCCATTTTAATAAGCTGCTGCATTAGAGTCATTTGACCTGCCCGTCCTGCTAGCAGCTGGTGAAATTAATGTTTACCTTTTAGTTTGATTTGTAAATAATAAGTATTATAAAATCATATGGATTTCTTTTAAAGTGTACAGAAATGTTTAGAAACATTGCAAAGTGGTATCGCTGATATTTGTTGATTATGGTCATGTTGTAAAGTGCCATTGTCTTTTTTTTTTTTTTTTTTTACAGCTTGTATATGTTTTCTGACCTACAAATAATAAATGCAGGTGTATTAAACATGCATATAGGATATTTCTTATGTACTTTTTTTATATATATATATATATATATATATATATATATATATCTTATGCACTGGAATACATTTTTATTTTATTTCACAATTTTTAACAGTTTTTCTAAGTAATGTTTTTAAGTAAAGTCTTCAGGACTTAAATCCCTGACATAATATTGATTAAAGACAGTGAGAAAATGTAACAAACATTTCAATTATTACAGTAACTTTTACTTAAGAAATCTGATACATGGTACTTCAATAAACTTTGACCAGCGTTTCCCAACTTTTTTTGCCATAAGCCTGTATGTGTGTGTATATATAGTGCATCCAGAAAGTATTCACAGCGCATACTCATATTCATAATTTTCCTCAAAATTCTACAAACAATTTCCCATAATGACAACGTGAAAGAGAAGTTTTTTTGAAATCTTTGCAAATTTATTAAAAATTAAAAAAAATCACATGTACATAAGTATTCACAGCCTTGGCTCAATACTTTGTTGAAGCACCTTTGGCATCAGTTAAAGCCTCAAGTCTTTTTGAGTATGATGCTACATGCTTGGCACACCTATTTTTGGGCAGTTTCTCCCATTATTCTTTACAGGACCTCTCAAGCTCCATCAGGTTGGATGGGGAGCGTTGGTGCACAGCAATTTTCAGATCTCTCTAGACATGTTCAATCGGGTTCAAGTCTGGGCTCTGGCTGGGCCACTCAAGGACATTCACAGAGTTGTCCCGTAGCCACACCTTTGTTATCTTGGTTGTGTGCTTGGGGTCGTTGTCCTGTTGGAAGATGAACCTTCACCCCAGTCTGAGGTCCAGAGCGCTCTGGAGCAGGTTTTCATCAAGGATGTCTCTGTACAGTGCTGCATTCATCTTTCCCTCGATTCTGAGTAGTCTCCCAGTTCCTGCCGCTGAAAAACATCCCCACTGCATGATACTGCCACCACCATGCTTCACTGTAGTGATGGTACTGGCCAGGTGATGAGCGGTGCCTGGTTTCCTCCAGACATGGCACTTGCCATTCAGGCCAAAGACTTCAATCTTTGTTTCATCAGACCAGAGAATTTTGTTTCTCATGGCCTGAGAGTCCTTCAGGTTCCTTTTGGCAAACTCCAGGTGGGCTGTCATGCCTTTTACTGAGGAGTGGCTTCCGTCTGGCCTGCAGAGTGCTGCAGAGATGGTTGTTCTTCTGGAAGGTTCTCCTCTCTCCACAGAGAAATGCTGGAGCTCTATCAGAGTGACCATCGGGTTCTTGGTCACCTCCCTGACTAAGGCCCTTCTCCCCCGATTGCTCAGTTTGGCTGGTCGGCCAGCTCTAGGAAGAGTCCTGGTGGTTCCAAACTTCTTCCATTTATGGATGATGGAGGCCACTGTGCTCATTGGGACCTTCAATACTGCAGAAATGTTTCTGTACCCTTCCCCAGATCTGTGCCTCGATACAATCCTGACTCGGAGGTCTACAGACAATTCCTTGCACTTCATGGTTTGGTTTGTGCTCTGACATGCACTGTTAACTGTTGGACCTTATATAGACAGGTGTGTGTCTTTCCAAATCATGTCCAATCAACTGAATTTACCACAGGTGGACTCCAAGTTGTAGAAATACATCAAGGATGATCAGTGGTAACAGGATGCACCTGAGCTCAATTTTGAGTGTCATGGCAAAGGCTGTGAGTACATTATGTACATGTGATTTTTTTCGTTTTTTATTTTTAATAAATTTGTAAAGATTTCAAACCAACTTCTTTCACGTTGTCATTATGGGGTATTGTTTGTAGAATTCTGAGGAAAATAATTAATTTAATCAATTTTGGAATGTAGAAAAAGTGACGTGCTGTAAATACTTTTCGGATGCAATGTATATATAAATATATACACCGATCAGCCACAACTTCAAAACCACCTGCCTAATATTGTGTAGGTCCCCCTCGTGCTGCCAAAACAGTGCCAACCCGCATCCCAGAATAGCATTATGAGATTATATTCTTCTCACCACAATTGTACAGAGTGGTTATCTGAGATACCATAGACTTTGTCAGTTTGAACCAGTCTGCCCGTTCTCTGTTGACCTCTCTCATCAACAAGGCATTTCCGTCCACAGAACTGCCGCTCACTGGATGTTTTTTTTTGTTTTTGGCTCCATTCCGAGTGAATTATAGAGACTGTTGTGTGTGAAAATCCCAGGAGATCAGCAGTTACAGAAATACTCAAACCAGCCCATCTGACACCAACAATGATGCCACACTCCAAATCACTAAGATCCCATTTTTTCCCCATTCTGATGGTTGATGTGAACATAAGCGGACGCCCCTGACCCGTATTTGCATAATTTTATACACTGCACTGCTACCACATGATTGGCTGATTAGATAATTGCATGGATGATTGTTGGTGCCAGAGAGTTCGGTGCGTGTGATTTAGATATTAACATAATTTATGACGTTTATTTGAAATGCGTAATTGGAACAGACTTATGCATACCCCACTGAGCTAGAGCATTCATTTGTATATGTTTGAATAATAAAAATAATTACTAAATATTTTCATGTTTACATTTTCACTTATTCAATGTAGAAAGTACTTAATCTTTTCTGCTATATTTATTTCACCACAATTTGTGTGTGTGTGTGTGTGTGTGAGCGTGTATTTATCACTTTGTGGGGACCAAATGTCCCCATAAGGATAGTAAAACCTGAAATTTTTGACCTTGTGGGGACATTTTGTCGGTCCCCATGAGGAGAACAGCTTATAAATCACACTAAATTATGTTTTTTGAAAATGTAAAAATGCAGAAAGTTTTCTGTGAGGGTTAGGTTTAGGGGTAGGGTTAGGTTTAGGGGATAGAATATAAAGTTTGTACAGTATAAAAACCATTATGTCTATGGAAAGTCCCCATAAAACATGGAAACACTACATGTGTGTGTGTGTGTGTGTGTGTGTGTGTGTGTGTGTGTGTTTGTACTTTATTAGTGAATCAGACAGACTTCTTTTCCATTTCTCAAATTGTAAGCACTTCTCAATCCAAACTGTATATTTGTGGGGATATTTGCATGCATCACTATACTGATGAGGATATTGTGTTATTCATTTTAACACTTTCTAATAATTTACTACTGCTGCATTATATTTTCAGTTGATTACTGATACAGTAGTAATTTCATTTTAGAAATAAATCTGTCACAAAAGCTCAATAAGTGAAACATAATAAAACCACATTAAGGTGAGGGTCAACAATATTATGAAGGTACAGTATTTTAACTGTGTTCAAAAATGACAAGGGTATTTTTCATGTTAGGATGAGCCATGTCATGCTCAAAAACAATGTGACAACTAGCCCCTGTCTCCCGTATTCATATTTGAATATTCATGTACAACTGATCTTTTTAATGACGTTTAATGCTTGTTAAAGCCTTATTAATGTTAATGTAAATTATTATAAAGTGCTGTCGGATTGGTTATTAGACATGGGCGTTTCCTCCCTCGTTTGAGCATCAGTGTCAGGTCTCCATGTGGCTTCACATCGCAGACACGAGCCATTCATCTGGAAGATCATCTCTCCCGAGGAATTCTTCATTTAATCTGATCGGGAATCTGATCGGAAAGGCCGTAAGAGAAGATAAAGTGTCAGAAAACTTCTGAACGATGATGATTACACAGAGTTTGACATTGCTTATGATACTCCTCTCCATTTATGGGGTAAGTGCATTAACATTTTACTTTAAATACTAGGCTAATTAATGGTGAAAATCCATCTGTTTGCCGCGATTGTTGAAGCTGATGTGGTTTAATGTTCAGCGCCGTACAGTCAAGAAATCCCAAAAGAATGTGTGCAAGATTGTTATCATAAATTTCAGGCATAATTAAAAACTAATCCTAAAGGTATCAAAACTGAAACGTGTTTTAATATAATTCCTTTATTTATACAAAAATAAATAAATAAAAATAAATTACGTATGATCCGTTTTTAACTTGAATCGGCGTCTAAAAACGCGGCGCAACGGCCAAAGACGTCCGTCTACTCTAGTGCATGCTTGCATGGGAAAACAACTGAAGAACCGCGCGGAAGGACGCGAAGACGAAAAAACATTCTGATACACGCACAACCTGACTGTGATTGCACATAAGGCGCGAAATTGCTGCGTTGCTTGGCATCCGTAAACAGCCAGTAGTAAAGAGTTCACTTACCTCCTGAATGCATCCCAAATATGATGAAATTCCCGTTTTTTGACTTTCTATGAAGTCTTGACTATCAGTTTATGGTTTGCTGTTCTTCACAGGTTTTAGCTGGTTCCTAGGCTGGTCAACCTGTCTAAACCCATTAAAGAAGACCACCCTAACCTATGGAAACCATCTTAATGGCCAGTTAAACCCAAGATTAAGCTGCTATTCATTTATTGTTTTATTTCAGCAGAACTCTGCATTTTATTTGCAAATCATTCTCTAACTTAATGTCCACATAGCAGTATTTATCCTGTTCAATTTACAGTGAAGTGCACACAGCAAACAATACAGTGACCATGATATAGGCATTATGGGATGTCATTATGGTGCCTGTATATTTGAGTTCACTACTAATGTCATTAAATTATATAATAAATACTGTATACCAATGTACTGGGAGTACAAAACTCTGCTTTACACTTTTTAAAATACTGATATCAACCACAGAATTACAGGCGGTAATACATTACTTAAATTTCATCAAGAGTGACCCTTCAGAAAGAGTGATTTATTGCAATGGCAAATAAATATGTATAAATGTGTACAGTGTCAGTTACATAAACACAAAACACCATCAGTGTTACACTGGAGGCAATGCCCAATTATTGTTTTTCACTATATAAATAACAGTAGTTTACATGTACATGTGTTGTCTTGTTAAACATAACAATTGTCATTGTTAACTATAAGGTCATTCAAATCATACTTTTCACTTCTAAAAATGTAGCATTATTTTACATTTAAATTGAATGCATTGTCTTAAAATATAATTTTTCAATATACTCTAAAAAAAAAAATTATTTTTAAGATTTATGCATTTCAATTTCATAACAACATTACATCAAATTGTGTACTATTTACCTACATTTAATTAAATATATATATATATATATATATATATATATATATATATATATATATACAAAATTTAATTTGATGTAATTTTTATATAAAATTTAATTGCATAATTCTTTAAATAAAATAAATGAATAACATTTTCATGCTTTTTCTGTTCAAATTCAGATTTTTATTTTACAGTGCTAGTTATATTGGGCGAGCTAACAGCAGTGTTGATGTCTGCCTCTTTTTATCTCCAGTCTTACCTCCTCCTTTTGATTCCCTCCCTCCCATCCATTCGCCTTTATCTGGTCTGGCTCATACTTTAGACCTAAGATCGATTTTTCCCTAATTGAAATAAGAGGCAACATGGTGTTTGAGCCTCTAAAACAGATTATTGCTCTTTCATATTAATACGTGTGAATGTAAGTGTCTGACACCTGGAGAAAATATCCAATATAAGAGTTCTGTGAAAACAGATATTGATATCATAAGTTTCGATTTTGCCTGCTGGAAATGTTCATGGGAGTTGCTCCAGTGTTGCAGTAATTTTGCCTTCATCTGATTATTGCATACAGAGCCGACTGTTTATGTTTTCTCCATTGATTCATAAAGTTAAATCATGGCTTCCTGATTTATTCACTAATATTCTCAATGCAATAATGGATTCTTTTTCAACTTTAGGTTGGTTTGAGTTTCACAGGGAGCATCTCTCTCTTTCTCATCTCTGTCTGTGTCTCTCTGGGAATGTTTCAGCTGAGTTACAGTATGTCGTGATTTCATCTTTTCAGGTGAATTTAATTTCTCCTTTGACTGTTCCAGACACCAATATATTAAATTGCCATTATACATTTAATTTTTACAATGTATTGTGGCGATACCTTGGTCAAGTGATGGTAATACCTTGGTGCTTTGATGCACTCTATATGTACCTGGTACGAAATTAATATCATATTTATATACCATGGTATTTACATGGTATCCCAAGGTACTTCAAAGAATATAAAGGTATTACCATGTCTTAAAAACCAAGGTATTAACATTGCACCTAAAAAAAACATGGTATTACCAAAATACCGCAGTACTTTCCTAAACACCCGTTTGTCACTATGCACTGCAAAATATCCCTGATCTATAAGATTATTGCGTGCAATGTCTATAGTTTGATTTTGAAGTAATTTTATGTAATATTGGATATATTTTAAATGTTGCACATTAATGTAGCTAATGGGAATCACTGATTTTACCACATTTATTTTTAGACAAAATACTTATTTGTCCATTTCAGTTTTGTTCAAGATGATTATATAACAAATTTAAATAACTGTCCAATAAGTGAAATGATAGCATTTGTGGTAAAAAGCGCAAACCCTGTTGTAGGAGCTAAAGACCCCCATAAAACAAAGTGTTTTACTTAAATGTTCTAAATAGATTTTAAATAGCTCATATTGACTGATCCAGTCACAGTGGAGATTCATTTGTTTATAGAATGCTTGAAATGATGTGAAATGCCAAATGTAATCCCTTTTCTGAAGTGGTTATTTTAAATTTTTCTTTAAATTGGTACACTGTGACCAGAAAAAAGGAGCAAATTTTCCTTAAGGTGTGCCTTTAGCCCTGTTTTCCCCTACATGCTTAAGAACATAGTATTGTATTGGTACCATCCCTTAAAAACATAGTATCACCATAGTACATGTCTAAAAAAAAAAACAAGGCATTACCATCGAGCATGTCTAAAAAACATTCTATTACCATTGTACTTGGTTCTAAAACATAGTGTTACCATGGTACATGCCTTGAAAACATGCTATTACCTAAAACATGCATCCTCCTGAAAACACTGATGATATTAAAATGATCTCTACAAAATGTCCATTCTGTTCACAGAACGTTCCATCATAACCAGCATATCGCATAATTTCATATTTGAATTCAAGAATAAGATGCTGTTTTTTTGCACACATGACCATTAAATCATGTTTGGGCAAGTTACCTCTCTGCCGTCAGACAGCCATAATCCTGCCCAGAGCTGTTTGGGAGAACGGTCAGTCTCCAGAATAATTTAATTATGTTTCACAGCATTCTGACAGAAAAGCTACATGTCTTTTATTGTGTTGTGTATCACAAAAATAATTCTGAAATGTAAATGAGTCAAACAAGCTAAATGTTTTTTGTTACAATTGTTTTCTTGTATCTCACAAGCTTATTGTTGTAGGAGGCTAGAATTGGACAATATCTTTTCTATATGGCACCTTTTGTCTGTCTGTCTCTCTGTCTGTCTTAGTATTCTCTTGTCTGTTCAGTATTTGATATACATTTACATTTACATTTATGCATTTGGCAGACGCTTTTATCCAAATAGTGCAATTATTACAGGGACAATCCCCCCGGAACAACCTCGAGTTAAGTGCCTTGCTCAAGGGCACAATGGAGGTGGCCGTGAGGTTTGAACCAGCGACATTCTGATTAACAGCCCTGTGCGTTAGCCACCACCACGCCACCACCACTGGCACCACATACTGTACGTGTACTGTATATGTAGGACATATTTACTTGCATGTTAAAAATACAGTACATCATGTATACTGTACATAATTTGCACAGTATATGTGATGTAAATGATATTGGATTTTTAACATGCAAGTGTTAAAGATCATCAAGAGTATTATAACATTACAGATATTAATTAGAACCAAAATGCATTATAAAGAATGTAGGAGACAATATGATTAATAACCGAAAGCCCATTTGGGGAGAATTCAAATAATTTTACTTAACTGAGAGTCCCACATTATGTTGGGTGATGTTTACAGACAATAAGTTGTGAAAACAGCATGAAGTGCATAGACAATGTAACAAACCCTAAAATGACTATATAAGCTTCACGTTTCTGCCTTTGAACCCTCCAAAAATTGGACACATTCACTTCAATTGTTATACATTTTTGTGGTAGTCAACATTATGCCACAAATGCTGCCGATTGAGCTTAATTTGTATTGAACCTGGAATATTCCTTTAAATACTAGTTCTTAGCTTCAAAAATGACAAAAACAGCCATAGCACCTTTGTAAATCGAGCCATCTTTCCATAAAACACCCGTAGGTCATTTTGATCTCATATTGATGTCCAAAATTAAATTATGCATTACTGGTACAGCCATATTTGTTTCAAGACTGCCCTTGTGCTGAACCGTGGCATTGAACAAGTGGAACAAACTGGAATATTTGGAATATTAATCCAAGAGCTAACTTTCAAAATAGCTCTCTAGTAAAACAGAGTTTCTGTTAAATCATTCCAGTTGAATTCAGACAGCGAGTGTTTTCATGAAAGTGCACCCAGACATTTTTTTTGTGTTCCTAAAAAGCACCTCTCTTGTCTCCTTTTGTGTTTCTCAGACCGGATTTGCCAAAGGAATGAGTCCTTTGAGCCCCAGGTCTCTACAAATGGACAAACCAAAGACAACAACGAAGCATCCTTGTGCTGACTCTGACTCATCGGCCAGGTCAAGTCCCGAAGTCCGTGATGCTGATCGGACCCCGGCCCCCCTGTCTGACAAACTCCGCCCATGTCCCGAGCAGGAGCTCTGGGACTGGGTGCCAAACTTGACGGAGACAAACCCATCCGCCCAACAATCCAGGAAAAGGCTGATGGTGAAAAGTGGAAAAGTGAAGAAAATGTTTGGCTGGGGGGATTTCCAGTGCAAAGTGAAGATGACAAGCTTTAACTTGTTCATCAAAGGGAAGATCGTTGATCACGGCAATGGAACTTTCAGCGTTTATTTCCAGTACAACACCACCGGAGGGGGTAATGTCTCCGTAGGGCTAGTTCCTCCATCCAAAGTGGTGGAATTTGATGAGAAGATGCAACAAACTGTTCTGCACTCGGTGGAGTCCAGGATGTTTAACTGCAAGGTGGAGCATGAGAAGGTGGAAAAAAGTACGCAAAACAATCACTGCTGGTACGATTTGTTACAAAGCTGCGATCAGGATCAAACCCATAGTCATGTGTCGTGGCTGTGCTCCAAACCTTTCAAAGTCATCTGTGTCTATATATACTTTTACAGCCTGGACTACAAACTGGTCCAGAAAGTCTGTCCAGACTACAACTACCACAGTGAATCTCCATACTTCCCTTCTGGATGATCGATTTATCGCAGAATGATGCAAATATTAGTACAAGTATTGAATAGGAACAACTTGAATAGGAACAGGTTACCCAAAAATGAAAATTCCAACCTGGTTTCATCTCAAATATTTCTATATTTTTGCTAAATTACTTTTATGTCCCTCATTACGTACATAAAAGTCTCCTGGTGAAATGAACACTAGAGGTGCTAAAACAACAACTTTTATTCGTTTTCATGCAAATCACGAGTAAAAGAGCAGATTATCAGTTCATAAACACTGACTTTTCACCCTGTTTCTCACACAATCTTCTGACATTTAAATACTTTTACCAAAGTGCTTACATTTACAGCGATACATTTTAGAATCTGCCTTGTTCATACGTGATCCAATTGCGTGGGAGTTCAACTGACAGAGCGTTACATTTGTGATGCAAAGCGGTACAAATACTGAAGAGCACATGAACAGGGTTGGACTGGTAATCTGGCACACCAGGTATTTTCCTGGTGGGCCGATGCACTTTGGGGCTGATCGGGGGCGGACTGGCCATCGGGAGAACCGGGACTAAGCTGAAATGAGCCACCGTGTTATGCAGAATGGGCCACAAAATGGTGCCGCGATATGCCGAAGGGGGCAGCGATATGAAGAAAAGGACAGTGACACCCCTCCAAACAACTTTTGGGCCAGTTTCTATGTAAAATATCAGACCGATTTCTCTTCCCAGTCCACTCCTGCACGTGAGTCGACACATGAGCTGAAAGTGTGATATGAGCACCACAAAATGATGTGTTTGCTTTGACGCATTTGCTCTTTTTGACACTTGGTTAGGTTTAAGGTTTAGGAAAGGGAGGTAGATCTTGATAGAGCAAAACACATAGGTTTAACTCACTTTTAGCACCACACAGTGGAGGTTTCAACTTTTAACTGTCGCGGTACTTGTAAGGAGCTGCGTAATATCATTTTGCTAAATTGTCAGCACAGTCATGTAATGTGCATGAGATCAGGCATGGAAATCCTGTCATCACTTACTCACCATCATGTTGTTCCAAACCTAAATGATCGTATGGTTTCAGAAGACTTGGCATGTATTTCTTTTTTTTGTCATTTTTGGAGTTTGACAGATCCAGAACACTGTACACTTTTGTTTAACGGAAAAGAGCAGCGTGAACATTGTGCCCAACCTCTCCTTTGGTTTTCCACAGATGAAAGAACAACTTACAGGTTTGAATGGACATGAGGGTGAATAAATGATGACAGAATTTACATTTTGGGCCAATTATTCTTTTAACTTTTAAAATTGTTTTAAAAAGTTGATTGCTACAGTATGGGTGTTACACAAATGGCTTCTACCTGTAAGTGAAAATGTATTTTTTATCAAGACAAGCATGTCAGTGTATTTATTCAAGTCTAAGTATGTAACACTGCTGATGCCAATATGAGAATGCCATTTTTATAAGGATATTTTGGCAGAATATTTTTGGGAAATCCCAAACCAGCTCAGAAATGTAGTCTCATATTAGACTAGCATTATGATTTTCAAACCCTGTGAAACATTTTGTGGCGCACTCAGTGATTGGTCTTCATGCACACTTATGAACTTTAGATGTTGCTGTATATGTGTCATTATTCCTGACATACTGAGCAAAAATGTATGAGATCCTGTAATTGGTTTTGCATTGCTGAGATCATGTGTCAGTGGTTTGTCATATTCTTTGGTGAATTAATGAAAGTGCTCATGAAAGTGATGATAATTTAATTAACAAAAACAATTTTATGCCACACACCGTTGGAAGCAATTACTTAACACATATTGAAAATGTATGTAAAATGCATGTTCATATTAATGTTTCTCAAATCTTAAACATTTCAAAATGTAAAATGTTGGACAGTTTTGAAACTATATAGGATGATATATGCCTATTGCAAGCACCTTTGAACTTTTTGAATCTTTAATTTCTGTGTAAACATCTTTGCAGAGTACACAGGGATGTTGTTGCATTAACAGCAAACATGTATACTCGTTTAAAAGGTTTTCAGACAGCAGAATCACTTGCAAGGTAATTACAATCTTATGCTTCTTATGCTGCACCCACCTCTGCATCATTTCAAGATAAAGTCATGTCATTTTTATTTGTATAGTGCTTTTCACAACACATCGTTTCAAAGCAGCTTTACAGAAAATCATGCATTAACAAAAAAATAAATAAATGAAACCGTAAGATCTATAAAGTTTTAGAGTCATCATTGTGTAGTTTGGTCAAATATGATTGTAAATTCTGTATAAACATTAATTAATTAAATAATAGATTTTATTTAGAACCACTGTGAGCAAGCTGAAGGCAACTGTGGCAAGGAAAACAAAACTCCATGATAAACAAGTAGCTAAATGTCAAGGCATGTCCATAAAAGAGTGAAGAGCCTGAGTTTCTCCCACAAATTCACAGAGAAAAAGGATACATAAACATAAAAAGAACTATCTATCATCTGTCTGTCTGTGTCTACCTGCCTACCTACCTATCTATCTGTCTGTCTGTGTCTGCCTGTCTATCTATCTCTCTATCTAACTGTCTGTCTGCCTGTCTATCTGTCTGTCTGTCTGCCTGCGTGCTTTCGTGTGTGTGTGTGTGTGTATATGAATATATACTGTATTAATGACCGTTAAGTACGTCACAGTAATAAAAAAATATTAAAATATGAATACGCATACGCATTAAAACATCCTCTACGTCACTAAAATCCAATACGCATGGGATTAGATCCACTACGTCATCAAGCTTCAGTCTGCAGCGAGGAGTAGCCTACTTGAGAGAGACAATAGTACTAGTAGTGTCTTTGTGAATATAGGTAACTTTTTTTTCATACTTCCCTGACACAAAAATGTATGTTGTATTGTTGTTCAAACCATTTAAAATAGTACTTGATCGAGACCAGAGAAACGCAACACAGGCAATTAGAATCATTATGGCGCTACGCAGTGGTTGCTCAGGACAACTGTGGATATTATTTTAAAACCTTTGTAATCGCAAACGACTGTGATTGACCCATTCTCACCAGCGATTAGAAAAGTAACAGGTATCACCTGGTCACACCCTGTTCCTTCAACAGCGGTCTGAAGAATAATTTACACCTGTTTTTTGACACTAAGGAACTTCAATAGCAGTTGCACGCATAGTGAAGGATCGAAATAGCATAATTATTATTAAGATGGATCACACCCCCTATTATTTCCGTTCTACAATCTCATTCTACTTCGACGTTCGCGCTGCGCTCGTACGGTAGCGCGCATGACGTCACCACTCTGCTGAAGTACGCGCACCCAAACACACTCATTGAGACACATAAAGGGTTTTTATTTTCTTTTAACAGCATGTTTTAAATATCTACAGCTGAGATCCAAATCTCTAGGTGAGTCTCGCAATAAGCTAATTGTTTAATTGCAAATAGTTCCTTTCCTTCATTCACTGTTTTGCAAAATGGCATAATATAGTGGATGAGAATAAAATGTGGATGTTAGAAATACATGTAGGATGAATATTGTGAACGATAAAAGGATCTTTAGCTCAGCTATTATATATAATGTGGTAACACTTTACAATAAGGTTCCATTCGTTAACATTGGTTTGTGCATTAGATATCATGAACTATATATTTATTAAATAATTTAGTAATCTTTGTTAATGTTAGTTAATAAAAATAGAATTGTTCATTGTTAGTTCATAGTGCATTAACTAATGTGAACTAATACAACTTTACATTTTAAAACCTTATAAGTATATGTTGCAGTTAACATTAACTAAGTATTGTCATTGTTAGTGCATGTTAACTAATGTAACAAATTGAACCTTATTGTTAAGTGTTAATATTAAATGTAAGTGCAGTGTAGTTCTAGCGGGAAGACTAGCAGCTGTTCATCATCACATCATTAGATGGGTAATTCCTAGCCAATCGCATGTAAGCCATTGCTTTATAAGTCTGCTCACAATCTATCACATTGCTGTTTCAAAGTGTGCTAACACGGCAACCTCCACCACCCCACCACCACCAGTTGAGCCCTGTCCCGCACGGGGGTAGGCTCCTCACCCCTGCCTCCTATCTCCGGGAGTATATGACGGTTCCGAGTACAACTCCCTCGGACCGCCAGATGGGGCCTACGCCAAAGAGAGACATTACTTTTCTGTTTTACATTCATCATATAAATGACATCTTAAACGTCACCTTGCGTGTCTTCCCGATAGAATGTTTATTATTAGAGCGCATCTCTTCCCAACCATATGTCAGCTGTCATCTCTTACAAGATCAGTGTTTGTACAGCTGCTGAATTACATATTGAGAACTGATCATAGTTTAAAAGATCAAGGACAGGCTTGTATGATCAATTAATTATATTTTATTTATACAGAGTATTAATAAATGGATGTATGTTCTACATTATTGTAAGTTGTTTAAAAATGTGGGATTCTTTGTTTCAGATAAACTCATAATCATGGAGAAAGGGAACCAGTGAGTATGCAGACATCCATGTTAATGTGTAATTAAATAAAGAAGATTCTTTTTTTATATATGGTTTGTCTTGTCTGTGCAGTGGTTATTCTCAATTCGATCACTTTCTTCAAAGTCAAGAATCGTCCGTGGTGAACAAGTTCCTGCAGAAATACTGGAAAACCAAGCAAACTTTGACCACAGTCACAGGGAAGGAGGATGAACACGTTGTTGCTTCCGATGCAGACCTGGATGCTAAACTTGAGGTGACAAGCTGATATATTTTATAGATCTTCATCTGTTTATCCAGCTGAAGAAATCAGGACTCCCCAAATGAAAGATAATCACAAATGAGATCTATTTAATATCTCAGTTGCTTTCCTTGAGAGCGCAAGATCAAATTAAGACCTCCTTCTGCTTCTCCGATGTTTCTCCTAATCTCACGTTAGATTTGCCAAAGTCAGAGATTTCGATATACATAAACATGTCTCATCAAATTCTCTCGAGACCAGATTATCTGATCCATGCTATCTACATGCATTTTATAGCTGTAGTACACTCTCACAGTATGTCAATAGTTGTCTCAGTTGTGTCTATTTTTATTTCTTCTAAGGAACTTTTAGGGAAATATCTAAAATTGTCAACATTAGGCCTCCTGAGCTATATGAAAGAGCAACTTCTGAGCAATAAAATTTTCCTATAAATAGGAATGTGGTTCATTTGGGTCCCCCCCAGGTGTTTCATTCTGTACAAAGAACGTGCCTGGAGCTCCTTAAGGTGATTGAACACTATCAAAGAAGGATCAGCCGTAAGTTACCTTCAAATTCCGCCATTTATCTCTAATCACTCAAATTGTCACAACTTGGGAGATTGATTTCACTTTTAATTTTATTATCCAAAGAAAGCATACCTGATGGGAACTTGATGTCCATGGCTAAGTTCTGATGCTCTTTCCAGTTTTGTCCCAGGAGGAGAATTAACTGGGTCGGTTTCTGCGTTCCCAGGGTTCCCAGGACAAAAGTCGAGCTGGAAAGATCATGCAAGCGACTGGGAAAGCTCTCTGCTTCTTCTCTAAACAAAGGTCAGCTCTCTACATTTACCTTGAACTTCATAAACAAGCTTGTTATTATTCAGCTATTTGAGTTACAATGACCAAATTCTACATTACGTCGCAGTTTCCTGGCGAAATGAACACTAGAGTCACTGCTGCAACTGTGTTATTCTTTTATACACAAATCACGACTACAAAAGATGGTTATGACTTTATAAACACGTATCTTTTATTCACACGCTGCTATTTTATGATATCGAAACACTTTTGCTCTAACTCATCATTTGAAAAACTATACATTTTGATGCTTGTATTACATACCCACCTATATTTACACATTTATTCCAATGTGGCTAGTTTGTGCAGTAGCTCACCTGATATAGTGTTGGACTTTGGACATGAAAGACTGCGGTTTGAGCCCAGCCCAGCACTCAAGCTGACATGTGAGATGAAAGTATCATTAAAAGCACATTTTCTGCTGCAACCACATAATTTCATGATGCTTTTATATCGAATTTGCTTTTTGGACATATCGGTTAGGTTTTGGTGTTGGTTAAGGGTAAGGATGTCTGTTTTGTTTACCTCTCATTTGCTATGAGGATGCTATCGGTTAGGTTTAGGTTAACGTTTTTGGTTAGGTGGGTATGTGTTACTCATTAAAACCTCCATCTACTATTCACCTTAAAAACCTCATCTGATTACGACACCATTTCACTCACTGTTGGCGCCCCCCGCTGGACATTTCACTGGGAAACTGCAGCCAAACATGTAATGAATCACAGAATTTTGTTTTGCAAAAATGTTGCCATGGTAACGTAATTGTCATGAGACCAGGAAGTAAAATTCTGAATTTAAGAACTGGTGTTGGAATTATAAATGAATTCATATGTTTTACATTTACATTTATGCATTTGGCAGACGCTTTTATCCAAAGCGACTTACAGTGCACTTATTACAGGGACAATCCCCCCGGAGCAACCTGGAGTTAAGTGCTTTGCTCAAGGATACAATGGTGGTGGCTGTGGGGATCGAACCAGCGACCTTCTGATTAACAGTTATGTGCATTAGCCCACTACGCCACCATCAATATGTTAAACGCTTCTCTCTGCAGGCTGGCACTGTACATCCCGCTGGGTCGACTGTAGCAGGAGGTGGAGATGTTCCGTTACCGAGCGATCTCAGACACGTGGCTGACGGTGAACCGGATGGAACAGAGTACAGAGTCTCTGGATGAAAGATGTTTCTCAGGAGCTTGACCCAGATACACACAAACAGATGGAGAAATACCGCAAGGTCTGTTTCACCATGACAGGTCACACCGAGAACTCTGATGCAAAAATATAATCGATAAAAGCTTATTGCAAAAGTGTATCAAAAAGAAAGTATCTCAGAAACAGGGGCGAAAATTTCATCAAAATGTTGGGGGGGACAGTAAACATAACAATTCTCAAGAGCAATTTTTGAAGGGGACACCAAGGGGTTTTTTGTTGTTGCCCCGTTTGCATTTGTATTATTTTATTTGTTAAACAATTATTTTAAGAATATATCATTATATTATTTACAATACACATATTTTAATGATATTTTAGGGGGGGGAACCCTCAGATGGGGGGGTCCTGACCCCCCCGCGATTTCCGCCTATGATCAGAAAGAAAATCAGTATTGCAGCACATCTCATGTTATTGATTTTATTAGGATGAATCGCTGTTTTTTTAATTGCTCATCTGTAAGGCTCTTTGGATAAAAGCTTCCACTAATGAATAAATGTACATGTAAATTTAAATATGGAATATAATTTGTCTTTAATTTCCTTCCTTGGTACAAAAAACACACAATACAACCCATATAATTACAAATAGGTAACGTATATCCTCACATCCCTATATACTGGCCATGAATTTAAAAATGAAAATAATTAATCAAATACAGGTATACTGTAAATGAAGGACATTTAAGTCATTGTTGCTTGGAAACTTTTTTGCCATATAAAAAAATTTAAATAACGTAATTTACATTAGCAGGTCAAAAGTCCCAGGAAATGACTGTACTGCAGTTAAACAGTCTCACCGGTAGAGGGAGTACCAGCCTGTAACCGTTATACAGTGGGATGAGTAGAAAGTCGATTAGTTATAAGTTATCCTACATTAGTTTAGATGAACTAACTATGAAAAATACTTTTATGGCATTTATTAATCTTGGTTAATGTTAATGTCAACACATACTAATATATTTGTTAAATAAAAAAAATTAGTGAAATCAGTATTTGTCAACATTAGTTAATGCACTATGAACTAACAGTGAACAATTGTACTTTTGTAAAGTAACATTAACAGATATTAATAATTGCTGTAAAAATGTATCATTCATTGTTAATTCATGATATCTCATGCATTAACTAATGTTTACAAATGGAACCTTATTGTAAAGTGTTACCAGAATGTCTTGCTGCAAAAACTACATTTATTTTAATCAGGAAAATTCACAGATTATTTGCCTCTTGTTCATTTTTCCAGCAGTTTCAGATCATTTTACACTTCTCAGGTTCAAACTCAGGTGCGTCAAACCAAGACGAGTTTTGACAAACTGAAGAATGATGTGTGTCAGAGGGTTGATCTGCTTGGATCTGCTCGCACGTCCTGACAAACTATCAGGTATCCAGTAGTTTTATGTTTCCATGTACAAGTGTAGATGGTGCTGTATTTGAATTGGTTCATCGCCCAACCCTAACCTTACCCTATTTGTAGTTTATTTCTCTTAACCTGAGTATTGTAACTGTATGCTAATATACAGTATGTAACTAAGAAATAAATGACGACGTATCGTTTCAGTCAGGAGAAGGATGGCTTGAGTCTGTTGAATGAGATTCTAGGCAGCAGTTCTCTGGATGAGAGGGGTTTCTCGCAGGAATGGCGTGATGTGTTTGGTGAAGATGAGCCGACCGGCAGTATCAGAGCAGAGGTTCAGACAGAGGAGGATGAATCTGCTTTCTTTCTGCCATCCAAACTGCTCGATCAAAACATGAACGATCTGCAGTCTTCAGTCTCAGGTTAGAGGAAAGTCAGCCGTGTCCAGTGGACCCCAACACTACATATGTAATATAACTTTAGCATAAATGTGTAGGGGGGTACACAGTGTGCACTCAATGAAAATGTGTTTTTACATGTTCTTCACAAATAATGAGTCAAGGCCAATTAATCACTGGTTAAAAATATTTTTTTATTGTTTAAATTTGTTTCAGTAAATATTGTAAACCAGTCCCACAGACCCAAACACCAAAGGGTTATGCAAAAGGCTTTAGATCCAAAAGTTTTAAAGATCACAAACAAAACTAATATAATATATTTATATATATTGGATGGATATATATATATATATATATATATATATATATATATATATACACATTTAAGCAATATCACACTCGCAATCGTGCTATATGGCCCTACATCAGCACTGCTGTGATTTGGCCACAGGCCGAGTGCCGTAGGTAATTACAGCAGTGCTGATATAGGGCTATATAGCATATAGCATGATTGCGAGTGTGATATTGCTTTTATACAACAGTTCAATGAACAAGTACATTTATAAAAATTTGAAAAAACGAGTATGTTCATAAAAACGCATTTGTGCATGGAACAACCTTCTTACGTGACGGATCAGAATCTGCTGTTGCTGGTTCAAAACAAATGATGCGTCCAAACCTCCATTAGTAATTCAAAATGTTCACTTCAGAAATAGTATCATTGCTTGTGCCGTTTCTAACAAGGATGGAACAAGGATGGTGTGTGTGTGTGTGTGTGAGAGAGAGAGAGAGAGCGGAGTGTGTGCGATCACCTGTTGCCGCTCCCAAGCTTTCTGAAGATCAGCTTTCTCAGTGGAAAATTAGCATCCAAGCGGGGGTATTTTTCTCTATTTTGTGGTAGCCGCGCAAGAGTCATTCACAATAGAAACAGCGATGTCCTCCATCATTTTAAACAGTATTTATCCATGTGTAAACTCGGTAAGCACCTCAAGTTCTGTAATCAAACAGTCTGTTGTGTCTCTCTGCTGTGATGAGCCTTAATCCTGAAATTGTTCTTTTAAAGCCTTTTAAAACAATGTCCTAGCTTAAGTAATGTAGTGGTAATACGAGCGATCACTGAGTGCTGTTCTATGTAAACAATGAGTGCTGATGCTGTCAGACCATCAGTGCTCATGGAACGTCTCGTCCAATCAGATTTGAGGACCGTAAATACTGTTGTGTGTGTATATATATATCCATTCTTGTCAAACTTTGGGGTGTCAAATTAATTTAAACATTACAGTGCATTGATTTGATAAAGAAAAGTTGATGATGAATCAATTACATCATTTAATTATAAGCTATAATAATAGTCAAATTATTTTGCCTTCACTTATTATTAGGGCTGTCAATTTAATGTGTTAATTCAGTGCGATTAATTTGATAAAATGAATGCAATATATCCTGCCCTGGATCTTGTTAAGGAATATTTATACCATCAGAGCAATTTAAGCTTAAACTACCACCTGTTTTCAGCAGGGGTCAGTAAGTGAAACTCCCTAGTTAAAACATGCAGCTGTACAGAAAACAAACCGCATTCAGACTTGCTTGAGACCGCACAAAATGAGGATGCCTTCTTGTGTTCGAACACAGCTGGATGTAGCACAACTCCAAATGCAGGGGTTTTGAGATGTGTTTTTAAAGTTTCAAACTACATTTAACGACACAGCAAGCTAAAAATGCTGTGTTTATGACAAAATGTCACCAAAGTGCGACGCACCTTAATCATCCGCCTGATGCATGTGTACATTGACACATCCTTATAATATGCCCTTATAATAAATCTATCTCTGACAGATTGATGAATACAGTTGCCAAATAGATTGCTGTGAACTATAGGCCAATGATAAGCTAATTTGTGAGTAATTGTGATTAATCCGATTAGTTCATTGGTATTTCATGCAATTCAATTAAAACGTTTAATCGATTAACAGCCCTACTTAATATACATATTCTTTAAAATAAAAATAAGAAATACTTTAAAAACAATTATTGAGTGATAAAATATGATTATATAACTGTATGCTTTTTCAATCACAGATAACACCTAGCATTCCATTAGAGTATGTTAATATATTTATTTTGTATATTGAAATATTGCATGTATGCTGTAAATGTATTAATGGAAAGGACAAGGAGGAGGCGAGAACAGGCTTGATAAATAATATTTTAATATGAAACTCAGACAAATACACAAATGTGTCAGACAGCTGCCCGTAAATCTCTCTCCCTGTCCCACTGCAGTCTCCAGTCGGCCTTTATCCCTCTCTGAGGCTTGATTAGTATCACGACATGGCCCCGCCCTCCTCCCTGTCACATATGCATATCTTTTTGTTTTATCATTATTTGATTTAGATGTTCAGCCTTGATTAATCTAGATAGAGTGGAAAATATTTGTAAAGACTACAATTTATCTTAGTTTAAAACTAATGCTGCATTTCAATAGCCTTAAAGAAGAGAGTTGTTTAGGCAATGCCAAGAATTTATTTATTTGAATGAAGGTCAGATCTTTAGCACATAGAAACTCTAGCTAATGTGAAAGCAGCCATTGATTAGTAAGGCAGTTTATATTTCTTGCTATTGTTCTAGTCAGAGATTACCAATTAAAATGCTGGGAAACAGCTTGGTCAGACCAGGCCTGTGTTACATAAAAATGTATAATTTAGTATTTGTTGGTTAACTGTATTTATTATAACCTAGTGATTAATATACGTGTATAGATGTGCCTGAAAATACAGTCTTATTACCTAGATCTTGACATTCACTATGACCCTACAAAACTGACTCAATCTGCATACATAAAAGTGCAATAGGGATGCAATTTACATTTATTTTCTTACATATATAAACTGTATATGTACACTACCGGTCAAAAGTTTAGGGTCACTTACTCGTTCTTTATTATTATATTTCACATTTAAGGATAATAGTAAAGTCATCAAAACTATGGAAGAACAGAAATGGAACTATAGGAATTGTGTTGTGACTAAAATTCCAAAATAAATCAAAACTATGTTATATTTTAGCATCTTCAAAGTAGCATAGAATTTGCAGAAACATACTCTTGACATTTTCTCAACCAGCTTCTTGGAGGTATCACACTGGGATGCTTTTTAAACAGTATTGAAGGAGTTCCCATCTATACTGGGCACTTATTAGCTTCTTTTCTTTATTACTTGGTCCAAGCCATCCATTTCAAAAAACGTAATATATATATATATATATATATATATATATATATATATATATATATATATATATATATATATATATAGTTTTGTAATGAAATAAATTATATTTTCTTCTACAAAACTAATTTCAAACATTTAAGCATACACCTTCAAATCAAAAGGTTTTTAAATATTCAACGGTGTTGCCATGGCGAGGCATTAAATTAATGGCAAAAAATGGGAAACAAGAAGTGTCTTATATCTACTTTAAAATAGTTATCTTATATTTCCCCAAATATTTAACAGACTTTGAAATATCCCTCTTTTGTTTACCTGAATTGCTTCAAATTTGATTGAATAATGTCAAGACAGTGCATATTTAAAATTCTGAAGGTATTCTTGATATCTTAAATACTGTTGCCATGGCAATGCATTAAATGTCATGATTCCTTTTTATGTATATTCACATGTTTTTGAGAAACTTGGCATTCTTAAAATTTATTGAAATTGTGCACACACATTAGAGTCATTGGCCCTTAGGTCGGAGCAAAAGTTTGCGTGTGGGGGGCTCTGTGTCGACCCTTTAAAATGGTTGTGTAAGACAGCCTCTGTAGCACCTCCATTTTCACCTACAGTAACCAAAACTGGTACATATCTAGTTCTCATCAAGCCAGACAACTTTCATAACTACAATCATTAGGTCTGCCCAATAGGAAGTCGGCCATTTTGGATTTTTTATTTTCTCCCCAATTCCCAAACCGCTCTAAGTCCTCATGGTGGTGTAGTGACTTGCCTCTGAGACGTCAATCCACACCTCTTATCATGTGGCTTGTTGAGCGTGTTACTGCGGAGACCTAGAGCGTGCGGAGGCTTCATGCTATTGTCCATGGCATCCATGCACAACATGCCCCACCGAGAACAAACCACATTATAGTGACTATGAGGAGATTACCCCATGTGACTCCATCCTCCTTAGCAACCAGGCCAATTTTGTTGCTTAGGAGACCTGGCTGGAGTCACTCAGCATGCCCTGGATTCAAACTTGTGACTCCAGGGGTGGTAGTCAGCATCTTTACTCGCTGTGCTACCAAGGCCACCCATTTTTGATTTTTTGAGTATTGCATTCTCTGAACTTTTAAATACTCCTCCTAGGTGATTCATGAGATGGTCACCACATTTAGACAACATTATGCCAAGACATTGAAGATACTAAATTGTGAAAAGATTTTGATATATCAAACGGTGCTGCCATGACGAGGCATTAAATTATTGGCGAAAAATGGGAAACGGGGATTGTCTAATATCTGTGTGCAATGTGGAATTTAGATAAAAATGGAAATGTATGTTATTCTTGGGGGCTAATCACATGGATTTTACTATATTGGGTCACGGTCATAGTGCCAGCAGGAAGTGTGGCTCTTACAACAGACTTTAAAATAATCCTCATATATTTACCCAAATTGCTTCAAAATTGTTTAGAATAATGTCAAATGACAAATGCAGTCCAACTTGCATTTTTTTCTGAAAGGCACCGGGTGGAAATGGACCAGTTGTGCTTGGGCCCGTCATCACTGCTTGCAAATATTATCTTAATATATTATATTAATATATGCACTGATTGGAATGCGTTATAAAACATCAGTTTAATATAGAACAAAATTGATATACAAAAAGTGATAAACCACTGAAATGCTGTATTAAATTATGTATTTAAAAAAAAACAGGAAGCACATGCTTGGAGTAAAATGTATCCAAATACATGAAAATATTATGCTTTACAAAATGGCATGTTAAAGTGAGCATACGGCAGTTATATGTATATATAACAGTGTCACTTCTATCAAAAAGTCTAAAAACAGCACCATTATTACGGTTTGATACACAAGAATGTAAAGATAGGGTTGGGCGATATATACCAGATATTCACAATTGTGATGATTATCATGTGCTAATAGATAGTAAATAAGTTTCCTAAAGAGCATATCATTACAAGAGTTTTGTTATCATTCCTTGTCTCGTGACTTGCCAGAGATTTTTTAATATATCTCTGCATCTCTGATTTAATCTTCATTAAATTAGTTTGATTCATTACGGTGGATCAGTTTCAACCATTTCAATTCTGATTCAACAATTTGTTTGCATCGCCACTAATTAATTTAATTGAAGTTTAATTCATTGAAGTTTTCTTATGGCATTTTTCATATATTGTTTCCTTGTGTTCCATTAAACAAAAGATGAGGAAACTAGCTAGCTACTAACTAGCTTTTTACTGTATTTTATTTCTTGCAACAAACTTTTTGGACCCTATTTTAAGAGCACTAGTGCAGCACTATGCCATAAGTAATAAGTGCAAAGTCAGTGGGCATGACCATGAAGTTTTGGTATTTTTGTGCAAACATGTGCTAAGTCTAGGCGCAAGTGGGTTTGGTGAAATCATGTGCGCAATGCGTTAATGGGCTGGGTCAAGTGCAATGTTTTTCTCCAGTTATTGCAGTGTCTGCATCCTATTATATAGTCCATTCCCTCAAGCACCAGCAATATAAACAAAAACACCACATTTGTAATAAGTTGGTAGTGTAAATGGACTGTGTGCAATTAATTAGAAGAATATAAATATTTCTTAAATGCTTAGAAATTATATGTTTAATTTATGTGCTTCCGGTAATTATAGGGAATGTAAGTATAATTAATGATTTTTATCTACTGACACACAAATCATGGCTAGTATTAACAGTGATTGTATCGTTTTTACTAAAAACAAAACTATATTCCAAATAATGAAATGGTCAAAAAAAATCATATTCCAAACACAACACTAATACCAGAAAAATAATCCATGACCTATAGATAGTTCATTGCAAATCTCATAAATGTATGTTTCATAAGACGGCTACATCTCTAATTGTCAGGGACATAATTTGATGTTCCACAATATTTATTTAGAGTTTGGACATGAACTTTATTACACCTACTGGTGGAATCTCCAAACTTCAAATGAAGGAACTAAATTTAGACTTTGCGCTGAAAACAGACCTGCTTTTGAAACATCTTGGTGCAGTTACATATTTCTCAGGTAAATAGCAAACTACACTTTGTGCCACTTCATGAACACAGCACACCCACAGTGTGCTTACACCCACAGAAAGCACAAACACTTCCGCCCATGCCCACTTGCGTTTGTGCTGGCACGAAACTTGCACTTTGCACGCTCATGAAAATAGAGCCCACTGACTCTAATTGGCAACAATGGCTGGTTGAAATTATGGTTTCTCTAATTGAAAAAAAAGCTATTTCATAGCAAATCCATTAACTTTGGATTTTTTTTTAAGCTACGGTATGTCACCCAACCCTAACAGAAGTTAAACCTGAGTTATTTGTTAAGGCATGAGGGAACATTTTTGGCTGTTTGCCTTGAGGGTCTGTTGATTATAGTTGCAGTTTGTAAGTTATTCTTTTTAATGATCATATCTATCATGTTTAACCTGGTTAGTAAGATGTACTGTTAGGTTAAGTAAAGGTTTGTGCATTCCAGAAGAGTTACATGAAGGTCCTTACAACTTAAAACATTGTGGTCCTTTTGTACAAGCTTTCACAAATGCTGAAATGTCGCTACAAAAATTCAGAGAAAATCTCTTATGGGTCATTTCAGATCTGAGCTCTGATAGGCTAACTGAGCAGCAGGCACTTTCTAATACTGCAGCTGTTTTGTACCGTGGCCCCTGTGAATGGACCAGACATTTGTCCTGAAGTCTGATTATCCAGAGAGCTAGAACAAGCAGTGGTGTCTACTGGGAAAAGAGACGAACAGAGCAGCTTTACGGGACAGAACGCTGAACCGCTTGGGGAGAAGTTCACCTTGTTTCTGTCTGGACAGGAGACGATCGGGAAGCCTCGAGTCCTACAAGTGCTACAAGGAAATACAATCATAGACGAACAACATGAACAACTCCTTCAGAGGTCCAAATCAAAATATTGCAAAATATTTTTACTGTTAAAAGCTTAAATATGATAATGATGATGAGTAATCCATTTTTGGTACAGGGGTGTAAAAATAAGTTAAGTAATATTATCGTGGATAATTATACATCAAATAAAAGAAAAATAAACATTAGAAAGGTGGCAGCATCATTATTTTATTTTAAATTCTCACTTTATTTTATTTCTTAACAACAACTTACTTTTTCCAAAATTGTCATAGGCTGTTTTTCTGATTTAAACACAATGGGGTATGTATCCTATAGAGACGTTTGTTCCAAAAATGTATATAAAAAAAAAGTGTTCTTTTTTTGCAGATAAACATTTCTGAAATCCAAAAACTAGATATAGAGTAGGTATTGCACAACAGAAGAGCCACAGTGCTTATTCTTGATAATAGTGTATTTTTGGATTTTAACATTATTGTTTTATGACAATAAATAAAGGTACCTTTCTAGTTTCTACATTTTTAGTACATTAGACCTTTGTTTTGTTGGACAAGGAAAACAAGCTTCTTACAATGTGACTCACATTTGGTTTTCCACCACTGAAATTTGGTCAAATTGTATAATTTACAGATGGAGCCATATTGAGAGCCTGATTTCTCTGGGATGTAACCATGTAGGGCATTAAAAGTGAAGCTACCAAAAGGAAAGTTTGTTCTGAATCCAAATCCACAAGGATATAAAGATAAATATTAATACTTCTAGAGTTATAGGCACTCCAAATTTGGAAAAACAACCATTTCTTTTTGGACTCTCATTATTGGAATATAATGCAACAAAGGGTGCTGAAATCAACTGAGTTTAGTAATAGACCTACATATTTCTGTGTAAAAATAAAATAATTATGCCGCCACCAGGTCATTTTTTGTCCTGTAGTTTTGCTCCAAAATCATAGAAGAACATATTCACTTTAACCCCCCTTATAAAAAATAACGGATTACTCATTAAATATTGATCCATGGCACTTGAGGCTTTCATCATCTTTCACCAGTAAAAAAGTAAATAAATAAATCAGGGATTATTTGACATGGAATATCCAATGTCACATGGTTCCAATATTCATATATCATGATGTTTACTCCAAGGAGCCTCAAAGAACCCTGAAAGTGTTTTCATCATAATCCATAAAATCACTGGAGTGATGCATACTTACTCAATATCTTCAAACACTTTGACTCTCTCACAGCCCTCGGGAGGCTCCCGTTTAAACATATAACTGTTGTTGGGTTTTGGGGAGCTGGCGAGCTGAGGGAGAGGTGAACCGCTCCTGAAATCTGAAAACAACATGAAGCTTTTATTTCAGCAATCTTACCCTAAAACAACGTGTCAATACCAGGGTACTGAATGATTAATATATTCATGCATCATTACATTAACAATTACTCCAAGGTGCTTCAAAGTATACTATGGTATATTCACTTCACTTTACTTTAAAAGAAGGTTGTGTTTGTTAACATTATTTAATGCACTATGAACTAACATGAACATGAACAATACTTTTACAGCATCATTTTTGTTAATGTTCATTTAAACATATACTAATACATTTTTAAAATCAAAAGTTTTATTTGTTGACATTATTTAATGCACTTTGAACCAACTTGAACTAACAGTGAACAACTGTATTTTTATTAATTAACTTTAACAAAGATTAATAAATGCTGTAAAAAATATATATTGTTAATAGGGCTGTCAATCAATTAAAAGTTTGAGATTTATTATGAGGACTTGTTTAAGGACCTGTCAATGTACACCTGTGTCAGACATGCTTGTGTAGCGTCTCAGGTGCGTTGCATCATAAACATAAAATGTTTAGGTCACTGTGTCAAGTTAAATATAGTTTAATACTAGAACACATCTTGAGATCCCTTAGTTCGAATTTACACTCCATCAAGTGTTTTGAAAGCAAGAATGTAACGCATGTTTGTGTTGTTCTGCTGCTGAAGGGTTGTTTTGTTCACTGTATAAACTGTATGTTGCTCATAAAGATGAAGTTTCACTTACTGCCCTCTGGAGTAAACAGGTGGTACTACAAGCTTGCATTTCTCAGGGATCTTCCTTATTACGGTCCGGGGGCATTACGATTAATTGCGTTATTTTTAATCAAATTAATCGCACTGAATTAACGCATTAAATCATGATACCTAATGCATTAACTAATGTTAACAAATGGAAACTTATTGTAAAGTGTTAAACAAATTTCTACAACCATCAAATTCTGCCACTTAGACCAGCAAACCACCAAAATGGTTTTCTTTGCAGCACATATTACTGTTGCCTATTTATTTATTTATTTTCCTTTTTTCACACATTATGTAAATCTGTTGTTGTAGAGAATTAACCAAGCAACTTTGTTTTTATTATACAGGCAATAATTATTTATTCATAGAGGTGAATCTTGTGAAACCTGTCAACACGTCCAGGTCACATTTCATCCCAAAGTTTAAAAATATATATATTTTGCATAAAGAAAATAAAGTCTAATTCTAGGACAATACAGTAAATATTTAGGGCAGTGTTTTTCATGGTAACATTAATTTCAAGTCAGTTATAAGCCCATTTTTCAAACAATTTTTCTCATATGTCAGGAGTGCACATAGATGCCTAAAAATGTTGCCTAACTAGGCAGCTCACTATATTTTATGGCAGGGTACCTGTTTCTGAGTCTGCAGTGGGAGAGCAGCAATAACAGGGACTGCAGGTGAGCTGCGCCTCCATATTGTGAGTGTGATGAAGAGGAGGAACAGGGGCACGACCGCCGTCTCGCACCTCCAGAGCCTGAACCAGGAGGACACACAGAGAGTTGCAATGAAAATATGCAGCATGAACAATTGTTTTAAACACCCAAAATGACTGTTTGTGTATACCTTGTCTTTCTCCCTCCCCCAGTTGTCACAGATGAAGACATTCTCCAGCTCTTCATTAATACAGTCACTACAGCTGGGGATTCTACATATGACGGGTCTTGAAAACACCATATTAGATGAAGCTGCTGAGAGCAGCTTTGGCTGAAAAGAAACACCATTTTTGTTAAGAATCACAAAATTAAAAGGCAGATTATCAAACCACAGTGTCTCGCAACCCACTGTGAAATTTGGTGGAGGATCGGTGATGATATGGGTACATACATATAGTACTCTAATGCATAAACAAATGAGTAATCAATTACTTGCCATTTAGACCTCAAAATATAAAAAGTTTATATTTAAAATAAAGTTCAACCTTCAACCTTTGAACCAATTTTTCTAATGAAAAAATTAGCACCAAGCATAAACAACAACATCTAAATTAAAAAATTACAACAAAAACAAAACATTTGCACTCACACATAGTAATATATGTTCCAAGTCTTCTGAAGTGATAAAATCACTTTAAATAATTAAATGTAATTTTAGGGTGAACTATTCCTTTAAAAACATCATGCATCCACAGCACCAACCAATGTATTGAGTAGTAATGGCAAGATTTAACTGAGAGCAGCAGTTTCATTGTTGTCCACTGCAGGTAAATGCACAAAGAAAAATCTAATTACAATATTTGAGTAGTGTTTATATAATTATATTTAAATTAAAAAAATTATATTTAAAGTTGAATGAGTACTTGATTAATCGATTTCTAGAGTACATACCCAATATTTTATATACTGTGTAAATTTCATTTGTATATAAATACTGTGTAACATTTTTAAATATATATATATATAGTTGAAGTCAGGGGTTTACATACACCTTAATCAAATACATTTAAACTCCTGACATTTAAGCTTAGAAAACATTCTCAGTCTTTGGTCAGTTAGCATCACTACTTTATTTTAAGACTGTGAAATATCAGAATCATAGTAGAGAGAGAATTATTTATTTCAGCTTTTACTTCTTTCATCACATTCCCAGTTTACATACACTTGACCTACATTCACTTGGGTCAAAAGGTTTGGGTAAAACATTCCACAAGCTTCTCACAATAACTTGCTGGAATTTTGGCCCATTCCTCCAGACACAACTGGTGTAACTGAGTCAGGTTTGTAGGCCTCCTCGCTCGCAAACTATTTTTCAGTTCTTCCAGATTGAGATCAGGGCTTTGTGATGGCCACTCCAATACCATGACTTTGTTGTCCTTAAGCCATTGTGCCACAACTTTGGAGGTACGCTTGGCATCATTGTACATTTGGAAGACCCATTTGCGACCAAACTTTAACTTCCTGTCTGATGTCTTGAGATGTTGCTTCAATATATCCACATCAATTTTCTTCCTCATGATGCCGTCTATTTTGTGAAGTGCACCAGTCCATCCTGCAGCAAAGCACCCCCACAACATGATGCTGCCACCCCCATGCTTTATGGTTGGGATGGTGTTCTCACCGTATTTCCTCCAAACATAACAATGGTCATTATAGCCAAACAGTTCATATTTTTTTCATTAGACCAGAGGAAATTTCTCCAAAAAGTAAGATCTTTGTCCCCTGAGCAATTGCAAACTGTAGTCTGGCTTTTTATGGCAGTTTTGAAGCAGTGACTTCTTCCATGCTGAGCATCCTTTCAGGTTATGTCGATATAGGACTTGTTTTACTGTGGATATAGATACTTGTCTACCTGTTTCCTTCAGCATCTTCACAAAGTCCTTTGCTGTTGTTCTGGGATTGATTTGGACTTTTCGCACCAAACTACGTTCATCTCCAGGAGACAGAATGTGTCTTCTTCCTGAGCAGAAGGCTGCATGGACCCAAGGTGTTTATACTTGCATAACATTGTTTGTACAGATGAACGAGGTACCTTCAGGCGTTTGTAAATTGCTCCAAAGGATGATCCAGACTTGTGGAGGTCCACCATTTTTTTTTCTGAGGTCTTGGCTGATTTCTTTTTATTTTCCCATGATGTCAAGCAAAGAGGCCCTGAGTTTGAAGTTAGGCCTTAAAATACATCCATTGGTAAACCCAGAGCCATATAGAGAGAGAGTTGCGACAACTCCATTGACTCCAATGGAACGTTTTTTTTACAGCAATGGCGGCTTGTGGAGCCTCTCAATAGTTCCCGGAAGTAGCAGCAAACACATGCCGCGCCGTAGAGATGCAGCAGAACAAACCGTTTGCGACGCACTTTTAAAAGACGTGAGACGTTTAAAGAATAATATTATCTTATTCTGTATATTATCAGTACATCTAAATAAAAATAACTTGTAAATTAAAACCTTATAGTTGAGTATTACTCATTAAATTAGGAGATAAGGGATGTTATCAGATAACTAGCAGATTAGGCAAGGATTGGAGCTGAATAAAGTATTGTATTTTAAAATGTAATTTTAAATGTGATGCCAAGCTGAATTTTCAGCCTCATTACTTTTGAACGGCAGTTTATATACGAGTATGCTTAAGTTGTTTTAAAGCTGAATATATTGTGTATATGAATAAGTATTGTAAGAATTATACATTAGATATATAATATTTACAATACATAAATAATTATATTACTATATATAGAATTGTAAGAATTGTAAACAATAAGCTTCATTTCATTAAATTGTACATTTACGTAACTGCTGCTAATAGTTAATAGTTCATTGACCCATTGTGCGGTGCGAGCTGGAAATCACCTGTCACCAGCCTGTCTCTGTACTATCTGAAAAGTCATAAATATGACATTAGTTACCATGAGATTATTGAAAACAATGAACATGAGGTAACATAAAAAGGCAACAGAAACCCTAGCCTGAAATAAGTTGAGGCAAATAACGGTAGCTGAACACTAATCCTCAAATATTAGCTGATTTGATCTTTAAAAAACAACATCGCTGTAACAACAAACTCATGCTACATACATATGTCGGCGTGTTACATAAATATATAAAATAAATGCATTTATTGACTACTAATTACCAGAAATCGCAGTTCTGTCACTCTACTCTAACAGTTTGAAATGCCCGCCAAAGCACTTCCTGGAACTATCTGAAGTCTACGTGAATCACGTGGCGATCAAGCATTCAGAACTTCCGTTGTCGCAACTCTCTCTCTATATGGCTCTGGGTAAACCTAAATTCAGTACACCTCCTATCAGAAGCTAATTGGCTAATTGCCTAAAGGCTTAATATAATTTTCTGGAATTTTCCAAGCTGCTTAAAGGCACAATTAACTTAGTGTAAGTAAACTTCTGACCCACTGGAATTGTGATATAGTCAATTAAAAGTGAAACAATCTGTCAGTAAACAATTGTTGGAAAAATTAATCGTGTCAAGCACAAAGTAGATGTCCTAAATGACTTGCCAAAACTATAGTTTGCTAATATAAAATCTGTGGAGTGGTTAAAAAATGTGTTTTAATGATTTCAAGCTAAGTGTATGTAAACTTCTGACTTCAACTTTATATATATATGGGGTGTAGATTTAACACATTAATTTAGTTCGATTAATTATATGGAAAATAATGTGACACATTGAAACATGCCCCCGAACTGTAGGTAAATTCTATAATAGAATTTATAATAACATTTTCCAATCCCTCAAATCCATTCAAGCCTTATGTAAAACCTTGATGTGGCAGTAGGGGGCCGTCAGTGCTCCAGCTGTACAGGCAACATGCCTTCTCAAACCAATGACAGCAACAGGCAGCATAGTCTTCAACAGACATGCTGTTGCACTTAAAGACAGCTTGATCGAGCATAAAAGAATGCAGAATGCATAAGACACTTTTTCAGCGTTTCAAACTACTTTTAACTTGACACAGCATCTTTAAAACAGCGCTTCACCAGAGATACTGAAAACTAGTGAAACGTAACACAACTTAAGGTGCTCCAATGCATAGACCAACAGCTCAGACAGAAGTAGGCCAATAATAGGATTACGTTTAATGATATGGAAATAAAACAAACAATATTTTCACTTTAAAGTCACTTTTTGTATTGTAGAAATGCTTGTCTGATGCCACAATATATGTATATGATGTAATGTATTTGATTTTTCTAAATTTTTATATCTATTATATTTATTATTTGAATTACTATACTTAAAGTCAGAAGTGTACATACACTTAGGTTGATATCATTAAAACTATTTTTTTAACCACTCCACAGATTTCATATTAGCAAACTATATGGAGAGAGAGAGAGAGAGAGAGAGAGAGAGAGAGATAGATAGATAGATGTACTGTGTATATATACATAAATTTTTATGTGTGAACAGGAAGAGACTGTGTGGTTGAGCTGTTGTTTCAGAGGAAAGGGAGAGGCGCAGTTCAGGATGGGACTATAACGTACTCACATTTTTTGTACATACAATCTCACATTCACAAATGGATGTACCTTAGTCTGATTCAGCTGCGCAAACATCACATGTTCTTCCTCCTTGATACTGCGACTTCCCTGCAAACTGCGCTGCAGCTGTTGACGGAGTTTAGCAATCTAGAAATCAAATTTTACCATTGGGAATGTCACTGACACATACAGTGCACAAAATCCAAGCTTTATTATTGGTTTTAGAATCAAAAGACTGTTATCTTTGAATCAGCCGAACAAACTTAACCGGCTCCCCCACTGAAAAAAATTACATAATGCTACTGTATGTCTAACTCTACAGGTTTTACAAAACAAACTTCATTAAATATAATCAGACATGCTGTTAAAAAGATGTGTGGTTTGTTGTTACTGGCTTAACATGTGTACAACAGTCAATAATGGCAAGTCAGGACACACTGTGGAATGTTTCAGAAAAATATCATTATGGGACAACAGATTAATTATATGCCTCAAGTATTCCTGCAAACACAGTGATGGTTTACTATATTCCGAAGCAATTTTTTAATGTGCACACTGTATGTGTGCAAGCATTCTCATGCAGACACACCTCTATAAGATGGTCAGCGTTGCCCCATGATGATGAGCTCTTGTGTAACTTCACCTCTCCTTCATCTTCCCTCCAAAAGCCTGGCGTCTTCAATAAACATTACAACATGAGTAAAAACAGGCATGCTTTTTTACATTCAGATTACAAAGTCTACACATGTTTCATAAGCATGAGTAAGTGACATTTGCCTTAGCAAACACCACTAATAAAATGCTGATTGTATATGATATCTTCAAGTCCTTTTCATGTAACCAAGACATGTGAGTTTCTCATAAAGCATCAACAGGATGATTGTGGTAGGTAAATGTAATCTCTTTGACCAAAACCACAATACAAAGATGAACAGAGACTGGGAGCTACAAAGAGCCGCAAATGACGGACATTTTGCACCACAAATACGTGCAGTTCAATCTCTCTTCTGATAGACCTTCTCTGTTTTTAACTGAACCTGCAGTGTCGTGTTACAACTTGAACATCCAGGCTGTCTTGAATGTGTTTTGTTGTATGGTATGCCGACAAACGGGTCCTTTAACAGTTTCCTATTTGGAGATATGTTAACTGGAGATGTTTAATAGATGAATGTCTTTTTAATCAATACATGGGGTATTTAATGAATAATAATGATACATTCATAATCAAAAAATCTTTCACTTCGTCCGCCATCTTGGATGGTGTTTGTCGCAATGCATTCTGGGAAGGATAAATGAATGAATAAATGAATATCACACATATACAGCACTTTATATAGTGAACAGGGGGACTCAATTACCACCAGTTTCAGCATCCACCAGGATGTTGCGATGGCAACCATAGTGTGCCAGAATGCTCACCACACACCAACTGTTGGTGAAGAGGAGATAGTAGAGTGACAAAGCCAATTCATGGATGGGGATTATTAAGACGCCATGCTCTCCAAAAACACTCTCCATTACTGCATACTTTGGAAATACATATAAGCCTTATTAAAGAGCCATCCTCTTTTCACTAAGAAGGAAGTGACATCCGAAATTCATAGTATCAATCTCTCTCTTTTTTTCAAAAGATCAAATTAAATCATATTTTTTATTAAGTTACCCATTTAAAGTCAACCTGAAATGCCATTTGACCTAATCTGACATATTTTAACCTGGTTTCATGAAAAGTTGTAATAATAGTAAGAGATGGTAAAATTGTAGGAAATCGTACAATGTACGTCTTCTACTCACATACAGAAAAATAAACAAATCAACGAATGATGTTATAACGATTAAACTTTAGCCCAAACATAAAACTACCCATAAAGTGTAACCCCTTACCCAAACCCTAAACCTAACCTTGAATATGTATTTTGTGCACCCTGGAATAAAGGAAACATTGGGGTTTGGAACGAAACTAGGGAAGCGTATTGCAGGTTATTAACAAATTTGTATTGCATTAATAAAATGGAATGAGTAACCAAATTTGTTCACAGACGTTTCCTTTCTTAACTGTTGTGTTCTGTTCGTTTTGTGCGAACACATTTTGTCTTCCCGGTCAAAAATGACCGGCCAACTAAGATTGTTTATAAATCTCTCATATTGCATATATTATCACAAGATATTGAATTAGATGTTTTTGAACATATTTAAAGAATATATATAATAATAATAATAATAATAAATTAATAACCACTTGCTTTAGGTGTCGTTTTAAAGCTTAGAAGCTGGACTTTACAACGTGTAATGTAGCCAGCTGATACGTGATAGCTGTGCAGTGTGTAAACCTCACTCTCCAGGCCTTTTGAGACACACTAGTGACCGAGGCTACAGTCTATGGCTTTTATAGCCTCCTTGCTAGAGTGTCCAGCTCCCATGCCAGGGATTGCCGGTTCAAATCTTTCTTGGGGTGGGTCGAATAGAACCGGAGACAAATCCATATAGCTGTTCCTACCAAATCTTAAATAATGCTTTTTAATTTGCTGACAAATAAGAACTTGTTTGTTCGGTCTCATCATTTGCACATTTGTTATCATTACAGTTATATTCAGAGTTGGTAAAACTACATAAAAAAAGATGAGATAGCCATGTGTTATATATCACTGGAAAGGTCTTAATTAGTAGAATGCAATGTACAAATGTGTTTCACTCAGAGGCAAAACTGCTGTGAGTATTAGTGTAGGAAATTCCCACAGACACACATAAATATAATAAACAGGAGTGGCTTATAATAGTTTTTCCTTATTACTTCCTGAAACATACATATATCATAGATAATGACATATTTACATAATGACATAACTTGTGCTGCATTCCATTCAAGTTGGATGTGGGATATTCCTACTTGATATCTCTGATCTCCGGCAATAAAGACATTCCACTACCAGATGCTCAGAAGATAACGTGTAAGGAAACAAATCTGCAACGCTCCCGTTACCTTAACAGTTGTTTGACTGTCACCAGAGATGTCTCCTAGCAATGCTAGCATTTGTGCTACAGGTGTACAGTTATCAAAAGAGAGTTTAATTTACTGTGTTTATACAGCTATCTCTGCAAACGTTTGTTAAACAAGCTTTAATATTATGTAATGTAGGAACTTTTATCAGGACTCATTTATCGATATTACTTAAAAAAAACTTGTCGGCACTCAGGGAGGTATACAAAGTAAGTGGTAAACATTCACTTTTATTATGTCAAGCACCTGCATCTCAGGAAATCAGAGATTAAATGTTCCACACGAGTTTCCCAGTTGGAATTCCGACTGGGAAAGTGGCTTTCCATTGTACTTTTCCTAGTAGGAAGCTAGAAAATCCGACTTTCCGAGTTGAATGGAACGCAGCAATACAGCAGACTATACCGATTCAAATGAGCCCAAACACAAAAATATATGATAAGGAGATCTTGAAATATTCCTCAAAGAGTGTACATGGAAAGACGATGCACAAAAGGCGCTCAACACACATTGAGCGTGTGTGAGAGAGGTTTAGTTCTGGTGGTTTAAGAGGAGATTTTTTTAGGTTATACACCAGTTTTATTGGTAGGGTTATGCCAAGTTTACGCTAAACAATTTTAAGCTTGATTTTCGCTCGCCAACAGTTTTGTGGAGATCGCCGACAAAAGCCTGAAATCGTGTGGGTGGTTTTTGTGGCCTCTCTCCGGACCCTGGTGGGCTAGAGAGGTGGAGCGGGTGTCATTGGAAAGGTCTCAGCGAGCCCCGCCGAAGGAGACCGGTCCGAAGTCCGTGGTCGGTCTGGTTCGGTAGAGAGGTTCGGTGGAAGGGGCGTTTTACGGGGGGCCCCCTAACTCCGGTTCCTCTTGGGCTAAAGAGACAAGCCAGGGGTCCTCGGAAGTGTCTGGAGGGGCCCTTTCCAACGAGCCCAGCCACGAGAGAGTGGGTGCCGGGGTCCGGGAGGCATCGCCGATGGCCGTGAGATATCTAGGATTTTAAATATCTGGACCTGTCTGCAACTCCAAATCACGCAGTGTGAAATATGTTTTGACTGAATACAACTACAGCGTTGACTTACAGCCAATGAGAGAGCAAGAAACGGGTCACGGCAAGTTTCAGTGGGAGGAGTCCTGATGTACCTGCAACAGAACATCAACTAGCATGGCTGCGATATCAATAAATTCTCATTGGACTGAAGAAATGGAGGAAAAATGTGTGGAACATTTGATGTTTCATCTGAACTGTACCACAACCGGGTGGAGAAAGAGAAGTGTTGGAGAGAAGTTACCAATTCTCTTGGACAGTCAGGTAAGCAAATAGGTAGATTTTACAGTAGGAGGTATTTTTTCATATTGTAACCAATAAAATATATGGTGCCTTGAGGCGATTAAAAAAACATACAGATCATATTACAAAATGCATAACATATGATCATACATTTGTTTTCGTATCTCAAATCACTTCTCGCGTGTACTCTGTTGTGAAACGTAATTTGGAGTCCAGGCAGAGTCGTCGGGAATTCGTCAATAAAGTGAAATGTTTTGTAATTTGTTCACCACTGTCACGGATTCTTCTTGTAATTTGAAAACGCCATGACTTCAGTGAGAAGACAGACAGTTCTGTAATATGAACGGTACCATGATCCGACGACTTTGAAAGTCGTGCAGTGTGTAGGGGCCATTAGGGTATAAAACAGATAATTTGTACAGAATAAAAATCATTATGTCTATGGAGAGTCCTCATAAACCACAAATACCAATGTGTGTGTGTGTTATGTGTGTGCATATGTTCGAAGACTTTGTGTGTGCAAACACGCATCCACATATGTGCACATCTAAAGGAATGGGATGATCCTAAACACTTAATATTTGTGTATTTTGTAGTCTAATCCATTCATTTTCAATGGCCGGCCATTTTTGACCGGGAACACAAAAGTAATAAAGTGAAATAAAACCAAAACAATGTAAAGAAAATGGTTCTATTTTTGTGTTTTCAGATACCATATGTGAACAAAGACAAGGAATTGTATTCCAATTGGATTTAGTATAAAGTATAAATAATTTGCAAGAAAAAAAAAAGGCGTCTGGGTCAAAATGACCAGAACACAACATAAAAATTAAAATAAATTGTTGGATAGGAGGCTAGGATGCCTGTATTTTATCGATTTGAAATTCTGTATGTTGGTTGTTTGGTTTAAAAGTTGTTCTTTTTCATATACGCCAAGTTACAATTTCGCCATCTCGTACAAATTATTACAGGTTGTCATGAGATTACGTTGCGGGACTTGATTTTATTCGTCAGGTGTTTATTGGACCATGAACATTGGGCGCTGCATACCAGAATGGAGCAAGATGATTGATGGAAAGGGGTTGAAAAATAAGAGGGCCTAGTCAAATTGAAAGTCATTTCAGGGGTGGAGCAAGTTGTGATTTTGATTCATTTTGATTAAAGATTAGAACACCAAACATGTTGTCTTTTTTTTTTTTTTTTTTACTTGATTCATACACAATAAGATCTTTTAATTTCATGTTGACTTTAAAACAACAGTCATGGAGAACTATCAAAATGCTAATAATTTATTCACTAATCAATTTAAACAATGGCAAAATCTGCTACTGTCGACAAAGATCCTCAATGTGGTTATGTTTTGTTTGATGCATAAAGAGAAGAGAGATGTTAAGAGTACCAGGATGATTTTGACATTCTTCACTCTGGGAGCATGAGGCCTCTGCGAGCCGGATCAGACATTAGCATATGTATGGCTCTCGCAGCAGGCAGCTCAGCGCAGACACACAAAGAGCTGTTGGAGAGTGCCAGGTGGTGCAGAGACAGAGCCATGTGCGCTCTCAACCCTTAGGTACTGTGTGCACACACCTACACAACAAATACACACACACACACACACACACACACAGAGAGAGCGACAGGTGCAAAGTGCTGTACCTCCAGAAAGAATTAGCTCCACGCAACAAGAGAGAGAACTTTCTATGGCAGCAGACTGATGATGCAACAGCCGTTCGTGGCGGTTTTGTTTTCAGAGAGACAAGGGGGTCTCGGCACGGCTAAACCTCTGAGCAGTAAAAAGACTTCATGAAATGACTAAATCAAAATCACGTATAGACACAAAAAACAGTCTGACAAAAAAAAATCAACACACACAGATGACCATCTCAACTAGTCAAAAATAGTCAAGCTAGCAAAGTAGAGCCCCAGAGAACGTTTTTCAATATACAGTGGCCCGAAAGAAGCATTTGGACACTTTGTGCCAAAACATACTCTAAGTACGTGAACTAAGACGCATCATGTGTCGCTGCGTTATGAACTGTTAGACTGCAATTCATAACACAATTCAACAACGCATTGCATTCTCGACGCTGCCACAAGGGGCGCTATATACTCCGGTGTTTTTTCTCTTTCAAGCCGGCTACTGACATGGCAGAGCAACAGTTTGAAGAGATTATTTCTGTGCAAATTATAGTTGATATATTTATAGCAACTTACCTGCATTTACGTATGGGCGTAGATCATTTTTTGGCCTTTAAAGTCAACGTGAAATCAAAATATATCCTTTTATTTTTCTTAATACACATTCCTGGTCTAACCGTGCATGATTCATTGGTGCATCTTATTCTGTAGAATAAGTATGATGACTTTGAGTGAGGTTGGGATTCTGTTTTTAGAAATAAGTCTTGTTTTTCTTTGAATGTTAGAAAAAAACGTGTTGCTGCTACATTTTTTACCTGTATTAGATTATGGTGATATTTTATACAGAAATGCTTCAGCTTCATCATTACATATGCTGCTCGACACAGTTTATCATGGGGTTCTGAGATACATTACAGGATGTAAAGGTTTAACTCCTCATTGTGATCTGTATGCAAAGGTTGACTGGCCTTCGGTAAATATGCGTAGGATGTTGCATTGGTATGAATTTATCTATAAAGCACCGGTTGGTTTGCTACAATTATATCTTACAACTTATGTTAAAATTCAGAGCAATTTACATTATAGCTTATGATCTGAAGATGTATTACCTGCATTAGTACCTAAAGAACAGAATTTGGAAAAAAAAAAAAAAACATTTGAAAAATGTAATATGTTGCTCCACCTCTTTTATTTTTAAACCCCTCCCCTTCAACCAACTAGCTTCATTCTTGCATGTAACACCCACTTTTTACAATCCAAACAGTTCTAGATAGATACATTATAAAATAATATTATTCCCTACATTTATATATATGCTGTTTCACTTGGAAATAAGGAAATAAATTGGGTTGTGAATGGCGGTTCATGACGACTTGGTAACATTTTACAATATGGTCTTATTTGTTAACATTAGTTATCTGCATTAGTTAACACAAACTAACAATGAACAATAGTTTTACAGCAATTATTAATCTTGGTTAATGTTAATTTCAACATAAACCAACACATTTTTTTAAATTAAATGTACATGTTTACATTAGTTAAAACATTATGAACTATGACCACATCCACACTAATTAATTTTGCTATGTTTATGCCTTTCATCGTAACTCAAACTGGTTTTGTGACACCTGTATGAACTTGAGGGAACATACTTCATCAACTAAGCTCACCTTGATACCAGTTGGTTAAAAGTCATTGTACAAAATGCTCTGAAAAGTGTCATTAGATCTGAGTAAAGCTCTGGTATTACTATATGTTTGCTGATGATGCTTTGATATTTACTTTAATACTTTGTCATCTAACGCAATGACATTAACACATTTCGAGTGATATTATTCATTCTGGGACCACTGTATATGTAACTATGTATGTAACATTTTCTCACCTGTGTGGCTTTATCACTCATACAGGATGTCTGGGGTTGGTTCACCTCTCGCGGCCACTGTCCAGTCAGATACAGCTCAGGAAGATTGTCCAATGAGGTTGACTGTCGATTGGCTGGTCGTACTAGTAAGAAACAGAGAATATAATGTAGGTAGGCAATGGACAGTAACAGAAGGCATTACTGCACTACAGTGATAGAGAGGAAGTTGGTGGGTGTCAATTGAAAGTAATAAACTTTTGCCTGAACTGTCAGAGCTGTACTGAAACAGAACAAGAACAGATTGTTATTATGATGGAATGGAAATAAATAAAAAAAAAAAAAAAAAAAGGAGTGGTTGCCAGTTTTACCAAAGTGTTCTGGGTGGTTGCTAGGTGGTGTCTTATCAGACCAAGTCAAAAAAAGTACTCCTCTGAGTCTCTACAATATTCTGGTCTCAAGATATTGCTCGGGTCCCATCTTTAATAAAGTCTATGAGGATAATTCCTTTTTTTTGTCAGCTTAGAAAACCAATAGCACACCTCTCCTTAACAAGCAACATGATATAGAATTCAATTCCATTTATGTAAATGGAGGACAGTTTTATCCAAAGCACATTTTATCAGAACGTGCATTTAATGGGAATCAAATGTCAGGGGTCTGTTTAAATCCCTAACTCTATGTATGAAAGATAATAACAGTGATGTTTGACTAAGCAAGCACCTTTATCAAAAAAACAAAAAAGGTATTGGCAGATATATAAAACAACAAAGTTTTTAACAAACGCAACGCAGAAATAAATACACTATCCTGTGAATCTAACTTTAATTAGTGAATACACAAAACAAACAAACTGATATGTAAAGTAAAAGTAACCATTGATTGAGTGCCCTTTAAATGATTGTTCTCAGGTTATGCACTAAGTCAGAGGAAATGAAACAAAGTGAAACTGCTCATTAAACCCACATGCATGTAGATACATGCACCAACAGCTGAAATGCATAACAACCCGGTTGTATGCAGCCCACAGCACACAGAGCGATTCCTGCATGCGTTTGTGTGCTTTTCCAGGTTGAACGTGCAACACGGACGTCTGTGCAAACATAAATGTCAAAACATATGCAAAGGAGCCCACAAAATGTCCTATCCTGACGTCATTGTACAACAAGAAACCTAGAAAAGTAAAGTTTGTCAAGACAAACTTTGATTTTGGCTTGACAAAACCTTGTTTGAAAACGTACAAAAAGGTTTAAAAAGCCTTGAAATTGTAAGGCATTATGTACTTTGAATATTTAACAGTGTTAAAAGTTGCATTGGATGGATGGATGGATGGATGGATGGAAGACAGACAGATAGATGGACAGACATATATAGATACTGTTGAGAGATGGATGATGGATGGATGGATGGACGGACAGACACAGACAGATGGACAGATAGATGAACAGACATATATAGATACTGTTGAGAGATGGATGGATAGACAGACACAGACAGACGGACAGATAGATGAACAGACATAAATAGATACTGTTGAGAGATGGATGGATGGATGGATGGATGGATGGATGGATGGATGGATGGATGGATGGATGGACGGACACAGACAGACAGGCAGATAGATGAACAGACATATATAGATACTGTTGAGAGATGGATGGATGGATGGATGGATGGATGGACAGACACAGACAGACAGGCAGATAGATGAACAGACATATATAGATACTGTTGAGAGATGGATGGATGGATGGATGGATGGACAGACACAGACAGACAGGCAGATAGATGAACAGACATATATAGATACTGTTGAGAGATGGATGGATGGACAGACACAGACAGACAGGACAGATAGATGGACAGACATATATAGATACTGTTGAGGATGATGGATGGATGGATGGATGGATGGACAGACACAGACAGACAGGCAGATAGATGAACAGACATATATAGATACTGTTGAGAGATGGATGGATAGACAGACACAGACAGACGGACAGATAGATGGACAGACATATATAGATACTGTTGAGGGATGATGGATGGATGAATGGATGGATGGACAGACACAGAAAGACAGACAGATAGATGGACAGACATATATAGATACTGTTGAGAGATGGATGGATAGACAGACACAGACAGACGGACAGATAGATGGACAGACATATATAGATACTGTTGAGGGATGATGGATGGATGAATGGATGGATGGACAGACACAGAAAGACAGACAGATAGATGGACAGACATATATAGATACTGTTGACGGACGGACAGACGGACAGATGGACAAACGGACAGATAGATAGACAGATAGATAGATGGACAGACATATATAGATACTGTTAACGGACGGACAGACGGACAAGATAGATGGACAGACATATATAGATATTGTTGAGAGATGGATGGATGATGGATAGACACAGACAGACAGACAGATAGACGGACAGACATATATAGATACTGTTGAGAGATGGATGGATGGATGGATGGATGGATGGATGGATGGATGGATGGATGGATGGATGCTCCAACGTTCCTGGATGATAACTACCAACTACCAACTGAAACATTTTCAGCACAATGCACACACCTTTATTGAATGCACTTGTTGGAAGACGGCTGCACTACATTCACTTGCAGATTGCTGTGAGGGCAGCTGCAGAAGCCTTTGTGTGGTAGAGAAGCGTTTCAAATGCAAATCTACACCGCATCAGGCACTCATGTGGATGTGAGACAGAGAGCTGTCTGAGTAATAGGTAGAGCACTCTTTGCTAAAACAGTTTAGGGAATAGTGGCTTAATGATATAAGGACAGGGCTTCAAAATGTGAATTTTGAAATTCTTTGCAACGACATGTTAACTTACACAATAAACGCACTTGTGAACAATTCACAGCACAATGAAACAAAAAGTGATAAAACAATGGCTATGTTTGTAATGGAATAATAACTTACTGTGCATGATACTGTATACTGATTACGCACTAGTGTGCGAAAGAGAACACATTTTGCATTTTTAATCCAATTAAGTGTACAAATAATGTAACAGCTTTTATTATTTGTATTGATTGATTTTACTTGTCATTCTGGAAATGGAAGGTTAAGTTGAGCACATTGAGCGCAGTGTTTTCTGTTGTACAAACTAATGCACATTTTGGCAAATGTAGTAGTTCTTCCGAATATTCAATGAACACAAAAAATTCTCATTCTGTGCAAAGTATTCATACTGCATATTACAGAAATAACAAGAGCAGTATTGCAATGTGACTACATGATTGTAGCCATGCTCTCATTTCTGCAGAAATATGTTTAAAGGTGCATTAACTAAGGGATGATGTTGATAATCAATTGCAATTTGTAAAATAAAGCGTTGATTTATTTTGCGATAATGTACTGACAACTGACTGTATATTCTTCCACTTAGTACACAGCTATTTTCCAAATAAATAAATAAATGAAAATGAATATTGATTTGAATCAAAATTTTATTCTGACAAGAAAGAGATATACGAGAGATAGCTTGTTGCACAGCTATAGGAAAAATCAGTTGTCTATGATACACTCAAAAATCTTTAAAAAGTATCTTTAATCAAATAAAATTAAAAATAAAACAAATTATTTTAAGTTTACAAATATTTAAAATTTTGTTAGACATCACACAATTAAAAAGAGGTTAATATATATATATATATATATATATATATATATATATATATATATATATATATATATATATATATATATATATATATATATATATGCGTGTGTGTAAATGTGTAACAATCAAATACAGCTATTTAAACTAGCGGTCAATATACAAAAATATTTAATGGTAGAAACAGTGATGGACCAATCACAATCAAGAATTAAATGGCAGCAAAATGAAATGAAAATAAATGCCACTTTACAACCAAAAATATTTCTAAATATGTCCCTATACTCATTTTATACTCAAGTTATAAATAAGTTCCTCTGATACTGAAATTGATCTTTAAAAAAGTCATATTGAACTAATCTGTTTTTAAAGGAACAAATGCTTTCACACATTATATTTGCACAAATATATAACAATGGCTTTAAGATTTATCATTCCTTATTGTCCTATATACTGCATAATATTTGGAAAAATAGGCTGCAACTGGATTTACAGTGCCACATTGCACTTACCGTACATTGGTATTAATAAAAAAATACCTTTGTTTTGAATAAGAAAACTGTACAAATTTGTACACTTTCTGCTTACACAAAGGCTACAATAAACAAACATTCTCTACATACATTTAAGCATAATTGCACAGACTATATTCAGAGCATAGAGCATATACAGTGTGTTGGATACAGTACCCATCCTGATGAAGGAAAGTGTCTTGAATGTATAATTAATATCCAACGTGAAAGTTTTCAGTTATATTGGTTTCATATAATTTAAATATGAGTAAAGCATCACATGCAAAGGGTTTAAGGTCAAACAGGGTCACTGCATTAAATATGATAAAGACTAAAGATTACACAGTTTAACATAGCTTTCATTTTTTTACTGACTGTTACATTTTTCCATACTTGCAAAAGTAAACACTCACCTCTCCCTGCAGTTATAAAGAGAGTCTCTGATGGGATTATAGTGGGCTTACTCTGCTTCATATCAACAGCGTCTGATGATGATGATGATAACGACCATGAAGGACTGCTGGTAGGTTTTAAAGAGCAAAAATGAAAGTAATCTCCACCAGTTACTTCATCTCTGAGGATCTTTGGCACGGACAGGCTGAGTTCTGCTGAAGTTCTTGCATTTGGTGCGTACATGAGCACTGTATACACAAACTCCAGAACAAGAACTGAAAATGTGTTCATGCGAAAAGCTGCGCTATATTTACACGCTGCTTCCTCTTAAACTACTCTGCACATATCGGGTTTTCATTCCCTGTTCAACTTTGCATCAATGTGAATGCAGAGTTCAGTAGCAGCACCATGTCTAGCTCTCCGGCGCAGATGTAGTAGTGACAGATGTGAAGTTCAGACCGTGGGCAGGCGGAAGGCGCATGCGTTGACATTTAGTTGTCTCTTTGCCTACAACAAAGAGCCAATGGGCCCATTGTAGTTCCTGTTGGGGCGGAGTTTGGTGTTGTATGGAAACTGGCGTTTGAGAAATTTTAATCAGCTGAATGTTTTTCATCATCTGGTATCTGAACAGAGAAAGTGTAGGAGTCTTGTTTACATTCTGAAAATCATCACTGGAGAGATCTAGAGATGATCTTAAAGAAATTCAATGATCAGCAGTTACAGAAATACTCAAACCAGCCCGTCCAACACCAACAATCATGCCATGTCATGTGCACAGTGCAGTGCATGAAATCAAACAGATATGGGTCAAGAGCTTCAGTTAATGTTCACATCAACCATCAGAATGGAGAAAAAATGTGGTCTCACTGATTTGGACCATGGCATGATTTTTGGTGACACATGGGCTGGTTTGAGTATTTCTGTAACTGCTGATCTCTCTAGAATTTACTCAGAATGGTGCCAAAAACAAAAAAACATCCAGTAAGAGGCAGTTCTAAGGACGGAAATGCCTTGTTGATGAGAGAGGTCAACAGAGAATGGCCAGACAGATTCGAACTGACAAAGTCTACAGTAACTCAGATAACAGCTCTGTACAATTGTGGTGAGAAGAATAACATCTCAGAATAGCTGGTTGGTGGCACAAGGGGGACCTACACAATATTGCAGGTGGTTTTAATGTTGTGGAGTAAATATATATATATATATATATATAGCTTTTCTGTAATTCCTATTATTCTCTGCATTACAGTGATAAGTACTGTTATTCAGATAAAGGACGGGCAAGGAGGTGTGAACCGGCTGAATAGTAAATGTAAGGTTTAATGTAAAACTCAACTTAAAACATAAGACAAACAGACACATATGCAACGCTGACGCGTGCATCTCTCCCTCGCACCGGCGTCTCCGGCTGCCCCTTATCTCTCTCTCTCTCTCCTGCTGATCAGCACTGCAGCACTGGTCCGGCCGTCAATCTCCACAAAGTAAAGTTTTAATTTATGGTCATGAGAACTGTTCATCTCTTAAAGGAATACTTCGGGTTTAATACAATTAAGCTCAATCAATAGCATTATGTGGTGTAGTGGCATAATGCTGATTATCAAACATTTTTATTTCAACTTCCCCCTGCTTTTGTTTAAATGACTAAATAAAAAAAGGAATGAAAAAATTCTGGGATACAGTGATCAATGGAAGTGAGTGGGGTCAATCCGTAAGCGTTAAAATATTAACTGTTGTAAAAGTATAGCCACAAGACAATATGCATGTTAACATGATTTTAGTTATACAAATCACTTACTAACCTTTTCTGTGTAAAGTTATAATGACAACATAATGCCACAAACCTTGTAATCCCAGTAAACGATGATTTAAACAACTTTACAGCTCAAATAATATACACGTTTTTACAGCAGAATAAATGTAAGTGTCTTTAGAAAATGAAAACTTTCACATTTCTGCTTTTAAACCCTCCAAAAACCTGTCCCCATTCACCTCCATTGCAAATGCCTTACTGTTACCTCGCTATTTGCTTTTTTCAAAGAAAAAGAGGGACAAGTCAATATAATTGTTTTGTTGTAATCAACACTGTGCCACAAATGCTTTCGAATGAGCTTAACTTGTATTGAACCCGGAATATTCCTATAATTGCTGCAATTGCATATCTTTATCATGGTCCATAAGGAAATCTGTTACAAATCATGTGGTCTTATACAGAAGTCAGGACTAATTTTGTTACTAAGTACATAGTGTAAAAGGCATAATAAAATTAGGATTCAAAAATAGTAACTTTATTATGGACAGCTCTTTTTATTTCCAAAAATAGAGACACAATCATTTAAATAGTTAGGATGCTAAGTTGTTGCACTGATTAAAGCACAACAAAACAGCATCTTACATTACATTACTCTTAGACTCAACAATCAGCCTATCTGACACTAATGTTAAACCTACACATTTAAAAAAAAAAAAAAAAAAAAGGAAATTTTAAAACAAATTAAAAATTATTTTTAGACGTTTAATTGTACTTTACAACTAACCTCAGGCCATTTCTCTTGACTGAACTTTGCCTTTCCTGCTGTATAACCGTCGCCTTAACCATGGTCATTTCTTCATATATAATAGTTGAATTTTTTTTATTTTCTCTTATTGAAGATTTCAAACAGTTTACAAATCAATTAACAATTAACAGTGGTTATGAGTAATGTGTTATAAATACAGAACAATAAAACAATAATATGATTCCATGAATTCAAAGTCAAGTAATAGTCAATGACCACACAACAAAGAATAATAATAATAACTTTGAGACATTAACAAAACTTTATTCCCACGTATTCAAACCCATCAGGTTAAAATTATTGTAATATTTGCATTAAACTCTTTCTCAGTCACTAAATACAATACTGAAATTATTTGATTCATATTCACATTTAACTCTTGCTACGGATCAATTTAGGACCACAACGAATTAGTGCATGTCAGTCATTCACATAAATTCCTTCTCAAGCAGGTTGGACGCCTCTGGAAACCTAACTATCAGTGGGTGGGTGAGTTAATCATGGGTAGCATCATCCCAGTAATCTAACTGCTTTAGTTTCTGTCACAACAGAGCACCAGTTGTTGACATTGATGCCAGTGAAGTGTGCATACGCTGTCTCTTTGACTCCTGAAAGTGTGAGAACTTTACTATCATTACTTATTAGTAAAGCTAGCTGGTTTCTAGTAAAGCAGGATATTTAAATCTCTAAACTACTATTATACACTATCAGAAGGCACCAGGTTGCCTGTGGTATCCAGCTGCATGCATTTACAAGTGCAGGCAGAGACGGGACATTCGTTGTGATCTCTGAAAGGAAAGAAAATATAATTCAACTCTGAATGTATGACTTTTAGTATACACATCACTAAGATATCAGATTATCCTAAACATAATAAAGAACAACCCCTTTTTTTATCCCCTTTTCTCCTAATTTGGAACACCCATTTCCCACTACTTAGAAGGTCCTCATGGTAGTGCAGTTACTCACCTCAATATGGGTGGCGGAGGATAAGTCTCAGTTGCCACCGCTTCAGAGACGTCAATCCACGCATCTTATCACGTGGCTCGTTGTGCATGACACTGCAGAGACTCACAGCATGTGGATGCCCATGCTACTCGCCGCGACCCACACACAACATACCACGCGCCCCATTGAGAGCGAGAACCACTAATCGCAACCACCAGGAGGTTACCCCATGTGACTCTACCCTCCCTAGCAACCGGGCCAATTTGGTTGTTTAGGAGATCTGGCTGGAGTCACTCAGCACACCCTGGATTCGATCTCGCTACTCCAGGGGTGGTAGTCAGCATCACTACTCGCTGAGCTACCCAGGCCTCCCAATCTTTAAAGATTCATTAAAAGAATAGAACACCCAAGAATGAATACATTATCATATTTTTTCCTTATTAAAGCTTGCCAGTGTAAATCACCATCCACTTCCTTTGTATGGAAAAGAGCAGCTCGGACATTCTGCCAAACATCTAATTTTGTGTTCCGTAGAAGAGAATAATAGAAGGTGAGTAAATGACAAAATGTTCATTTTCGGGTGAACTATACATTTTATATTTACTATTCATGCGTGAATATGAATCCTCTTACCTAAACCAGCTAAGCATGTGACCTGCGTGACCCCCATGCCGGCAGTTGTGGCACCAGGTGAACCAGTTATTGAACTGTGCCAGTTTTTTGTCTCGTGTGAGATCAACTTTCTCATCCATTTTACCTGTGCCTGATGATATGAATCTGACAATGAACTCTGATACATTACAGCAACATTTCAATTAATGATTTCATATGTCAAAAACATCAATGATCACTAATGATTACTGGCTCAGAATCATTAACTATAGATGACTTTCTTATATTATTCATAATATATTAAAGCAGTTTGATTGTAATATATGTATATATAATATAATATATGCTATTATGATTTCTAGGCCTCGCCGAAATATCGGTCGACCACTAGTCACTAATCAAATCTGTAAATTAGTTAATGTTAACTTATTTGTGCAAAAGGTGAGATTTCCTTGCTTCCATTTATATTTACATTTATGCATTTGGCAGACGCTTTTATCCAAAGCGACTTACAGTGCACTTATTACAGGGACAATCCCCCTGGAGCAACCTGGAGTTAAGTGCCTTGCTCAAGGGCCCAACAGTGGCATCTTGGTTGTGCTGGGGCTTGAACCCCCAACCTTCTGGTCAGTAACCCTGAGCCTCAACCACTGAGCCACCACTGCCCCCATTTGGCAGACGGTTTTATCCAAAGCGACTTATAGAGCCCTTATTACAGGGACAATCCCCCTGGAGCAGCCTGGAGTTAAGTGCCTTGCTCAAGGACACAATGGTGGTGGCTGTGGGGATCGAACCAGCATCCTTATGATTACCAGTTATGGTGCTTCCATTGAAGCATGCAAGATGCTCTTTGGAACATTGTCAAATCATGCTGGGTAACATGATCATCAGGTTTTACACAAATGTGTGTAGTCATTTTTACAAGTGGACTCTCAGACTTGTCAACCTCACTGTATTTGTTTATTAACAAACCGCAGAGCTTGTATCAGACATCAGTTAAATTATCCGTCTACATAAAACCCTGTGATAGAGTGGTCTGTTACCTGGGCAGCTGGACACAGGGGTGCCCATGTTCATTAGGCAGAGTGCACAGCGTGGAAGCGGTTTGCGACAGCCTGGGCAACTGGTGACCTTTGACTTGGTGGGCGAACCACTGACCCCATACTGACTGAATCCACGGCCCTGGTGTGGCATCGCTGAGCAGCTGTATGATATAGACTTTCCACAGAAGTTACAGCTCACAAACACCTGCACACAATATAAATAATGCACAAATAATAAATAATAGAATTAAACTGGTAAAATTCTGTCATCGTATGCTCACCCTCATATTGTTCCAAACCCGTATGACTTTCTTCTGTGAAAAAAAAAAAAGAAGATGTTTGACAGAATGACCGCCTCAGTCACCATTCACTTTCATAGTATGGAAAAAAGATGTATTGAAAGTAAATGGTGATTGAGGATGTCAGTCCCTTATATTCTGCCTGATATTTTCCATGGAAGAAAGTCATTTAGGGTGCATAAATGACAAATTAAAACTAAGGATGCATCTATAATTTGGATAATGTTCGTTATTTTTTGGCTGATAAACAATATTATTATTAAATCTATACTGTATCCAAAAACGTATCAATGCAAAAATATAATTGCATTATAATCAGAGAGTACTTTTTTTTTTTTTTAAATAACTAAACTTAACAAGTGGCAGAAAGAAACATGATTCTTGCCTGTGCAAGCGGTTTTGAGCTGGCATCCAATTTGCTCCTATGAATGTCAAATTCAGCCCGTTTATGCCAGAACCTCCAGGCGTCCAGCAGATTGCGATAGTTCTCAATCCAACACTGAACTCGAGGGTCCTTCAGCACTTCTCCTGGGGAGCCCTACCACAACAAACACACAAAACAATATATTGTATACAGTGTTTATAAAGCATACTTTCACTCATTTTATTTGCATTTACCGAAGAAATATAGACTTCAACTCCACATCTATTAGCGATCTATCTATCTATCTATCTATCTATCTATCTATCTATCTATCTATCTATCTATCTATCCATCTATCTATCTATCTATCTATCTATCTCTGCCTGCCTACAGTATCTTTATGTCTGTCTATCTATCTATCTGTCTGTCTGCAGTATCTATATATGTCTGTCTGTCTATACATATATCTTATAGGTTATAATTATAGTAAAGTACTCAATTGTTGACAATTAAATGTAATCTATCTATCTATCTATCTATCTATCTATCTATCTATCTATCTATCTATCTATCTATGTCTGTCTGCCTATAGTATCTATACATGTCTGTCTGTCTATATCCATCTATCTCTCTCCGTCCATCCGTCCATCCATCCATCTATCCATCTCCGTCAGTCTATCAGTATGTGTGGACATTCTGGTACCTTTAGCATGCAGAAACTGGCAGTCTGCACGTCTCCAGTACGGTCTACATAACTCTCCATAAGATCCACTCCATCTTTCGTCAGGCCTGTCAACAGAATGCCCTCCAGATTACCAGCCTCTTTCATCTCATTGGTCAGCTTGTCTATGTAACGAGGCAACTAATAGGAAGGCAAAAAAAACAGGTATTATTGATTGAACATCAACGAAGCCTGGATGAACTGATGGGTGAACGGTTCTTACCTGAGCATCATTTAGAAACATGCATGCAAAGGCCACTCGGTCCCTGACAGCCACATGACTCTCATACTGTAAATAGAAAGCAAAGGTTTAAAGGCTTAAATCAAATTGCCATCAGGACAAAATTACACAGATTTCTTTTTTCAGAGGAATATTCCAGGTTATGTTCAACTTAAAGGAGTCACCTATTTACTTTTTTGTTTTTACCATTTTATTTTCTTTCCTGAGGACCGCATACGTATAATGTTAGTAAGGTCTCAATTTAGTTATTAATGTCCTTTTCCCACCCTCTTGCTGAGCCTTAGAATTAAATAATCAGTAGTTTTCAATATAGTGCTCCAATATTATGTTTAACTGCCCCATACTTCAATAACAGCCTTTTTAGCAAAGCCTACATTCCATTGTGCCAGGTTCACCAAGCAATCCACACTGAAATGTGCCATCTAAACTTCAGATGCTTTTTGTTTTAACGAGGGATTCTTCAAAAGGATAAGTACAGCGGCAGATGCGGCATGTGTCCTGTATTTACACATACTGTGGGAGGAGTTGAATTTATTGTCTGTGGTAACAGACAGCATGGCACAAATGTGGAGAAATATTCTGGAAAATATTATTTTTAGTATTTATTAGCATACCAAGACACCATCATATGCTCCAGGTTCACTGGTGAGGAAGGCAAACATTATACACAGGTAGGGTTTCTTCAGCTGGAGTCTGAGAGAGCTGCACATCTCCCTCCACAGAGAGGTCTTCTCATCTGTGTAACCCGACAGAGCCATGGCCACCACATTCAGATTCAGATCACCTAATCACAACATACAGAAAGAAATTATGAAACACCTCACTTAAAGGAACAGTTCACCCAAAATTGGACATTATTTTTCTTATTTTCTTCTGATAACACAAACAAGATATTTTAAGAATCTCTCAGCTTAACCATGAAAGTTTTCGGCTATATTCGAAGTCTTTTGAAGTCATATGAGAACTTTGTGTGAGGAACAGACTGAAAAAAAGATAGTACATCAGTCACAGTACATGGATCACATTTACAGTGTTTTTTTTGTCCTTGTTTCTTGGTCGTCGTATGCTTTTGATGCATGTAAATACTTTCAATTTTGCTAAATATCTCCTAATAACCTTTTTGTGTTCCACAGAAGTAAGAAAGTCATAGAGGTTTAGAATGACATGAGGGAGAGTAAATGAATTTTCATTTTTGTTTGAACAACCCTTCATATAAACAAGACACAATGCAATGACAAATCCCTGTGGCACTAGATGTGAAAGACCCCACACTCTATAAAGGACATTTGTGTTTTCTGAAATATTTAGCCAAAACAAATAGTAAAATCCAAACAACCATAGGTTATTATGAATGATAACCAAACAGTCCTATATACCATATGTTTATGTGGTTTCAGGGCATTCAATATTAAAGAACAAGCAGCACTTTACAATTTCTGATCAGTAGTGTGTCACGCAGGGATCATGCTTTTGTTCAACAACCCATTTTATCAAGTATGTAAGAAAGCTTTTTGAGTGCAAGTAAACACTAGCTAAAATCAGCCTACATTTCACAAATCCATCTACATTCATTAGAGTAAACTTCAATAAGGGTATTTCTACTGTATATCTATTTCAAAAAGAAATATAAAATGATTCATGTAACATGTTAACTTGATTCCCTTTGGAATGTGATTATACTTTGATACCTTAAAAGAAAGTACAATTCTAGATAGGAGCTTTATTTTGAACACTAGAGAAAAAAGGAAAACAGTATAATACAATACATTTGTACTTTGTTGTCATATAATTGATGAGACTTTTTTGCATGAAGGGAAATTATTTAATTTTTAGGGCTATAATTTTTTTATTTTTTGCATTGTAACATTATTTCCATGGCAAACACATTTCACCCTGCAAATTGTAATTATTTTAATTATCTTTTGAGGGTTTTTTGTGTAATTCCTATAATTCAATGCTGCTTCTCATTAGATTCTCATTACTGTAATCCAATAATTTTTCATTCAAATTAACATCAAAGTAGTATACCAAATACTACAATGGTGCTGAAATAATTCTGCTTAAATAATATATTTTTTTGTATTACACTAATGACAATGAGATATTGCACTAAGCTAATGAGAATTGCGTATTCTGCAATTTTAGATTGGAACTTTATTTGTGAACACTTCAGAAACAAGCAAAACAGTATTGATTTAGAGTACAATATATAAAAGATTTCTGAAAAAGAAAATTTCTAATCATATCATTTATGGGGTAGTTTTTGCATGAAAATATATATATATATATTTTTTTTTTTTTGTGACAATATTTTCATGACAATCAAGCACACTTCACGTCCAAATTCTTATTCTTTTAATTCACTTTTAAGTTTAATAATAATAAAAAAAAAAGACTAGTTTCTATAATACAGTAATGTTTCTATAAAATGATTGTAATACATTATTTTTATTATTTTAATTAACAAAGCCAGTATAACAAAATGTACATACTTCACAATTTAAAAAATAAATAAATAAATATATATATATATATATATATATATATATATATATATATATATATTTTTTTTATGAGAATGAGGTTTTTATTGCATAAGAAAATGTGCTTATAATGTAAAAATGCATAACTTCATTGCCCTAAAACAGGCTTCATTTTCTTTAAACAAAATAAAACTTTTTTAAAACTTATTAATTTTATTATTAAATAAAATTATTTAATAAAACTTGTTTTATCTTTTGAATTTGGGTTGAAATATGACCTAAAGATATTCTTAACCGCATTCATGAAATTCACCCTATAGGAGTCCTTGTGGGGGTGCCAGTCACTGGACCCAGTCCGGTGCCGTACCTTTCTCTGTTGATGCTCCTTTATTAAGAATCTGGATTGCCCGGCGGATGTCCAGATTAAAGAGGGCGACAGCTGCGGCTCTCTCCCACTCGCCCTCCTGCTCTAGAGTCTTCAAAAAGGGCTCCACATCGATGTCTGACCCTTGACTGATCCAGCCACACAGCTGCAGGGCCATACTGCGCTCCTCGCTGTGATACCGTGGTACATCAGTCTGTCTGTCTGAACCCGACCAGCACCGCAGTGTTTCTGTAGTACCTAAGAATGGAGAAGAAGATTGTAAAATGAAGGGAAATAATTGCTAATATACAGAGCAAATGTTCTTTTTACCCATCCATTATAGAATTAATGTTTCACAAAAAATTTGACTTAATCTATCACATTTGTTGTCTGTCCTATTCGAATGCTCTCTTCCAAACCAAAGTGAGCTGCCTATGTAGGCAACATTTTAACAAAAGTCTGTTCCAAAAGGTAGGCTAATTATGCTGCCTTCTAATTATTAATTTGGCCAAATTCTAAGGGGGCACATACTCTCACAGAGCACTTTACTAGGAATACTATGGGCCTAATAAAGTGCCTGACATGGTCTTCTGCTGTTGTAGCCATCCACCTCAAAGTTCAAATTGTTGTGCATTCTGAGATGCTATTCTGCTCTCTACAATTGTACAGAGTGGTTATCTGAGTTACCGTAGCCTTTCTGTTAATTCGAACCAGTCTAGCCATTCTCTGTTGACCTCTCTCATCAACAAGGCATTTCCATCGAAAGAACTGCCGCTCACTGGATGTTTTTTGTACCATTCTGAGTAAATTCTACAGACTGTTGTGCATGAAAATCCCAGGAGATCTGACACCAACAATCAATGCCATGGTTGAAATCACTGAGATCACATTTTTCCCCATTCTGATGGTTGATATGAATATTAAATGAAGTGCAATGATTTTATGGATTGCTGCAACTCGATTGGCTGATTAGATAATCGCATGAATAAGTAGGTGTACAGGTATTCTTAATAAAGTGGTGAGTGTATATCTTTCATGCAGAAGTCAATACTCTAAGCATTCTGACAAGCTCAGTAAAATGGAATATTCTCTTGTTTATTTCTATGCCTAATGATTGTATTATAGTCAATCTTTTTTTTTTAAATAAATTGTGCATTGTACATTAGGAATGCTACTTGCGTTTCACATTCGGTTACTAAAGAAGTTCCATTTCAGTTAGGATTTCTTAAAGCAGCTCCCTATTTAGACAGCAGACACCATGGCAGCTCACTAGGTTTTGGAAAAAGAGCCTGATTAACTTACCAGAGCTGAACTTGACAATATTTTTGATGCCAGAGTAGATCAGCGACTCTTTATTGCTCTGTTGCTTCTGTTCCACATTTTCAGTGTACTGTTTCATGAGTATCACACACATAGGAAATATAAGCATTTAAAAATAGAGCAAGATAAACAATATATATGACAACAAAAATCAATCAATTATACCAGGGGTTCACAAAGAGGTGGATGCAGTTCAGTGATACATTTATAAGAAATGTGAATATAGGGGCCTGGGTAGT